>NW_026728048.1:614660-921990 GCF_030684315.1 Stegostoma tigrinum | reverse complement strand
TTTCTCGCCCTCTGTTTCTCGCACTCTGTTTCTCGCCCTCTGTTTCAGGCCCTCTGTTTCAGCCCCTCTGTTTCTCGCCCTCTGTTTCTCGCCCTCTGTTTCAGCCCCTCTGTTTCAGCCCCTCTGTTTCAGCCCCTCTGTTTCAGCCCCTCTGTTTCTCGCACTCTGTTTCTCGCCCTCTGTTTCTCGCCCTCTGTTTCTCGCCAACTGTTTCAGCCCCTCTGTTTCAGCCCCTCTGTTTCAGCCCCTCTGTTTCTTGCCCTCTGTTTCAGCCCCTCTGTTTCAGCCCCTCAGTTTCAGCCCCTCAGTTTCAGCCCCACTGTTTCTCGCCCTCTGTTTCTCGTCCTCTGTTTCAGCCCCTCTGTTTCAGCCACTCTGTTTCTCAACCTCTGTTTCAGCCCCTCTGTTTCTCGCCCTCTGTTTCAGCCCCTCTGTTTCAGCCCCTCTGTTTCAGCCACTCTGTTTCTCGCCCTCTGTTTCTCGCCCTCTGTTTCTCGCCCTCTGTTTCTCGCCCTCTGTTTCAGCCCCTCTGTTTCAGCCCCTCTGTTTCAGCCCCTCTGTTTCAGCTCCTCTGTTTCTCGCCTTCTGTTTCAGCCCCTCTGTTTCAGCCCCTCTGTTTCAGCCCCTCTCTTTGAACCCGTCTGTTTCAGCCCCTCTGTTTCAGCCCCTCTGTTTCAGCCCCTCTGTTTCTCGCCCTCTGTTTCTCTCCCTCTGTTTCTCGCCCTCTGTTTCAGCACCTCTGTTTCAGCCCCTCTGTTTCAGCCCATCTGTTTCAGCCCCTCTGTTTCTCGCCCTCTGTTTCAGCCCCTCTCTTTCAGCCCCTCTGTTTCAGCCCCTCTGTTTCTCGCCCACTGTTTCAGCCCCTCTGTTTCAGCCCCTCTGTTTCTCGCCCTTTGTTTCAGCCCCGCTGTTTCAGCCCCTCTGTTTCAGCCCCACTGTTTCTCGCACTCTGTTTCTCGCCCTCTGTTTCTCGCCCTCTGTTTCAGCCACTCATATTCAGCCCCTCTGTTTCAGCCCCTCTGTTTCAGCCCCTCTGTTTCAGCCCCACTGTTTCAGCCCCTCTGTTTCTCGTACTCTGTTTCAGCCCCTCTGTTTCAGCTCCTCTGTTTCACAGGCTCTGTTTCAGCCCCTCTGTTTCTCGCCCTCTGTTTCAGCCCCTCTGTTTCAGCCCCTCTGTTTCAGCACCTCTGTTTCAGCCACTCTGTTTCTCGCCCTCTGTTTCTCGCCCTCTGTTTCTCGCCCTCTGTTTCTCGCCCTCTGTTTCTCCCTCTCTGTTTCACGCCCTCTGTTTCTCGCCCTCTGTTTCTCGCCCTCTGTTTCAGCCCCTCTGTTTCACCCCCTCTGTTTCAGCCCCTCTGTTTCTCGCCCTCTGTTTCTCGCCCTCTGTTTCAGCCCCTCTGTTTCAGCCCCTCTGTTTCAGCCCCTCTGTTTCTCGCCCTCTGTTTCTCGCCCTCTGTTTCAGCCCCTCTGTTTCACCCCCTCTGTTTCAGCCCCTCTGTTTCTCGCCCTCTGTTTCTCGCCCTCTGTTTCAGCCCCTCTGTTTCACCCCCTCTGTTTCAGCCCCTCTGTTTCTCGCCCTCTGTTTCTCGCCCTCTGTTTCTCGCCCTCTGTTTCAGGCCCTCTGTTTCAGCCTCCCTGTTTCTCGCCCTCTGTTTCTCGCCCTCTGTTTCAGCCCCTCTGTTTCTCGCCCTCTGTTTCAGCCCCTCTGTTTCACCCCCTCTGTTTCAGCCCCTCTGTTTCTCTCCCTCTGTTTCTCGCCCTCTGTTTCTCGCCCTCTGTTTCAGCCACGCTTTTTCAGCACCTCTGTCTCAGCCCCTCTATTTCTCGCCCTCTGTTTCTCGCCCTCTGTTTCTGCCCCTCTGATTCAGCCCCTCTGTTTCAGCCCCTCTGTTTCAGCCCCTCTGTTTCTCGCCCTCTGTTTCTCGCCCTCTGTTTCAGCCCCTCTTTTTCAGCACCTCTGTTTCAGCCCCTCTGTTTCTCGCCCTCTGTTTCTCGCCCTCTGTTTCTCGCTCTCTGTTTCACGCCCTCTGTTTCTCGCCCTCTGTTTCTCGCCCTCTGTTTCAGCCCCTCTGTTTCAACCCCTCTGTTTCAGCCCCTCTGTTTCTCGCCCTCTGTTTCTCGCCCTCTGTTTCTCGCCCTCTGTTTCTCGCCCTCTGTTTCAGCCCCTCTTTTTCAGCACCTCTGTTTCAGCCCCTCTGTTTCTCGCCCTCTGTTTCTCGCCCTCTGTTTCTCACTCTCTGTTTCAGCCCCTCTGTTTCTCGCCCTCTGTTTCAGCCCCTCTGTTTCAGCTCCTCTGTTTCAGCCCCTCTGTTTCTCGCCCTCTGTTTCAGCCCCTCTGTTTCAGCCCCTCTGTTTCACCCCCTCTGTTTCAGCCACTCTGTTTCAGCCCCACTCTTTCTCGCCCTCTGTTTCACGCCCTCTGTTTCTCGCCCTCTGTTTCATGCCCTCTGTTTCAGCCCCTCTGTTTCAGACCCTCTGTTTCAGCCCCTCTGTTTCAGCCCCTCTTTTTCAGCCACTCTGTTTCTCGCCCTCTGTTTCACCCCCTCTGTTTCAGCCCCTCTGTTTCAGCCACTCTGTTTCTCGCCCTCTGTTTCTCGCCCTCTATTTCAGCCCCTCTGTTTCACCCCCTCTGTTTCAGCCCCTCTGTTTCAGCCCCTCTGTTTCTCGCACTCTGTTTCTCGCCCTCTGTTTCTCGCCCTCTGTTTCACGCCAACTGTTTCAGCCCCTCTGTTTCAGCCCCTCTGTTTCAGCCCCTCTGTTTCACCCCCTCTGTTTCAGCCCCTCTGTTTCTCGCCCTCTGTTTCTCGCCCTCTGTTTCGCGCCCTCTGTTTCAGCCCCTCTGTTTCAGCCCCTCGGTTAATCGCCCTCTGTTTCTCGCCCTCTGTTTCAGCCCCTCTGTTTCAGCCCCTCTGTTTCAGCCCCTCTGTGTCAGCCCCTCTGTTTCAGCCTCACTGTTTCTCGCCCTCTTTTCAGCCCCTCTGTTTCAGCCCCTCTTTTTCAGCCACTCTGTTTCAGCCCCTCTGTTTCAGACCCTCTGTTTCAGCCCCTCTGTTTCTCGCTCTCTGTTTCTCGCCCTCTGTTTCAGCCCCTCTGTTTCTCGCCCACTGTTTCAGCCCCTCTGTTTCTCGCCCTCTGTTTCAGCCCCTCTGTTTCAGCCCCTCTGTTTCAGCCCCACTGTTTCTCGCCCTCTTTTCAGCCCCTCTGTTTCAGCCCCTCTGTTTCTCGCCCTCTGTTTATGCCGCTCTGTTTCAGCCCCTCTGTTTCAGCCCCTCTGTTTCAGCCCCTCTGTTTCTCGCCCTCTGTTTCTTGCCTTCTGTTTTAGCCCCTCTTTTTCAGCCCCTCTGTTTCAGCCCCTCTGTTTCAGCCCCTCTGTTTCAGGGCCTCTGTTTCAGCCCCTCTGTTTCTCGCCCTCTGTTTCTCGCCCTCTGTTTCTCGCTCTCTGATTCACGCCCTCTGTTTCTCGCCCTCTGTTTCTCGCCCTCTGTTTCAGCCCCTCTGTTTCACCCCCTCTGTTTCAGCCCCTCTGTTTCTCGCCCTCTGTTTCTCGCCCTCTGTTTCTCGCCCTCTGTTTCAGCCCCTCTGTTTCAGCCCCTCTGTTTCAGCCCCTCTGTTTCAGCCCCTCTGTTTCAGCCTCACTGTTTCTCGCCCTCTTTTCAGCCCCACTGTTTCAGCCCCTCTGTTTCTCGCCCTCTGTTTCTGCCCCTCTGATTCAGCCCCTCTGTTTCAGCCCCTCTGTTTCAGCCCCTCTGTTTCTCGCCCTCTGTTTCTCGCCCTCTGTTTCAGCCCCTCTTTTTCAGCACCTCTGTTTCAGCCCCTCTGTTTCTCGCCCTCTGTTTCTCGCCCTCTGTTTCTCGCTCTCTGTTTCACGCCCTCTGTTTCTCGCCCTCTGTTTCTCGCCCTCTGTTTCAGCCCCTCTGTTTCAACCCCTCTGTTTCAGCCCCTCTGTTTCTCGCCCTCTGTTTCTCGCCCTCTGTTTCTCGCCCTCTGTTTCTCCCTCTCTGTTTCACGCCCTCTGTTTCTCGCCCTCTGTTTCTCGCCCTCTGTTTCAGCCCCTCTGTTTCACCCCCTCTGTTTCAGCCCCTCTGTTTCTCGCCCTCTGTTTCTCGCCATCTGTTTCAGCCCCTCTGTTTCAGCCCCTCTGTTTCAGCCCCTCTGTTTCTCGCCCTCTGTTTCTCGCCCTCTGTTTCAGCCCCTCTGTTTCACCCCCTCTGTTTCAGCCCCTCTGTTTCTCGCCCTCTGTTTCTCGCCCTCTGTTTCAGCCCCTCTGTTTCACCCCCTCTGTTTCAGCCCCTCTGTTTCTCGCCCTCTGTTTCTCGCCCTCTGTTTCTCGCCCTCTGTTTCAGGCCCTCTGTTTCAGCCCCCCTGTTTCTCGCCCTCTGTTTCTCGCCCTCTGTTTCAGCCCCTCTGTTTCTCGCCCTCTGTTTCAGCCCCTCTGTTTCACCCCCTCTGTTTCAGCCCCTCTGTTTCTCTCCCTCTGTTTCTCGCCCTCTGTTTCTCGCCCTCTGTTTCAGCCACGCTTTTTCAGCACCTCTGTCTCAGCCCCTCTATTTCTCGCCCTCTGTTTCTCGCCCTCTGTTTCTGCCCCTCTGATTCAGCCCCTCTGTTTCAGCCCCTCTGTTTCAGCCCCTCTGTTTCTCGCCCTCTGTTTCTCGCCCTCTGTTTCAGCCCCTCTTTTTCAGCACCTCTGTTTCAGCCCCTCTGTTTCTCGCCCTCTGTTTCTCGCCCTCTGTTTCTCGCTCTCTGTTTCACGCCCTCTGTTTCTCGCCCTCTGTTTCTCGCCCTCTGTTTCAGCCCCTCTGTTTCAACCCCTCTGTTTCAGCCCCTCTGTTTCTCGCCCTCTGTTTCTCGCCCTCTGTTTCTCGCCCTCTGTTTCTCGCCCTCTGTTTCAGCCCCTCTTTTTCAGCACCTCTGTTTCAGCCCCTCTGTTTCTCGCCCTCTGTTTCTCGCCCTCTGTTTCTCACTCTCTGTTTCAGCCCCTCTGTTTCTCGCCCTCTGTTTCAGCCCCTCTGTTTCAGCTCCTCTGTTTCAGCCCCTCTGTTTCTCGCCCTCTGTTTCAGCCCCTCTGTTTCAGCCCCTCTGTTTCACCCCCTCTGTTTCAGCCACTCTGTTTCAGCCCCACTCTTTCTCGCCCTCTGTTTCACGCCCTCTGTTTCTCGCCCTCTGTTTCATCCCCTCTGTTTCAGCCCCTCTGTTTCAGACCCTCTGTTTCAGCCCCTCTGTTTCAGCCCCTCTTTTTCAGCCACTCTGTTTCTCGCCCTCTGTTTCACCCCCTCTGTTTCAGCCCCTCTGTTTCAGCCCCTCTGTTTCTCGCCCTCTGTTTCTCGCCCTCTATTTCAGCCCCTCTGTTTCACCCCCTCTGTTTCAGCCCCTCTGTTTCAGCCCCTCTGTTTCTCGCACTCTGTTTCTCGCCCTCTGTTTCTCGCCCTCTGTTTCACGCCAACTGTTTCAGCCCCTCTGTTTCAGCCCCTCTGTTTCAGCACCTCTGTTTCACCCCCTCTGTTTCAGCCCCTCTGTTTCTCGCCCTCTGTTTCTCGCCCTCTGTTTCGCGCCCTCTGTTTCAGCCCCTCTGTTTCAGCCCCTCGGTTAATCGCCCTCTGTTTCTCGCCCTCTGTTTCAGCCCCTCTGTTTCAGCCCCTCTGTTTCAGCCCCTCTGTGTCAGCCCCTCTGTTTCAGCCTCACTGTTTCTCGCCCTCTTTTCAGCCCCTCTGTTTCAGCCCCTCTTTTTCAGCCACTCTGTTTCAGCCCCTCTGTTTCAGACCCTCTGTTTCAGCCCCTCTGTTTCTCGCTCTCTGTTTCTCGCCCTCTGTTTCAGCCCCTCTGTTTCTCGCCCACTGTTTCAGCCCCTCTGTTTCTCGCCCTCTGTTTCAGCCCCTCTGTTTCAGCCCCTCTGTTTCAGCCCCACTGTTTCTCGCCCTCTTTTCAGCCCCTCTGTTTCAGCCCCTCTGTTTCTCGCCCTCTGTTTATGCCGCTCTGTTTCAGCCCCTCTGTTTCAGCCCCTCTGTTTCAGCCCCTCTGTTTCTCGCTCTCTGTTTCTTGCCTTCTGTTTTAGCCCCTCTTTTTCAGCCCCTCTGTTTCAGCCCCTCTGTTTCAGCCCCTCTGTTTCAGGGCCTCTGTTTCAGCCCCTCTGTTTCTCGCCCTCTGTTTCTCGCCCTCTGTTTCTCGCTCTCTGATTCACGCCCTCTGTTTCTCGCCCTCTGTTTCTCGCCCTCTGTTTCAGCCCCTCTGTTTCATCCCCTCTGTTTCAGCCCCTCTGTTTCTCGCCCTCTGTTTCTCGCCCTCTGTTTCTCGCCCTCTGTTTCAGCCCCTCTGTTTCAGCCCCTCTGTTTCAGCCCCTCTGTTTCAGCCCCTCTGTTTCAGCCTCACTGTTTCTCGCCCTCTTTTCAGCCCCACTGTTTCAGCCCCTCTGTTTCTCGCCCTCTGTTTCTGCCCCTCTGATTCAGCCCCTCTGTTTCAGCCCCTCTGTTTCAGCCCCTCTGTTTCTCGCCCTCTGTTTCTCGCCCTCTGTTTCAGCCCCTCTTTTTCAGCACCTCTGTTTCAGCCCCTCTGTTTCTCGCCCTCTGTTTCTCGCCCTCTGTTTCTCGCTCTCTGTTTCACGCCCTCTGTTTCTCGCCCTCTGTTTCTCGCCCTCTGTTTCAGCCCCTCTGTTTCAACCCCTCTGTTTCAGCCCCTCTGTTTCTCGCCCTCTGTTTCTCGCCCTCTGTTTCTCGCCCTCTGTTTCAGCCCCTCTTTTTCAGCACCTCTGTTTCAGCCCCTCTGTTTCTCGCCCTCTGTTTCTCGCCCTCTGTTTCTCACTCTCTGTTTCAGCCCCTCTGTTTCTCGCCCTCTGTTTCAGCCCCTCTGTTTCAGCTCCTCTGTTTCAGCCCCTCTGTTTCTCGCCCTCTGTTTCAGCCCCTCTGTTTCAGTCCCTCTGTTTCACCCCCTCTGTTTCAGCCACTCTGTTTCAGCCCCACTCTTTCTCGCCCTCTGTTTCTCGCCCTCTGTTTCTCGCCCTCTGTTTCATCCCCTCTGTTTCAGCCCCTCTGTTTCAGCCCCTCTGTTTCAGCCCCTCTGTTTCAGCCCCTCTGTTTCTCGCCCTCTGTTTCTCGCCCTCTGTTTCTCGCCCTCTGTTTCAGGCCCTCTGTTTCAGCCCCTCTGTTTCTCGCCCTCTGTTTCTCGCCCTCTGTTTCAGCCCCTCTGTTTCAGCCCCTCTGTTTCAGCCCCTCTGTTTCAGCCCCTCTGTTTCTCGCACTCTGTTTCTCGCCCTCTGTTTCTCGCCCTCTGTTTCTCGCCAACTGTTTCAGCCCCTCTGTTTCAGCCCCTCTGTTTCAGCCCCTCTGTTTCTTGCCCTCTGTTTCAGCCCCTCTGTTTCAGCCCCTCAGTTTCAGCCCCTCAGTTTCAGCCCCACTGTTTCTCGCCCTCTGTTTCTCGTCCTCTGTTTCAGCCCCTCTGTTTCAGCCACTCTGTTTCTCAACCTCTGTTTCAGCCCCTCTGTTTCTCGCCCTCTGTTTCAGCCCCTCTGTTTCAGCCCCTCTGTTTCAGCCACTCTGTTTCTCGCCCTCTGTTTCTCGCCCTCTGTTTCTCGCCCTCTGTTTCTCGCCCTCTGTTTCAGCCCCTCTGTTTCAGCCCCTCTGTTTCAGCCCCTCTGTTTCAGCTCCTCTGTTTCTCGCCTTCTGTTTCAGCCCCTCTGTTTCAGCCCCTCTGTTTCAGCCCCTCTCTTTGAACCCGTCTGTTTCAGCCCCTCTGTTTCAGCCCCTCTGTTTCAGCCCCTCTGTTTCTCGCCCTCTGTTTCTCTCCCTCTGTTTCTCGCCCTCTGTTTCAGCACCTCTGTTTCAGCCCCTCTGTTTCAGCCCATCTGTTTCAGCCCCTCTGTTTCTCGCCCTCTGTTTCAGCCCCTCTCTTTCAGCCCCTCTGTTTCAGCCCCTCTGTTTCTCGCCCACTGTTTCAGCCCCTCTGTTTCAGCCCCTCTGTTTCTCGCCCTTTGTTTCAGCCCCGCTGTTTCAGCCCCTCTGTTTCAGCCCCACTGTTTCTCGCACTCTGTTTCTCGCCCTCTGTTTCTCGCCCTCTGTTTCAGCCACTCATATTCAGCCCCTCTGTTTCAGCCCCTCTGTTTCAGCCCCTCTGTTTCAGCCCCACTGTTTCAGCCCCTCTGTTTCTCGTACTCTGTTTCAGCCCCTCTGTTTCAGCTCCTCTGTTTCACAGGCTCTGTTTCAGCCCCTCTGTTTCTCGCCCTCTGTTTCAGCCCCTCTGTTTCAGCCCCTCTGTTTCAGCACCTCTGTTTCAGCCACTCTGTTTCTCGCCCTCTGTTTCTCGCCCTCTGTTTCTCGCCCTCTGTTTCTCGCCCTCTGTTTCTCCCTCTCTGTTTCACGCCCTCTGTTTCTCGCCCTCTGTTTCTCGCCCTCTGTTTCAGCCCCTCTGTTTCACCCCCTCTGTTTCAGCCCCTCTGTTTCTCGCCCTCTGTTTCTCGCCCTCTGTTTCAGCCCCTCTGTTTCAGCCCCTCTGTTTCAGCCCCTCTGTTTCTCGCCCTCTGTTTCTCGCCCTCTGTTTCAGCCCCTCTGTTTCACCCCCTCTGTTTCAGCCCCTCTGTTTCTCGCCCTCTGTTTCTCGCCCTCTGTTTCAGCCCCTCTGTTTCACCCCCTCTGTTACAGCCCCTCTGTTTCTCGCCCTCTGTTTCTCGCCCTCTGTTTCTCGCCCTCTGTTTCAGGCCCTCTGTTTCAGCCCCCCTGTTTCTCGCCCTCTGTTTCTCGCCCTCTGTTTCAGCCCCTCTGTTTCTCGCCCTCTGTTTCAGCCCCTCTGTTTCACCCCCTCTGTTTCAGCCCCTCTGTTTCTCTCCCTCTGTTTCTCGCCCTCTGTTTCTCGCCCTCTGTTTCAGCCACGCTTTTTCAGCACCTCTGTCTCAGCCCCTCTATTTCTCGCCCTCTGTTTCTCGCCCTCTGTTTCTGCCCCTCTGATTCAGCCCCTCTGTTTCAGCCCCTCTGTTTCAGCCCCTCTGTTTCTCGCCCTCTGTTTCTCGCCCTCTGTTTCAGCCCCTCTGTTTCAGCCCCTCTGTTTCAGCCCCTCTGTTTCAGCCCCTCTGTTTCTCGCACTCTGTTTCTCGCCCTCTGTTTCTCGCCCTCTGTTTCTCGCCAACTGTTTCAGCCCCTCTGTTTCAGCCCCTCTGTTTCAGCCCCTCTGTTTCTTGCCCTCTGTTTCAGCCCCTCTGTTTCAGCCCCTCAGTTTCAGCCCCTCAGTTTCAGCCCCACTGTTTCTCGCCCTCTGTTTCTCGTCCTCTGTTTCAGCCCCTCTGTTTCAGCCACTCTGTTTCTCAACCTCTGTTTCAGCCCCTCTGTTTCTCGCCCTCTGTTTCAGCCCCTCTGTTTCAGCCCCTCTGTTTCAGCCACTCTGTTTCTCGCCCTCTGTTTCTCGCCCTCTGTTTCTCGCCCTCTGTTTCTCGCCCTCTGTTTCAGCCCCTCTGTTTCAGCCCCTCTGTTTCAGCCCCTCTGTTTCAGCTCCTCTGTTTCTCGCCTTCTGTTTCAGCCCCTCTGTTTCAGCCCCTCTGTTTCAGCCCCTCTCTTTGAACCCGTCTGTTTCAGCCCCTCTGTTTCAGCCCCTCTGTTTCAGCCCCTCTGTTTCTCGCCCTCTGTTTCTCTCCCTCTGTTTCTCGCCCTCTGTTTCAGCACCTCTGTTTCAGCCCCTCTGTTTCAGCCCATCTGTTTCAGCCCCTCTGTTTCTCGCCCTCTGTTTCAGCCCCTCTCTTTCAGCCCCTCTGTTTCAGCCCCTCTGTTTCTCGCCCACTGTTTCAGCCCCTCTGTTTCAGCCCCTCTGTTTCTCGCCCTTTGTTTCAGCCCCGCTGTTTCAGCCCCTCTGTTTCAGCCCCACTGTTTCTCGCACTCTGTTTCTCGCCCTCTGTTTCTCGCCCTCTGTTTCAGCCACTCATATTCAGCCCCTCTGTTTCAGCCCCTCTGTTTCAGCCCCTCTGTTTCAGCCCCACTGTTTCAGCCCCTCTGTTTCTCGTACTCTGTTTCAGCCCCTCTGTTTCAGCTCCTCTGTTTCACAGGCTCTGTTTCAGCCCCTCTGTTTCTCGCCCTCTGTTTCAGCCCCTCTGTTTCAGCCCCTCTGTTTCAGCACCTCTGTTTCAGCCACTCTGTTTCTCGCCCTCTGTTTCTCGCCCTCTGTTTCTCGCCCTCTGTTTCTCGCCCTCTGTTTCTCCCTCTCTGTTTCACGCCCTCTGTTTCTCGCCCTCTGTTTCTCGCCCTCTGTTTCAGCCCCTCTGTTTCACCCCCTCTGTTTCAGCCCCTCTGTTTCTCGCCCTCTGTTTCTCGCCCTCTGTTTCAGCCCCTCTGTTTCAGCCCCTCTGTTTCAGCCCCTCTGTTTCTCGCCCTCTGTTTCTCGCCCTCTGTTTCAGCCCCTCTGTTTCACCCCCTCTGTTTCAGCCCCTCTGTTTCTCGCCCTCTGTTTCTCGCCCTCTGTTTCAGCCCCTCTGTTTCACCCCCTCTGTTACAGCCCCTCTGTTTCTCGCCCTCTGTTTCTCGCCCTCTGTTTCTCGCCCTCTGTTTCAGGCCCTCTGTTTCAGCCCCCCTGTTTCTCGCCCTCTGTTTCTCGCCCTCTGTTTCAGCCCCTCTGTTTCTCGCCCTCTGTTTCAGCCCCTCTGTTTCACCCCCTCTGTTTCAGCCCCTCTGTTTCTCTCCCTCTGTTTCTCGCCCTCTGTTTCTCGCCCTCTGTTTCAGCCACGCTTTTTCAGCACCTCTGTCTCAGCCCCTCTATTTCTCGCCCTCTGTTTCTCGCCCTCTGTTTCTGCCCCTCTGATTCAGCCCCTCTGTTTCAGCCCCTCTGTTTCAGCCCCTCTGTTTCTCGCCCTCTGTTTCTCGCCCTCTGTTTCAGCCCCTCTTTTTCAGCACCTCTGTTTCAGCCCCTCTGTTTCTCGCCCTCTGTTTCTCGCCCTCTGTTTCTCGCTCTCTGTTTCACGCCCTCTGTTTCTCGCCCTCTGTTTCTCGCCCTCTGTTTCAGCCCCTCTGTTTCAACCCCTCTGTTTCAGCCCCTCTGTTTCTCGCCCTCTGTTTCTCGCCCTCTGTTTCTCGCCCTCTGTTTCTCGCCCTCTGTTTCAGCCCCTCTTTTTCAGCACCTCTGTTTCAGCCCCTCTGTTTCTCGCCCTCTGTTTCTCGCCCTCTGTTTCTCACTCTCTGTTTCAGCCCCTCTGTTTCTCGCCCTCTGTTTCAGCCCCTCTGTTTCAGCTCCTCTGTTTCAGCCCCTCTGTTTCTCGCCCTCTGTTTCAGCCCCTCTGTTTCAGCCCCTCTGTTTCACCCCCTCTGTTTCAGCCACTCTGTTTCAGCCCCACTCTTTCTCGCCCTCTGTTTCACGCCCTCTGATTCTCGCCCTCTGTTTCATCCCCTCTGTTTCAGCCCCTCTGTTTCAGACCCTCTGTTTCAGCCCCTCTGTTTCAGCCCCTCTTTTTCAGCCACTCTGTTTCTCGCCCTCTGTTTCACCCCCTCTGTTTCAGCCCCTCTGTTTCAGCCCCTCTGTTTCTCGCCCTCTGTTTCTCGCCCTCTATTTCAGCCCCTCTGTTTCACCCCCTCTGTTTCAGCCCCTCTGTTTCAGCCCCTCTGTTTCTCGCACTCTGTTTCTCGCCCTCTGTTTCTCGCCCTCTGTTTCACGCCAACTGTTTCAGCCCCTCTGTTTCAGCCCCTCTGTTTCAGCACCTCTGTTTCACCCCCTCTGTTTCAGCCCCTCTGTTTCTCGCCCTCTGTTTCTCGCCCTCTGTTTCGCGCCCTCTGTTTCAGCCCCTCTGTTTCAGCCCCTCGGTTAATCGCCCTCTGTTTCTCGCCCTCTGTTTCAGCCCCTCTGTTTCAGCCCCTCTGTTTCAGCCCCTCTGTGTCAGCCCCTCTGTTTCAGCCTCACTGTTTCTCGCCCTCTTTTCAGCCCCTCTGTTTCAGCCCCTCTTTTTCAGCCACTCTGTTTCAGCCCCTCTGTTTCAGACCCTCTGTTTCAGCCCCTCTGTTTCTCGCTCTCTGTTTCTCGCCCTCTGTTTCAGCCCCTCTGTTTCTCGCCCACTGTTTCAGCCCCTCTGTTTCTCGCCCTCTGTTTCAGCCCCTCTGTTTCAGCCCCTCTGTTTCAGCCCCACTGTTTCTCGCCCTCTTTTCAGCCCCTCTGTTTCAGCCCCTCTGTTTCTCGCCCTCTGTTTATGCCGCTCTGTTTCAGCCCCTCTGTTTCAGCCCCTCTGTTTCAGCCCCTCTGTTTCTCGCCCTCTGTTTCTTGCCTTCTGTTTTAGCCCCTCTTTTTCAGCCCCTCTGTTTCAGCCCCTCTGTTTCAGCCCCTCTGTTTCAGGGCCTCTGTTTCAGCCCCTCTGTTTCTCGCCCTCTGTTTCTCGCCCTCTGTTTCTCGCTCTCTGATTCACGCCCTCTGTTTCTCGCCCTCTGTTTCTCGCCCTCTGTTTCAGCCCCTCTGTTTCACCCCCTCTGTTTCAGCCCCTCTGTTTCTCGCCCTCTGTTTCTCGCCCTCTGTTTCTCGCCCTCTGTTTCAGCCCCTCTGTTTCAGCCCCTCTGTTTCAGCCCCTCTGTTTCAGCCCCTCTGTTTCAGCCTCACTGTTTCTCGCCCTCTTTTCAGCCCCACTGTTTCAGCCCCTCTGTTTCTCGCCCTCTGTTTCTGCCCCTCTGATTCAGCCCCTCTGTTTCAGCCCCTCTGTTTCAGCCCCTCTGTTTCTCGCCCTCTGTTTCTCGCCCTCTGTTTCAGCCCCTCTTTTTCAGCACCTCTGTTTCAGCCCCTCTGTTTCTCGCCCTCTGTTTCTCGCCCTCTGTTTCTCGCTCTCTGTTTCACGCCCTCTGTTTCTCGCCCTCTGTTTCTCGCCCTCTGTTTCAGCCCCTCTGTTTCAACCCCTCTGTTTCAGCCCCTCTGTTTCTCGCCCTCTGTTTCTCGCCCTCTGTTTCTCGCCCTCTGTTTCAGCCCCTCTTTTTCAGCACCTCTGTTTCAGCCCCTCTGTTTCTCGCCCTCTGTTTCTCGCCCTCTGTTTCTCACTCTCTGTTTCAGCCCCTCTGTTTCTCGCCCTCTGTTTCAGCCCCTCTGTTTCAGCTCCTCTGTTTCAGCCCCTCTGTTTCTCGCCCTCTGTTTCAGCCCCTCTGTTTCAGTCCCTCTGTTTCACCCCCTCTGTTTCAGCCACTCTGTTTCAGCCCCACTCTTTCTCGCCCTCTGTTTCTCGCCCTCTGTTTCTCGCCCTCTGTTTCATCCCCTCTGTTTCAGCCCCTCTGTTTCAGCCCCTCTGTTTCAGCCCCTCTGTTTCAGCCCCTCTGTTTCTCGCCCTCTGTTTCTCGCCCTCTGTTTCTCGCCCTCTGTTTCAGGCCCTCTGTTTCAGCCCCTCTGTTTCTCGCCCTCTGTTTCTCGCCCTCTGTTTCAGCCCCTCTGTTTCAGCCCCTCTGTTTCAGCCCCTCTGTTTCAGCCCCTCTGTTTCTCGCACTCTGTTTCTCGCCCTCTGTTTCTCGCCCTCTGTTTCTCGCCAACTGTTTCAGCCCCTCTGTTTCAGCCCCTCTGTTTCAGCCCCTCTGTTTCTTGCCCTCTGTTTCAGCCCCTCTGTTTCAGCCCCTCAGTTTCAGCCCCTCAGTTTCAGCCCCACTGTTTCTCGCCCTCTGTTTCTCGTCCTC
The DNA here is from genome assembly GCF_030684315.1 of Stegostoma tigrinum. Taxonomy (NCBI): domain Eukaryota; kingdom Metazoa; phylum Chordata; class Chondrichthyes; order Orectolobiformes; family Stegostomatidae; genus Stegostoma; species Stegostoma tigrinum. Next base: position 908,407 of record NW_026728048.1, on the reverse strand, counting down.
TGTTTCAGCCCCTCTGTTTCAGCCACTCTGTTTCTCAACCTCTGTTTCAGCCCCTCTGTTTCTCGCCCTCTGTTTCAGCCCCTCTGTTTCAGCCCCTCTGTTTCAGCCACTCTGTTTCTCGCCCTCTGTTTCTCGCCCTCTGTTTCTCGCCCTCTGTTTCTCGCCCTCTGTTTCAGCCCCTCTGTTTCAGCCCCTCTGTTTCAGCCCCTCTGTTTCAGCTCCTCTGTTTCTCGCCTTCTGTTTCAGCCCCTCTGTTTCAGCCCCTCTGTTTCAGCCCCTCTCTTTGAACCCGTCTGTTTCAGCCCCTCTGTTTCAGCCCCTCTGTTTCAGCCCCTCTGTTTCTCGCCCTCTGTTTCTCTCCCTCTGTTTCTCGCCCTCTGTTTCAGCACCTCTGTTTCAGCCCCTCTGTTTCAGCCCATCTGTTTCAGCCCCTCTGTTTCTCGCCCTCTGTTTCAGCCCCTCTCTTTCAGCCCCTCTGTTTCAGCCCCTCTGTTTCTCGCCCACTGTTTCAGCCCCTCTGTTTCAGCCCCTCTGTTTCTCGCCCTTTGTTTCAGCCCCGCTGTTTCAGCCCCTCTGTTTCAGCCCCACTGTTTCTCGCACTCTGTTTCTCGCCCTCTGTTTCTCGCCCTCTGTTTCAGCCACTCATATTCAGCCCCTCTGTTTCAGCCCCTCTGTTTCAGCCCCTCTGTTTCAGCCCCACTGTTTCAGCCCCTCTGTTTCTCGTACTCTGTTTCAGCCCCTCTGTTTCAGCTCCTCTGTTTCACAGGCTCTGTTTCAGCCCCTCTGTTTCTCGCCCTCTGTTTCAGCCCCTCTGTTTCAGCCCCTCTGTTTCAGCACCTCTGTTTCAGCCACTCTGTTTCTCGCCCTCTGTTTCTCGCCCTCTGTTTCTCGCCCTCTGTTTCTCGCCCTCTGTTTCTCCCTCTCTGTTTCACGCCCTCTGTTTCTCGCCCTCTGTTTCTCGCCCTCTGTTTCAGCCCCTCTGTTTCACCCCCTCTGTTTCAGCCCCTCTGTTTCTCGCCCTCTGTTTCTCGCCCTCTGTTTCAGCCCCTCTGTTTCAGCCCCTCTGTTTCAGCCCCTCTGTTTCTCGCCCTCTGTTTCTCGCCCTCTGTTTCAGCCCCTCTGTTTCACCCCCTCTGTTTCAGCCCCTCTGTTTCTCGCCCTCTGTTTCTCGCCCTCTGTTTCAGCCCCTCTGTTTCACCCCCTCTGTTTCAGCCCCTCTGTTTCTCGCCCTCTGTTTCTCGCCCTCTGTTTCTCGCCCTCTGTTTCAGGCCCTCTGTTTCAGCCCCCCTGTTTCTCGCCCTCTGTTTCTCGCCCTCTGTTTCAGCCCCTCTGTTTCTCGCCCTCTGTTTCAGCCCCTCTGTTTCACCCCCTCTGTTTCAGCCCCTCTGTTTCTCTCCCTCTGTTTCTCGCCCTCTGTTTCTCGCCCTCTGTTTCAGCCACGCTTTTTCAGCACCTCTGTCTCAGCCCCTCTATTTCTCGCCCTCTGTTTCTCGCCCTCTGTTTCTGCCCCTCTGATTCAGCCCCTCTGTTTCAGCCCCTCTGTTTCAGCCCCTCTGTTTCTCGCCCTCTGTTTCTCGCCCTCTGTTTCAGCCCCTCTTTTTCAGCACCTCTGTTTCAGCCCCTCTGTTTCTCGCCCTCTGTTTCTCGCCCTCTGTTTCTCGCTCTCTGTTTCACGCCCTCTGTTTCTCGCCCTCTGTTTCTCGCCCTCTGTTTCAGCCCCTCTGTTTCAACCCCTCTGTTTCAGCCCCTCTGTTTCTCGCCCTCTGTTTCTCGCCCTCTGTTTCTCGCCCTCTGTTTCTCGCCCTCTGTTTCAGCCCCTCTTTTTCAGCACCTCTGTTTCAGCCCCTCTGTTTCTCGCCCTCTGTTTCTCGCCCTCTGTTTCTCACTCTCTGTTTCAGCCCCTCTGTTTCTCGCCCTCTGTTTCAGCCCCTCTGTTTCAGCTCCTCTGTTTCAGCCCCTCTGTTTCTCGCCCTCTGTTTCAGCCCCTCTGTTTCAGCCCCTCTGTTTCACCCCCTCTGTTTCAGCCACTCTGTTTCAGCCCCACTCTTTCTCGCCCTCTGTTTCACGCCCTCTGTTTCTCGCCCTCTGTTTCATCCCCTCTGTTTCAGCCCCTCTGTTTCAGACCCTCTGTTTCAGCCCCTCTGTTTCAGCCCCTCGTTTTCAGCCACTCTGTTTCTCGCCCTCTGTTTCACCCCCTCTGTTTCAGCCCCTCTGTTTCAGCCCCTCTGTTTCTCGCCCTCTGTTTCTCGCCCTCTATTTCAGCCCCTCTGTTTCACCCCCTCTGTTTCAGCCCCTCTGTTTCAGCCCCTCTGTTTCTCGCACTCTGTTTCTCGCCCTCTGTTTCTCGCCCTCTGTTTCACGCCAACTGTTTCAGCCCCTCTGTTTCAGCCCCTCTGTTTCAGCCCCTCTGTTTCTTGCCCTCTGTTTCAGCCCCTCTGTTTCAGCCCCTCAGTTTCAGCCCCTCAGTTTCAGCCCCACTGTTTCTCGCCCTCTGTTTCTCGTCCTCTGTTTCAGCCCCTCTGTTACAGCTACTCTGTTTCTCAACCTCTGTTTCAGCCCCTCTGTTTCTCGCCCTCTGTTTCAGCCCCTCTGTTTCAGCCCCTCTGTTTCAGCCACTCTGTTTCTCGCCCTCTGTTTCTCGCCCTCTGTTTCTCGCCCTCTGTTTCTCGCCCTCTGTTTCAGCCCCTTTGTTTCAGCCCCTCTGTTTCAGCCCCTCTGTTTCAGCTCCTCTGTTTCTCGCCCTCTGTTTCAGCCCCTCTGTTTCAGCCCCTCTGTTTCAACCCCTCTGTTTCAGCCCCTCTGTTTCAGCCCCTCTGTTTCAGCCCCTCTGTTTCACCCCCTCTGTTTCTCGCCCTCTGTTTCTCTCCCTCTGTTTCTCGCCCTCTGTTTCAGCACCTCTGTTTCAGCCCCTCTGTTTCAGCCCATCTGTTTCAGCCCCTCTGTTTCACGCCCTCTGTTTCAGCCCCTCTCTTTCAGCCCCTCTGTTTCAACCCCTCTGTTTCTCGCCCTCTGTTTCAGCCCCTCTGTTTCAGCCCCTCTGTTTCTCGCCCTTTGTTTCAGCCCCGCTGTTTCAGCCCCTCTGTTTCAGCCCCACTGTTTCTCGCACTCTGTTTCTCGCCCTCTGTTTCTCGCCCTCTGTTTCAGCCACTCATATTCAGCCCCTCTGTTTCAGCCCCTCTGTTTCAGCCCCTCTGTTTCAGCCCCACTGTTTCAGCCCCTCTGTTTCTAGTACTCTGTTTCAGCCCCTCTGTTTCAGCTCCTCTGTTTCTCAGCCTCTGTTTCAGCCCCTCTGTTTCTCGTAATCTGTTTCAGCCCCTCTGTTTCAGCTCATCTGTTTCTCAGCCTCTGTTTCAGCCCCTCTGTTTCAGCCCCTCTGTTTCAGCCCCTCTGTTTCAGCCACTCTGTTTCTCGCCTTCTGTTTCTCGCCCTCTGTTTCTCGCCCTCTGTTTCTCGCCCTCTGTTTCTCGCTCTCTGTTTCACGCCCTCTGTTTCTCGCCCTCTGTTTCTCGCCATCTGTTTCAGCCCCTCTGTTTCACCCCCTCTGTTTCAGCCCCTCTGTTTCTCGCCCGCTGTTTCTCGCCCTCTGTTTCAGCCCCTCTGTTTCAGCCCCTCTGTTTCAGCCCCTCTGTTTCTAGCCCTCTGTTTCTCGCCCTCTGTTTCAGCCCCTCTGTTTCACCCCCTCTGTTTCAGCCCCTCTGTTTCTCGCCCTCTGTTTCTCGCCCTCTGTTTCAGCCCCTCTGTTTCACCCCCTCTGTTTCAGCCCCTCTGTTTCTCGCCCTCTGTTTCTCGCCCTCTGTTTCTCGCCCTCTGTTTCAGGCCCTCTGTTTCAGCCCCTCTGTTTCTCGCCCTCTGTTTCTCGCCCTCTGTTTCAGCCCCTCAGTTTCTCGCCCTCTGTTTCAGCCCCTCTGTTTCACCCCCTCTGTTTCAGCCCCTCTGTTTCTCGCCCTCTGTTTCTCGCCCTCTGTTTCTCGCCCTCTGTTTCTCGCCCTCTGTTTCAGCCACTCTTTTTCAGCACCTCTGTTTCAGCCCCTCTGTTTCTCGCCCTCTGTTTCTCGCCCTCTGTTTCTCGCTCTCTGTTTCAGCCCCTCTGTTTCTCGCCCTCTGTTTCAGCCCCTCTGTTTCAGCTCCTCTGTTTCAGCCCCTCTGTTTCTCGCCCTCTGTTTCAGCCCCTCTGTTTCAGCCCCTCTGTTTCACCCCCTCTGTTTCAGCCACTCTGTTTCAGCCCCACTCTTTCTCGCCCTCTGTTTCTCGCCCTCTGTTTCTCGCCCTCTGTTTCTCGCCCTCTGTTTCAGCCAATCTGTTTCACCCCCTCTGTTTCAGCCCCTCTGTTTCTCGCCCTCTGTTTCTCGCCCTCTGTTTCTCGCCCTCTGTTTCAGCCCCTCTGTTTCAGCCCCTCTGTTTCAGCCCCTCTGTTTCACCCCCTCTGTTTCAGCCCCTCTGTTTCTCGCCCTCTGTTTCAGCCCCTCTGTTTCAGCTCCTCTGTTTCAGCCCCTCTGTTTCTCGCCCTCTGTTTCAGCCCCTCTGTTTCAGCCTCTCTGTTTCACCCCCTCTGTTTCAGCCCCTCTGTTTCAGCCCCACTCTTTCTCGCCCTCTGTTTCTCGTCCTCTGTTTCTCGCCCTCTGTTTCTCGCCCTCTGTTTCTCGCCCTCTGTTCAGCCCCTCTGTTTCACCCGCTCTGTTTCAGCCCCTCTGTTTCTCGCCCTCTGTTTCTCGCCCTCTGTTTCTCGCCCTCTGTTTCAGCCCCTCTGTTTCAGCCCCTCTGTTTCTCGCCCTCTGTTTCTCGCCCTCTGTTTCAGCCACTCTGTTTCAGCCCCTCTGTTTCAGCCCCTCTGTGTCAGCCCCTCTGTTTCAGCCTCACTGTTTCTCGCCCTCTTTTCAGCCCCTCTGTTTCAGCCCCTCTGTTTCTCGCCCTCTGTTTCTCGCCCTCTGTTTCAGCCCCTCTGTTTCACCCCCTCTGTTTCAGCCCCTCTGTTTCTCGCCCTCTGTTTCTCGCCCTCTGTTTCAGCCCCTCTGTTTCAGCCCCTCTGTTTCAGCCCCTCTGTTTCTCGCCCTCTGTTTCTCGCCCTCTGTTTCAGCCCCTCTGTTTCACCCCCTCTGTTTCAGCCCCTCTGTTTCTCGCCCTCTGTTTCTCGCCCTCTGTTTCAGCCCCTCTGTTTCACCCCCTCTGTTTCAGCCCCTCTGTTTCTCGCCCTCTGTTTCTCGCCCTCTGTTTCTCGCCCTCTGTTTCAGGCCCTCTGTTTCAGCCCCCCTGTTTCTCGCCCTCTGTTTCTCGCCCTCTGTTTCAGCCCCTCTGTTTCTCGCCCTCTGTTTCAGCCCCTCTGTTTCACCCCCTCTGTTTCAGCCCCTCTGTTTCTCTCCCTCTGTTTCTCGCCCTCTGTTTCTCGCCCTCTGTTTCAGCCACTCTTTTTCAGCACCTCTGTCTCAGCCCCTCTATTTCTCGCCCTCTGTTTCTCGCCCTCTGTTTCTGCCCCTCTGATTCAGCCCCTCTGTTTCAGCCCCTCTGTTTCAGCCCCTCTGTTTCTCGCCCTCTGTTTCTCGCCCTCTGTTTCTCGCCCTCTGTTTCAGCCCCTCTTTTTCAGCACCTCTGTTTCAGCCCCTCTGTTTCTCGCCCTCTGTTTCTCGCCCTCTGTTTCTCGCTCTCTGTTTCACGCCCTCTGTTTCTCGCCCTCTGTTTCTCGCCCTCTGTTTCAGCCCCTCTGTTTCAACCCCTCTGTTTCAGCCCCTCTGTTTCTCGCCCTCTGTTTCTCGCCCTCTGTTTCTCGCCCTCTGTTTCAGCCCCTCTTTTTCAGCACCTCTGTTTCAGCCCCTCTGTTTCTCGCCCTCTGTTTCTCGCCCTCTGTTTCTCACTCTCTGTTTCAGCCCCTCTGTTTCTCGCCCTCTGTTTCAGCCCCTCTGTTTCAGCTCCTCTGTTTCAGCCCCTCTGTTTCTCGCCCTCTGTTTCAGCCCCTCTGTTTCAGCCCCTCTGTTTCACCCCCTCTGTTTCAGCCACTCTGTTTCAGCCCCACTCTTTCTCGCCCTCTGTTTCACGCCCTCTGTTTCTCGCCCTCTGTTTCATCCCCTCTGTTTCAGCCCCTCTGTTTCAGACCCTCTGTTTCAGCCCCTCTGTTTCAGCCCCTCTTTTTCAGCCACTCTGTTTCTCGCCCTCTGTTTCACCCCCTCTGTTTCAGCCCCTCTGTTTCAGCCCCTCTGTTTCTCGCCCTCTGTTTCTCGCCCTCTATTTCAGCCCCTCTGTTTCACCCCCTCTGTTTCAGCCCCTCCGTTTCAGCCCCTCTGTTTCTCGCACTCTGTTTCTCGCCCTCTGTTTCTCGCCCTCTGTTTCACGCCAACTGTTTCAGCCCCTCTGTTTCAGCCCCTCTGTTTCAGCCCCTCTGTTTCTTGCCCTCTGTTTCAGCCCCTCTGTTTCAGCCCCTCAGTTTCAGCCCCTCAGTTTCAGCCCCACTGTTTCTCGCCCTCTGTTTCTCGTCCTCTGTTTCAGCCCCTCTGTTTCAGCTACTCTGTTTCTCAACCTCTGTTTCATCCCATCTGTTTCTCGCCCTCTGTTTCAGCCCCTCTGTTTCAGCCCCTCTGTTTCAGCCACTCTGTTTCTCGCCCTCTGTTTCTCGCCCTCTGTTTCTCGCCCTCTGTTTCTCGCCCTCTGTTTCAGCCCCTTTGTTTCAGCCCCTCTGTTTCAGCCCCTCTGTTTCAGCTCCTCTGTTTCTCGCCCTCTGTTTCAGCCCCTCTGTTTCAGCCCCTCTGTTTCAACCCCTCTGTTTCAGCCCCTCTGTTTCAGCCCCTCTGTTTCAGCCCCTCTGTTTCACCCCCTCTGTTTCTCGCCCTCTGTTTCTCTCCCTCTGTTTCTCGCCCTCTGTTTCAGCACCTCTGTTTCAGCCCCTCTGTTTCAGCCCATCTGTTTCAGCCCCTCTGTTTCACGCCCTCTGTTTCAGCCCCTCTCTTTCAGCCCCTCTGTTTCAGCCCCTCTGTTTCTCGCCCTCTGTTTCAGCCCCTCTGTTTCAGCCCCTCTGTTTCTCGCCCTTTGTTTCAGCCCCGCTGTTTCAGCGCCTCTGTTTCAGCCCCACTGTTTCTCGCACTCTGTTTCTCGCCCTCTGTTTCTCGCCCTCTGTTTCAGCCACTCATATTCAGCCCCTCTGTTTCAGCCCCTCTGTTTCAGCCCCTCTGTTTCAGCCCCACTGTTTCAGCCCCTCTGTTTCTCGTACTCTGTTTCAGCCCCTCTGTTTCAGCTCCTCTGTTTCTCAGCCTCTGTTTCAGCCCCTCTGTTTCTCGTAATCTGTTTCAGCCCCTCTGTTTCAGCTCCTCTGTTTCTCAGCCTCTGTTTCAGCCCCTCTGTTTCAGCCCCTCTGTTTCAGCCCCTCTGTTTCAGCCACTCTGTTTCTCGCCTTCTGTTTCTCGCCCTCTGTTTCTCGCCCTCTGTTTCTCGCCCTCTGTTTCTCGCTCTCTGTTTCACGCCCTCTGTTTCTCGCCCTCTGTTTCTCGCCATCTGTTTCAGCCCCTCTGTTTCACCCCCTCTGTTTCAGCCCCTCTGTTTCTCGCCCTCTGTTTCTCGCCCTCTGTTTCAGCCCCTCTGTTTCAGCCCCTCTGTTTCAGCCCCTCTGTTTCTAGCCCTCTGTTTCTCGCCCTCTGTTTCAGCCCCTCTGTTTCACCCCCTCTGTTTCAGCCCCTCTGTTTCTCGCCCTCTGTTTCTCGTCCTCTGTTTCAGCCCCTCTGTTTCACCCCCTCTGTTTCAGCCCCTCTGTTTCTCGCCCTCTGTTTCTCGCCCTCTGTTTCTCGCCCTCTGTTTCAGGCCCTCTGTTTCAGCCCCTCTGTTTCTCGCCCTCTGTTTCTCGCCCTCTGTTTCAGCCCCTCTGTTTCTCGCCCTCTGTTTCAGCCCCTCTGTTTCACCCCCTCTGTTTCAGCCCCTCTGTTTCTCGCCCTCTGTTTCTCGCCCTCTGTTTCTCGCCCTCTGTTTCTCGCCCTCTGTTTCAGCCACTCTTTTTCAGCACCTCTGTTTCAGCCCCTCTGTTTCTCGCCCTCTGTTTCTCGCCCTCTGTTTCTCGCTCTCTGTTTCAGCCCCTCTGTTTCTCGCCCTCTGTTTCAGCCCCTCTGTTTCAGCTCCTCTGTTTCAGCCCCTCTGTTTCTCGCCCTCTGTTTCAGCCCCTCTGTTTCAGCCCCTATGTTTCACCCCCTCTGTTTCAGCCACTCTGTTTCAGCCCCACTCTTTCTCGCCCTCTGTTTCTCGCCCTCTGTTTCTCGCCCTCTGTTTCTCGCCCTCTGTTTCAGCCAATCTGTTTCTCCCCCTCTGTTTCAGCCCCTCTGTTTCTCGCCCTCTGTTTCTCGCCCTCTGTTTCTCGCCCTCTGTTTCAGCCCCTCTGTTTCAGCCCCTCTGTTTCAGCCCCTCTGTTTCACCCCCTCTGTTTCAGCCCCTCTGTTTCTCGCCCTCTGTTTCAGCCCCTCTGTTTCAGCTCCTCTGTTTCAGCCCCTCTGTTTCTCGCCCTCTGTTTCAGCCCCTCTGTTTCAGCCCCTCTGTTTCACCCCCTCTGTTTCAGCCCCTCTGTTTCAGCCCCACTCTTTCTCGCCCTCTGTTTCTCGCCCTCTGTTTCTCGCCCTCTGTTTCTCGCCCTCTGTTTCTCGCCCTCTGTTCAGCCCCTCTGTTTCACCCCCTCTGTTTCAGCCCCTCTGTTTCTCGCCCTCTGTTTCTCGCCCTCTGTTTCTCGCCCTCTGTTTCAGCCCATCTGTTTCAGCCCCTCTGTTTCTCGCCCTCTGTTTCAGCCCCTCTGTTTCAGCCCCTCTGTTTCAGCCCCTCTGTTTCAGCCCCTCTGTGTCAGCCCCTCTGTTTCAGCCTCACTGTTTCTCGCCCTCTTTTCAGCCCCTCTGTTTCAGCCCCTCTGTTTCTCGCCCTCTGTTTCTGCCCCTCTGTTTCAGCCCCTCTGTTTCAGCCCCTCTGTTTCAGCCCCTCTGTTTCTTCACCTCTGTTTCTCGCCCTCTGTTTCAGCCCCTCTTTTTCAGCACCTCTGTTTCAGCCCCTCTGTTTCAGCCCCTCTGTTTCAGGCCCTCTGTTTCAGCCCCTCTGTTTCTCGCCCTCTGTTTCTCGCCCTTTGTTTCTCGCTCTCTGTTTCACGCCCTCTGTTTCTCGCCCTCTGTTTCTCGCCCTGTGTTTCAGCCCCTCTGTTTCTCGCCCTCTGTTTCAGCCCCTCTGTTTCAGCCCCTCTGTATCAGCCCATCTGTTTCAGCCCCTCTGTTTCTCGCCCTCTGTTTCAGCCCCTCTCTTTCAGCCCCTCTGTTTCAGCCCCTCTGTTTCAGCCCCTCTGTTTCAGCCCCTCTGTTCCAGCCCCTCTGTTTCTCGCCCTCTGTTTCAGCCCCGCTGTTTCAGCCCCTCTGTTACAGCCCCTCTGTTTCAGCCCCTCTGTTTCAGCCCCACTATTTAAGCCACTCTGTTTCTCGCCCTCTTTTCAGCCCCACTGTTTCTCGCCCTCTGTTTCAGCCCCTCTGTTTCAGCCCCTCTGTTTCAGCCCCTCTCTTTGAACCCCTCTGTTTCAGCCCCTCTGTTTCAGCCCCTCTGTTTCTCGCCCTCTGTTTCTCTCCCTCTGTTTCTCGCCCTCTGTTTCAGCACCTCTGTTTCAGCCCCTCTGTTTCAGCCCATCTGTTTCAGCCACTCTGTTTCTCGCCCTCTGTTTCAGCCCCTCTCTTTCAGCCCCTCTGTTTCAGCCCCTCTGTTTCTCGCCCTCTGTTTCAGCCCCTCTGTTTCAGCCCCTCTGTTTCTCGCCCTTTGTTTCAGCCCCGCTGTTTCAGCCCCACTGTTTCAGCCCCACTGTTTCTCGCACTCTGTTTCTCGCCCTCTGTTTCTCGCCCTCTGTTTCAGCCACTCATATTCAGCCCCTCTGTTTCAGCCCCTCTGTTTCAGCCCCTCTGTTTCAGCCCCACTGTTTCAGACCCTCTGTTTCTCGTACTCTGTTTCAGCCCCTCTGTTTCAGCTCCTCTGTTTCTCAGCCTCTGTTTCAGCCCCTCTGTTTCTCGCCCTCTGTTTCAGCCCCTCTGTTTCAGCCCCTCTGTTTCAGCCCCTCTGTTTCAGCCACTCTTTTTCAGCCACTCTGTTTCTCGCCCTCTGTTTCAGCCCCTCTGTTTCAGCCCCTCTGTTTCAGCCCCTCTGTTTCTCGCCCTCTGTTTCTCGCCCTCTATTTCAGCCCCTCTGTTTCAGCCCCTCTGTTTCTCGCACTCTGTTTCAGCCCCTCTGTTTCAGCCCCTCTGTCTCAGCCACTCTGTTTCTCGCCCTCTGTTTCTCGCCCTCTGTTTCTCGCCGTTTGTTTCTCGCCCTCTGTTTCAGCCCCTCTGTTTCAGCCCCTCTGTTTCAGCCCCTCTGTTTCAGCTCCTCTGTTTCTCGCCCTCTGTTTCAGCCCCTCTGTTTCAGCCCCTCTGTTTCAACCCCTCTGTTTCAGCCCCTCTGTTTCAGCCCCTCTGTTTCAGCCCCTCTGTTTCACCCCCTCTGTTTCTCGCCCTCTGTTTCTCTCCCTCTGTTTCTCGCCCTCTGTTTCAGCACCTCTGTTTCAGCCCCTCTGTTTCAGCCCATCTGTTTCAGCCCCTCTGTTTCTCGCCCTCTGTTTCAGCCCCTCTCTTTCAGCCCCTCTGTTTCAGCCCCTCTGTTTCTCGCCCTCTGTTTCAGCCCCTCTGTTTCAGCCCCTCTGTTTCACGCCCTTTGTTTCAGCCCCGCTGTTTCAGCCCCTCAGTTTCAGCCCCTCAGTTTCAGCCCCACTGTTTCTCGCCCTCTGTTTCTCGTCCTCTGTTTCAGCCCCTCTGTTTCAGCCACTCTTTTTCTCAACCTCTGTTTCAGCCCCTCTGTTTCTCGCCCTCTGTTTCAGCCACTCTCTTTCAGCCCCTCTGTTTCAGCCCCTCTGTTTCTCGCCCTCTGTTTCAGCCCCTCTGTTTCAGCCCCTCTGTTTCTCGCCCTTTGTTTCAGCCCCTCTGTTTCAGCCCCTCTGTTTCAGCCCCTCTGTTTCAGCTCCTCTGTTTCTCGCCCTCTGTTTCAGCCCCTCTGTTTCAGCCCCTCTGTTTCAGCCCCTCTCTTTGAACCCCTCTGTTTCAGCCCCTCTGTTTCAGCCCCTCTGTTTCAGCCCCTCTGTTTCTCGCCCTCTGTTTCTCACCCTCTGTTTCTCGCCCTTTGTTTCAGCACCTCTGTTTCAGCCCCTCTGTTTCAGCCCATCTGTTTCAGCCCCTCTGTTTCTCGCCCTCTGTTTCAGCCCCTCTCTTTCAGCCCCTCTGTTTCAGCCCCTCTGTTTCTCGCCCTCTGTTTCAGCCCCTCTGTTTCAGCCCCTCTGTTTCTCGCCCTTTGTTTCAGCCCCGCTGTTTCAGCCCCTCTGTTTCAGCCCCACTGTTTCTCGCACTCTGTTTCTCGCCCTCTGTTTCTCGCCCTCTGTTTCAGCCACTCATATTCAGCCCCTCTGTTTCAGCCCCTCTGTTTCAGCCCCTCTGTTTCAGCCCCACTGTTTCAGCCCCTCTGTTTCTCGTACTCTGTTTCAGCCCCTCTGTTTCAGCTCCTCTGTTTCTCAGCCTCTGTTTCAGCCCCTCTGTTTCTCGCCCTCTGTTTCAGCCCCTCTGTTTCAGCCCCTCTGTTTCAGCCCCTCTGTTTCAGCCACTCTGTTTCTCGCCCTCTGTTTCTCGCCCTCTGTTTCTCGCCCTCTGTTTCTCGCCCTCTGTTTCTCGCTCTCTGTTTCACGCCCTCTGTTTCTCGCCCTCTGTTTCTCGCCCTCTGTTTCAGCCCCTCTGTTTCACCCCCTCTGTTTCAGCCCCTCTGTTTCTCGCCCTCTGTTTCTCGCCCTCTGTTTCAGCCCCTCTGTTTCAGCCCCTCTGTTTCAGCCCCTCTGTTTCTCGCCCTCTGTTTCTCGCCCTCTGTTTCAGCCCCTCTGTTTCACCCCCTCTGTTTCAGCCCCTCTGTTTCTCGCCCTCTGTTTCTCGCCCTCTGTTTCAGCCCCTCTGTTTCACCCCCTCTGTTTCAGCCCCTGTGTTTCTCGCCCTCTGTTTCTCGCCCTCTGTTTCTCGCCCTCTGTTTCAGGCCCTCTGTTTCAGCCCCCCTGTTTCTCGCCCTCTGTTTCTCGCCCTCTGTTTCAGCCCCTCTGTTTCTCGCCCTCTGTTTCAGCCCCTCTGTTTCACCCCCTCTGTTTCAGCCCCTCTGTTACTCGCCCTCTGTTTCTCGCCCTCTGTTTCTCGCCCTCTGTTTCAGCCACTCTTTTTCAGCACCTCTGTCTCAGCCCCTCTGTTTCTCGCCCTCTGTTTCTCGCCCTCTGTTTCTGCCCCTCTGATTCAGCCCCTCTGTTTCAGCCCCTCTGTTTCAGCCCCTCTGTTTCTCGCCCTCTGTTTCTCGCCCTCTGTTTCAGCCCCTCTTTTTCAGCACCTCTGTTTCAGCCCCTCTGTTTCTCGCCCTCTGTTTCTCGCCCTCTGTTTCTCGCTCTCTGTTTCACGCCCTCTGTTTCTCGCCCTCTGTTTCTCGCCCTCTGTTTCAGTCCCTCTGTTTCAACCCCTCTGTTTCAGCCCCTCTGTTTCTCGCCCTCTGTTTCTCGCCCTCTGTTTCTCGCCCTCTGTTTCTCGCCCTCTGTTTCAGCCCCTCTTTTTCAGCACCTCTGTTTCAGCCCCGCTGTTTCTCGCCCTCTGTTTCTCGCCCTCTGTTTCTCACTCTCTGTTTCAGCCCCTCTGTTTCTCGCCCTCTGTTTCAGCCCCTCTGTTTCAGCTCCTCTGTTTCAGCCCCTCTGTTTCTCGCCCTCTGTTTCAGCCCCTCTTTTTCAGCCCCTCTGTTTCACCCCCTCTGTTTCAGCCACTCTGTTTCAGCCCCACTCTTTCTCGCCCTCTGTTTCACGCCCTCTGTTTCTCGCCCTCTGTTTCATCCCCTCTGTTTCAGCCCCTCTGTTTCAGACCCTCTGTTTCAGCCCCTCTGTTTCAGCCCCTCTTTTAAAGCCACTCTGTTTCTCGCCCTCTGTTTCAGCCCCTCTGTTTCAGCCCCTCTGTTTCAGCCCCTCTGTTTCTCGCCCTCTGTTTCTCGCCCTCTATTTCAGCCCCTCTGTTTCACCCCCTCTGTTTCAGCCCCTCTGTTTCAGCCCCTCTGTTTCTCGCACTCTGTTTCTCGCCCTCTGTTTCTCGCCCTCTGTTTCACGCCAACTGTTTCAGCCCCTCTGTTTCAGCCCCTCTGTTTCAGCCCCTCTGTTTCTTGCCCTCTGTTTCAGCCCCTCTGTTTCAGCCCCTCAGTTTCAGCCCCTCAGTTTCAGCCCCACTGTTTCTCGCCCTCTGTTTCTCGTCCTCTGTTTCAGCCCCTCTGTTTCAGCTACTCTGTTTCTCAACCTCTGTTTCAGCCCCTCTGTTTCTCGCCCTCTGTTTCAGCCCCTCTGTTTCAGCCCCTCTGTTTCAGCCACTCTGTTTCTCGCCCTCTGTTTCTCGCCCTCTGTTTCTCGCCCTCTGTTTCTCGCCCTCTGTTTCAGCCCCTCTGTTTCATCCCCTCTGTTTCAGCCCCTCTGTTTCAACTCCTCTGTTTCTCGCCCTCTGTTTCAGCCCCTCTGTTTCAGCCCCTCTGTTTCAACCCCTCTGTTTCAGCCCCTCTGTTTCAGCCCCTCAGTTTCAGCCCCTCTGTTTCACCCCCTCTGTTTCTCGCCCTCTGTTTCTCTCCCTCTGTTTCTCGCCCTCTGTTTCAGCACCTCTGTTTCAGCCCCTCTGTTTCAGCCCATCTGTTTCAGCCCCTCTGTTTCTCGCCCTCTGTTTCAGCCCCTCTCTTTCAGCCCCTCTGTTTCAGCCCCTCTGTTTCTCGCCCTCTGTTTCAGCCAATCTGTTTCAGCCCCTCTGTTTCTCGCCCTTTGTTTCAGCCCCGCTGTTTCAGCCCCTCTGTTTCAGCCCCACTGTTTCTCGCACTCTGTTTCTCTCCCTCTGTTTCTTGCCCTCTGTTTCAGCCACTCATATTCAGCCCCTCTGTTTCAGCCCCTCTGTTTCAGCCCCTCTGTTTCAGCCCCACTGTTTCAGCCCCTCTGTTTCTCGTACTCTGTTTCAGCCCCTCTGTTTCAGCTCCTCTGTTTCTCAGCCTCTGTTTCAGCCCCTCTGTTTCTCGCCCTCTGTTTCAGCCCCTCTGTTTCAGCCCCTCTGCTTCAGCCCCTCTGTTTCAGCCACTCTGTTTCTCGCCCTCTGTTTCTCGCCCTCTGTTTCTCGCCCTCTGTTTCTCGCCCTCTGTTTCTCGCTCTCTGTTTCACGCCCTCTGTTTCTCGCCCTCTGTTTCTCGCCATCTGTTTCAGCCCCTCTGTTTCACCCCCTCTGTTTCAGCCCCTCTGTTTCTCGCCCTCTGTTTCTCGCCCTCTGTTTCAGCCCCTCTGTTTCAGCCCCTCTGTTTCAGCCCATCTGTTTCAGCCCCTCTGTTTCTCGCCCTCTGTTTCAGCCCCTCTCTTTCAGCCCCTCTGTTTCAGCCCCTCTGTTTCTCGCCCTCTGTTTCAGCCCCTCTGTTTCAGCCCCTCTGTTTCTCGCCCTTTGTTTCAGCCCCGCTGTTTCAGCCCCTCAGTTTCAGCCCCTCAGTTTCAGCCCCACTGTTTCTCGCCCTCTGTTTCTCGTCCTCTGTTTCAGCCCCTCTGTTTCAGCCACTCTGTTTCTCAACCTCTGTTTCAGCCCCTCTGTTTCTCGCCCTCTGTTTCAGCCCCTCTCTTTCAGCCCCTCTGTTTCAGCCCCTCTGTTTCTCGCCCTCTGTTTCAGCCCCTCTGTTTCAGCCCCTCTGTTTCTCGCCCTTTGTTTCAACCCCTCTGTTTCAGCCCCTCTGTTTCAGCCCCTCTGTTTCAGCTCCTCTGTTTCTCGCCCTCTGTTTCAGCCCCTCTGTTTCAGCCCCTCTGTTTCAGCCCCTCTCTTTGAACCCCTCTGTTTCAGCCCCTCTGTTTCAGCCCCTCTGTTTCAGCCCCTCTGTTTCTCGCCCTCTGTTTCTCTCCCTCTGTTTCTCGCCCTTTGTTTCAGCACCTCTGTTTCAGCCCCTCTGTTTCAGCCCATCTGTTTCAGCCCCTCTGTTTCTCGGCCTCTGTTTCAGCCCCTCTCTTTCAGCCCCTCTGTTTCAGCCCCTCTGTTTCTCGCCCTCTGTTTCAGCCCCTCTGTTTCAGCCCCTCTGTTTCTCGCCCTTTGTTTCAGCCCCGCTGTTTCAGCCCCTCTGTTTCAGCCCCACTGTTTCAGCCCCTCTGTTTCAGCCCCTCTGTTTCAGCCCCTCTGTTTCAGCCCATGTGTTTCAGCCCCTCTGTTTCTCGCCCTCTGTTTCAGCCCCTCTGTTTCAGCTCCTCTGTTTCTCAGCCTCTGTTTCAGCCCCTCTGTTTCTCGCCCTCTGTTTCAGCCCCTCTGTTTCAGCCCCTCTGTTTCAGCCCCTCTGTTTCAGCCACTCTGTTTCTCGCCCTCTGTTTCTCGCCCTCTGTTTCTCGCCCTCTGTTTCTCGCCCACTGTTTCTCGCTCTCTGTTTCACGCCCTCTGTTTCTCGCCCTCTGTTTCTCGCCCTCTGTTTCAGCCCCTCTGTTTCACCCCCTCTGTTTCAGCCCCTCTGTTTCTCGCCCTCTGTTTCTCGCCCTCTGTTTCAGCCCCTCTGTTTCAGCCCCTCTGTTTCAGCCCCTCTGTTTCTCGCCCTCTGTTTCTCGCCCTCTGTTTCAGCCCCTCTGTTTCACCCCCTCTGTTTCAGCCCCTCTGTTTCTCGCCCTCTGTTTCTCGCCCTCTGTTTCAGCCCCTCTGTTTCACCCCCTCTGTTTCAGCCCCTGTGTTTCTCGCCCTCTGTTTCTCGCCCTCTGTTTCTCGCCCTCTGTTTCAGGCCCTCTGTTTCAGCCCCCCTGTTTCTCGCCCTCTGTTTCTCGCCCTCTGTTTCAGCCCCTCTGTTTCTCGCCCTCTGTTTCAGCCCCTCTGTTTCACCCCCTCTGTTTCAGCCCCTCTGTTTCTCGCCCTCTGTTTCTCGCCCTCTGTTTCTCGCCCTCTGTTTCAGCCACTCTTTTTCAGCACCTCTGTCTCAGCCCCTCTGTTCCTCGCCCTCTGTTTCTCGCCCTCTGTTTCTGCCCCTCTGATTCAGCCCCTCTGTTTCAGCCCCTCTGTTTCAGCCCCTCTGTTTCTCGCCCTCTGTTTCTCGCCCTCTGTTTCAGCCCCTCTTTTTCAGCACCTCTGTTTCAGCCCCTCTGTTTCTCGCCCTCTGTTTCTCGCCCTCTGTTTCTCGCTCTCTGTTTCACGCCCTCTGTTTCTCGCCCTCTGTTTCTCGCCCTCTGTTTCAGTCCCTCTGTTTCAACCCCTCTGTTTCAGCCCCTCTGTTTCTCGCCCTCTGTTTCTCGCCCTCTGTTTCTCGCCCTCTGTTTCTCGCCCTCTGTTTCAGCCCCTCTTTTTCAGCACCTCTGTTTCAGCCCCGCTGTTTCTCGCCCTCTGTTTCTCGCCCTCTGTTTCTCACTCTCTGTTTCACCCCCTCTGTTTCTCGCCCTCTGTTTCAGCCCCTCTGTTTCAGCTCCTCTGTTTCAGCCCCTCTGTTTCTCGCCCTCTGTTTCAGCCCCTCTTTTTCAGCCCCTCTGTTTCACCCCCTCTGTTTCAGCCACTCTGTTTCAGCCCCACTCTTTCTCGCCCTCTGTTTCACGCCCTCTGTTTCTCGCCCTCTGTTTCATCCCCTCTGTTTCAGCCCCTCTGTTTCAGACCCTCTGTTTCAGCCCCTCTGTTTCAGCCCCTCTTTTTCAGCCACTCTGTTTCTCGCCCTCTGTTTCAGCCCCTCTGTTTCAGCCCCTCTGTTTCAGCCCCTCTGTTTCTCGCCCTCTGTTTCTCGCCCTCTATTTCAGCCCCTCTGTTTCACCCCCTCTGTTTCAGCCCCTCTGTTTCAGCCCCTCTGTTTCTCGCACTCTGTTTCTCGCCCTCTGTTTCTCGCCCTCTGTTTCACGCCAACTGTTTCAGCCCCTCTGTTTCAGCCCCTCTGTTTCAGCCCCTCTGTTTCTTGCCCTCTGTTTCAGCCCCTCTGTTTCAGCCCCTCAGTTTCAGCCCCTCAGTTTCAGCCCCACTGTTTCTCGCCCTCTGTTTCTCGTCCTCTGTTTCAGCCCCTCTGTTTCAGCTACTCTGTTTCTCAACCTCTGTTTCAGCCCCTCTGTTTCTCGCCCTCTGTTTCAGCCCCTCTGTTTCAGCCCCTCTGTTTCAGCCACTCTGTTTCTCGCCCTCTGTTTCTCGCCCTCTGTTTCTCGCCCTCTTTTTCTCGCCCTCTGTTTCAGCCCCTCTGTTTCAGGCCCTCTGTTTCAGCCCCTCTGTTTCAGCTCCTCTGTTTCTCGCCCTCTGTTTCAGCCCCTCTGTTTCAGCCCCTCTGTTTCAACCCCTCTGTTTCAGCCCCTCTGTTTCAGCCCCTCAGTTTCAGCCCCTCTGTTTCACCCCCTCTGTTTCTCGCCCTCTGTTTCTCTCCCTCTGTTTCTCGCCCTCTGTTTCAGCACCTCTGTTTCAGCCCCTCTGTTTCAGCCCATCTGTTTCAGCCCGTCTGTTTCTCGCCCTCTGTTTCAGCCCCTCTCTTTCAGCCCCTCTGTTTCAGCCCCTCTGTTTCTCGCCCTCTGTTTCAGCCCCTCTGTTTCAGCCCCTCTGTTTCTCGCCCTTTGTTTCAGCCCCGCTGTTTCAGCCCCTCTGTTTCAGCCCCACTGTTTCTCGCACTCTGTTTCTCTCCCTCTGTTTCTTGCCCTCTGTTTCAGCCACTCATATTCAGCCCCTCTGTTTCAGCCCCTCTGTTTCAGCCCCTCTGTTTCAGCCCCACTGTTTCAGCCCCTCTGTTTCTCGTACTCTGTTTCAGCCCCTCTGTTTCAGCTCCTCTGTTTCTCAGCCTCTGTTTCAGCCCCTCTGTTTCTCGCCCTCTGTTTCAGCCCCTCTGTTTCAGCCCCTCTGCTTCAGCCCCACTGTTTCAGCCACTCTGTTTCTCGCCCTCTGTTTCTCGCCCTCTGTTTCTCGCCCTCTGTTTCTCGCCCTCTGTTTCTCGCTCTCTGTTTCACGCCCTCTGTTTCTCGCCCTCTGTTTCTCGCCATCTGTTTCAGCCCCTCTGTTTCACCCCCTCTGTTTCAGCCCCTCTGTTTCTCGCCCTCTGTTTCTCGCCCTCTGTTTCAGCCCCTCTGTTTCAGCCCCTCTGTTTCAGCCCCTCTGTTTCTAGCCCTCTGTTTCTCGCCCTCTGTTTCAGCCCCTCTGTTTCACCCCCTCTGTTTCAGCCCCTCTGTTTCTCGCCCTCTGTTTCTCGCCCTCTGTTTCAGCCCCTCTGTTTCACCCCCTCTGTTTCAGCCCCTCTGTTTCTCGCCCTCTGTTTCTCGCCCTCTGTTTCTCGCCCTCTGTTTCAGGCCCTCTGTTTCAGCCCCTCTGTTTCTCGCCCTCTGTTTCTCGCCCTCTGTTTCAGCCCCTCTGTTTCTCGCCCTCTGTTTCAGCCCCTCTGTTTCACCCCCTCTGTTTCAGCCCCTCTGTTTCTCGCCCTCTGTTTCTCGCCCTCTGTTTCTCGCCCTCTGTTTCTCGCCCTCTGTTTCAGCCACTCTTTTTCAGCACCTCTGTTTCAGCCCCTCTGTTTCTCGCCCTCTGTTTCTCGCCCTCTGTTTCTCGCTCTCTGTTTCAGCCCCTCTGTTTCTCGCCCTCTGTTTCAGCCCCTCTGTTTCAGCTCCTCTGTTTCAGCCCCTCTGTTTCTCGCCCTCTGTTTCAGCCCCTCTGTTTCAGCCCCTCTGTTTCACACCCTCTGTTTCAGCCACTCTGTTTCAGCCCCACTCTTTCTCGCCCTCTGTGTCTCGCCCTCTGTTTCTCGCCCTCTGTTTCTCGCCCTCTGTTTCAGCCAATCTGTTTCACCCCCTCTGTTTCAGCCCCTCTGTTTCTCGCCCTCTGTTTCTCGCCCTCTGTTTCTCGCCCTCTGTTTCAGCCCCTCTGTTTCAGCCCCTCTGTTTCAGCCCCTCTGTTTCACCCCCTCTGTTTCAGCCCCTCTGTTTCTCGCCCTCTGTTTCAGCCCCTCTGTTTCAGCTCCTCTGTTTCAGCCCCTCTGTTTCTCGCCCTCTGTTTCAGCCCCTCTGTTTCAGCCCCTCTGTTTCACCCCCTCTGTTTCAGCCCCTCTGCTTCAGCCCCACTCTTTCTCGCCCTCTGTTTCTCGCCCTCTGTTTCTCGCCCTCTGTTTCTCGCCCTCTGTTTCTCGCTCTCTGCTTCACGCCCTCTGTTTCTCGCCCTCTGTTTCTCGCCCTCTGTTCAGCCCCTCTGTTTCACCCCCTCTGTTTCAGCCCCTCTGTTTCTCGCCCTCTGTTTCTCGCCCTCTGTTTCTCGCCCTCTGTTTCAGCCCCTCTGTTTCAGCCCCTCGGTTTCTCGCCCTCTGTTTCTCGCCCTCTGTTTCAGCCCCTCTGTTTCAGCCCCTCTGTTTCAGCCCCTCTGTGTCAGCCCCTCTGTTTCAGCCTCACTGTTTCTCGCCCTCATTTCAGCCCCTCTGTTTCAGCCCCTCTGTTTCTCGCCCTCTGTTTCTGCCCCTCTGTTTCAGCCCCTCTGTTTCAGCCCCTCTGTTTCAGCCCCTCTGTTTCTTCACCTCTGTTTCTCGCCCTCTGTTTCAGCCCCTCTTTTTCAGCACCTCTGTTTCAGCCCCTCTGTATCAGCCCCTCTGTTTCAGGCCCTCTGTTTCAGCCCCTCTGTTTCTCGCCCTCTGTTTCTCGCCCTTTGTTTCTCGCTCTCTGTTTCACGCCCTCTGTTTCTCGCCCTCTGTTTCTCGCCCTATGTTTCAGCCCCTCTGTTTCTCGCCCTCTGTTTCAGCCCCTCTGTTTCAGCCCCTCTGTTTCAGCCCATCTGTTTCAGCCCCTCTGTTTCTCGCCCTCTGTTTCAGCCCCTCTCTTTCAGCCCCTCTGTTTCAGCCCCTCTGTTTCAGCCCCTCTGTTTCAGCCCCTCTGTTCCATCCCCTCTGTTTCTCGCCCTCTGTTTCAGCCCCGCTGTTTCAGCCCCTCTGTTTCAGCCCCTCTGTTTCTCGCGCTCTGTTTCTCGCCCACTGTTTCTCGCCCTCTGTTTCAGCCACTCTGATTCAGCCCCTCTGTTACAGCCCCTCTGTTTCAGCCCCTCTGTTTCAGCCCCACTATTTAAGCCCCTCTGTTTCTCGCCCTCTTTTCAGCCCCACTGTTTCTCGCCCTCTGTTTCAGCCCCTCTGTTTCAGCCCCTCTGTTTCAGCCCCTCTCTTTGAACCCCTCTGTTTCAGACCCTCTGTTTCAGCCCCTCTGTTTCTCGCCCTCTGTTTCTCTCCCTCTGTTTCTCGCCCTCTGTTTCAGCACCTCTGTTTCAGCCCCTCTGTTTCAGCCCATCTGTTTCAGCCACTCTGTTTCTCGCCCTCTGTTTCAGCCCCTCTCTTTCAGCCCCTCTGTTTCAGCCCCTCTGTTTCTCGCCCTCTGTTTCAGCCCCTCTGTTTCAGCCCCTCTGTTTCTCGCCCTTTGTTTCAGCCCCGCTGTTTCAGCCCCTCTGTTTCAGCCCCACTGTTTCTCGCACTCTGTTTCTCGCCCTCTGTTTCTCGCCCTCTGTTTCAGCCACTCATATTCAGCCCCTCTGTTTCAGCCCCTCTGTTTCAGCCCCTCTGTTTCAGCCCCACTGTTTCAGCCCCTCTGTTTCTCGTACTCTGTTTCAGCCCCTCTGTTTCAGCTCCTCTGTTTCTCAGCCTCTGTTTCAGCCCCTCTGTTTCTCGCCCTCTGTTTCAGCCCCTCTGTTTCAGCCCCTCTGTTTCAGCCCCTCTGTTTCAGCCACTCTGTTTCTCGCCCTCTGTTTCTCGCCCTCTGTTTCTCGCCCTCTGTTTCTCGCCCTCTGTTTCTCGCTCTCTGTTTCACGCACTCTCTTTCTCGCTCTCTGTTTCTCGCCCTCTGTTTCAGCCCCTCTGTTTCACCCCCTCTGTTTCAGCCCCTCTGTTTCTCGCCCTCTGTTTCTCGCCCTCTGTTTCAGCCCCTCTGTTTCAGCCCCTCTGTTTCAGCCCCTCTGTTTCTCGCCCTCTGTTTCTCGCCCTCTGTTTCAGCCCCTCTGTTTCACCCCCTCTGTTTCAGCCCCTCTGTTTCTCGCCCTCTGTTTCTCGCCCTCTGTTTCAGCCCCTCTGTTTCACCCCCTCTGTTTCTCGCCCTCTGTTTCTCGCCCTCTGTTTCAGCCCCTCTGTTTCTCGCCCTCTGTTTCAGCCCCTCTGTTTCACCCCCTCTGTTTCAGCCCCTCTGTTTCTCGCCCTCTGTTTCTCGCCCTCTGTTTCTCGCCCTCTGTTTCAGCCACTCTTTTTCAGCACCTCTGTTTCAGCCCCTCTGTTTCTCGCCCTCTGTTTCTCGCCCTCTGTTTCTGCCCCTCTGATTCAGCCCCTCTGTTTCAGCCCCTATGTTTCAGCCCCTCTGTTTCTCGCCCTCTGGTTCTCGCCCTCTGTTTCAGCCCCTCTTTTTCAGCTCCTCTGTTTCAGCCCCTCTGTTTCTCGCCCTCTGTTTCTCGCCCTCTGTTTCAGCCCCTCTGTTTCAACCCCTCTGTTTCAGCCCCTCTGTTTCTCGCCCTCTGTTTCTCGCCCTCTGTTTCTCGCCCTCTGTTTCTCGCCCTCTGTTTCAGCCCCTCTTTTTCAGCACCTCTGTTTCAGCCCCTCTGTTTCTCGCCCTCTGTTTCTCGCCCTCTGTTTCTCACTCTCTGTTTCAGCCCCTCTGTTTCTCGCCCTCTGTTTCAGCCCCTCTGTTTCAGCTCCTCTGTTTCAGCCCCTCTGTTTCTCGCCCTCTGTTTCAGCCCCTCTGTTTCAGCCCCTCTGTTTCACCCCCTCTGTTTCAGCCACTCTGTTTCAGCCCCTCTCTTTCTCCCCCTCTGTTTCTCGCCCTCTGTTTCTCGCCCTCTGTTTCATCCCCTCTGTTTCAGCCCCTCTGTTTCAGACCCTCTGTTTCAGCCCCGCTGTTTCAGCCCCTCTTTTTCAGCCACTCTGTTTCTCGCCCTCTGTTTCAGCCCCTCTGTTTCAGCCCCTCTGTTTCAGCCCCTCTGTTTCTCGCCCTCTGTTTCTCGCCCTCTATTTCAGCCCCTCTGTTTCACCCCCTCTGTTTCAGCCCCTCTGTTTCAGCCCCTCTGTTACTCGCACTCTGTTTCTCGCCCTCTGTTTCTCGCCCTCTGTTTCTCGCCAACTGTTTCAGCCCCTCTGTTTCAGCCCCTCTGTTTCAGCCCCTCTGTTTCTTGCCCTCTGTTTCAGCCCCACTGTTTCAGCCCCTCAGTTTCAGCCCCTCAGTTTCAGCCCCACTGTTTCTAGCCCTCTGTTTCTCGTCCTCTGTTTCAGCCCCTCTGTTTCAGCCACTCTGTTTCTCAACCTCTGTTTCAGCCCCTCTGTTTCTCGCCCTCTGTTTCAGCCCCTCTGTTGCAGCCCCTCTGTTTCAGCCCCTCTGTTTCAGCCACTCTGTTTCTCGCCCTCTGTTTCTCGCCCTCTGTTTCTCGCCCTTTGTTTCTCGCCCTCTGTTTCAGCCCCTCTGTTTCAGCCCCTCTGTTTCAGCCCCTCTGTTTCAGCTCCTCTGTTTCTCGCCCTCTGTTTCAGCCCCTCTGTTTCAGCCCGTCTGTTTCAACCCCTCTGTTTCAGCCCCTCTGTTTCAGCCCCTCTGTTTCAGCCCCTCTGTTTCACCCCCTCTGTTTCTCGCCCTCTGTTTCTCTCCCTCTGTTTCTCGCCCTCTGTTTCAGCACCTCTGTTTCAGCCCCTCTGTTTCAGCCCATCTGTTTCAGCCCCTCTGTTTCTCGCCCTCTGTTTCAGCCCCTCTCTTTCAGCCCCTCTGTTTCAGCCCCTCTGTTTCTCGCCCTCTGTTTCAGCCCCTCTGTTTCAGCCCCTCTGTTTCTCACCCTTTGTTTCAGCCCCGCTGTTTCAGCCCCTCTGTTTCAGCCCCTCTGTTTCTCGCCCTCTGTTTCAGCCCCTCTCTTTCAGCCCCTCTGTTTCAGCCCCTATGTTTCTCGCCCTCTGTTTCAGCCACTCATATTCAGCCTCTCTGTTTCAGCCCCTCTGTTTCAGCCCCTCTGTTTCAGCCCCACTGTTTCAGCCCCACTGTTTCTCGTACTCTGTTTCAGCCCCGCTGTTTCAGCTCCTCTGTTTCTCAGCCTCTGTTTCAGCCCCTCTGTTTCTCGCCCTCTGTTTCAGCCCCTCTGTTTCAGCCCCTCTGTTTCAGCCCCTCTGTTTCAGCCACTCTGTTTCTCGCCCTCTGTTTCTCGCCCTCTGTTTCTCGCCCTCTGTTTCTCGCCCTCTGTTTCTCGCTCTCTGTTTCACGCCCTCTGTTTCTCGCCCTCTGTTTCTCGCCCTCTGTTTCAGCCCCTCTGTTTCACCCCCTCTGTTTCAGCCCCTCTGTTTCTCGCCCTCTGTTTCTCGCCCTCTGTTTCAGCCCCTCTGTTTCAGCCCCTCTGTTTCAGCCCCTCTGTTTCTAGCCCTCTGTTTCTCGCCCTCTGTTTCAGCCCCTCTGTTTCACCCCCTCTGTTTCAGCCCCTCTGTTTCTCGCCCTCTGTTTCTCGCCCTCTGTTTCAGCCCCTCTGTTTCACCCCCTCTGTTTCAGCCCCTCTGTTTCTCGCCCTCTGTTTCTCGCCCTCTGTTTCTCGCCCTCTGTTTCAGGCCCTCTGTTTCAGCCCCTCTGTTTCTCGCCCTCTGTTTCTCGCCCTCTGTTTCAGCCCCTCTGTTTCTCGCCCTCTGTTTCAGCCCATCTGTTTCACCCCCTCTGTTTCAGCCCCTCTGTTTCTCGCCCTCTGTTTCTCGTTCTCTGTTTCTCGCCCTCTGTTTCTCGCCCTCTGTTTAGGCCTCTCTTTTTCAGCATCTCTGTTTCAGCCCCTCTGTTTCTCGCCCTCTGTTTCTCGCCCTCTGTTTCTCGCTCTCTGTTTCAGCCCCTCTGTTTCTCGCCCTCTGTTTCAGCCCCTCTGTTTCAGCTCCTCTGTTTCAGCCCCTCTGTTTCTCGCCCTCTGTTTCAGCCCCTCTGTTTCAGCCCCTCTGTTTCACCCCCTCTGTTTCAGCCACTCTGTTTCACCCCCACTCTTTCTCGCCCTCTGTTTCTCGCCCTCTGTTTCTCGCCCTCTGTTTCTCGCCCTCTGTTTCAGCCAATCTGTTTCACAACCTCTGTTTCAGCCCCTCTGTTTCTCGCCCTCTGTTTCTCGCCCTCTGTTTCAGCCCCTCTGTTTCAGCCCCTCTGTTTCAGCCCCTCTGTTTCACCCCCTCTGTTTCAGCCCCTCTGTTTCTCGCCCTCTGTTTCAGCCCCTCTGTTTCAGCTCCTCTGTTTCAGCCCCTCTGTTTCTCGCCCTCTGTTTCAGCCCCTCTGTTTCAGCCCCTCTGTTTCACCCCCTCTGTTTCAGCCCCTCTGTTTCAGCCCCACTCTTTCTCGCCCTCTGTTTCTCGCCCTCTGTTTCTCGCCCTCTGTTTCTCGCCCTCTGTTTCTCGCTCTCTGCTTCACGCCCTCTGTTTCTCGCCCTCTGTTTCTCGCCCTCTGTTTCAGCCCCTCTGTTTCACCCCCTCTGTTTCAGCCCCTCTGTTTCTCGCCCTCTGTTCCTCGCCCTCTGTTTCTCGCCCTCTGTTTCAGCCCCTCTGTTTCAGCCCCTCTGTTTCTCGCCCTCTGTTTCTCGCCCTCTGTTTCAGCCCCTCTGTTTCAGCCCCTCTGTTTCAGCCCCTCTGTGTCAGCCCCTCTGTTACAGCCTCACTGTTTCTCGCCCTCTTTTCAGCCCCTCTGTTTCAGCCCCTCTGTTTCTCGCCCTCTGTTTCTGCCCCTCTGCTTCAGCCCCTCTGTTTCAGCCCCTCTGTTTCCGCCCCTCTGTTTCTTCACCTCTGTTTCTCGCCCTCTGTTTTAGCCCCTCTTTTTCAGCACCTCTGTTTCACCCCCTCTGTTTCAGCCACTCTGTTTCAGGCCCTCTGTTTCAGCCCCTCTGTTTCTCGCCCTCTGTTTCTCGCCCTTTGTTTCTCGCTCTCTGTTTCACGCCCTCTGTTTCTCGCCCTATGTTTCAGCCCCTCTGTTTCTCGCCCTCTGTTTCAGCCCCTCTGTTTCAGCCCCTCAGTTTCAGCCCATCTGTTTCAGCCCCTCTGTTTCTCGCCCTCTGTTTCAGCCCCTCTCTTTCAGCCCCTCTGTTTCAGCCCCTCTGTTTAAGCCCATCTGTTTCAGCCCCTCTGTTCCAGCCCCTCTGTTTCTCGCCCTCTGTTTCAGCCCCGCTGTTTCAGCCCCTCTGTTTCAGCCCCTCTGTTTCTCGCACTCTGTTTCTCGCCCTCTGTTTCTCGCCCTCTGTTTCAGCCACTCTGATTCAGCCCCTCTGTTACAGCCCCTCTGTTTCAGCCCCTCTGTTTCAGCCCCACTATTTAAGCCTCTCTGTTTCTCGCCCTCTGTTTCAGCCCCTCTGTTTCTCGCCCTCTGTTTCTCGCCCTCTGTTTCAGCCCCTCTGTTTCAGCCCCTCTGTTTCAGCCCCTCTGTTTCATCCCCTCTTTTTCAGCCACTCTGTTTCAGCCCCTCTGTTTCAGCCCCTCTGTTTCAGCCCCTCTGTTTCTCGCTCTCTGTTTCTCGCCCTCTGTTTCAGCCCCTCTGTTTCTCGCCCACTGTTTCAGCCCCTCTGTTTCTCGCCCTCTGTTTCAGCCCCTCTGTTTCAGCCCCTCTGTTTCAGCCCCTATGTTTCAGCCCCACTGTTTCTCGCCCTCTTTTCAGCCCCTCTGTTTCAGCCCCTCTGTTTCTCGCCCTCTGTTTATGCCCCTCTGTTTCAGCCCCTCTGTTTCTGCCCCTCTGTTTCAGCCCCTCTGTTTCTCGCCCTCTGTTTCTCGCCCTCAGTTTCAGCCCCTCTTTTTCAGCCCCTCTGTTTCAGCCCCTCTGTTTCAGCCCCTCTGTTTCAGGGCCTCTGTTTCAGCCCCTCTGTTTCTCGCCCTCTGTATCTCGCCCTCTGTTTCTCGCCCTCTGTTTCAGCCCCTCTGTTTCACCCCCTCTGTTTCAGCCCCTCTGTTTCTCGCCCTCTGTTTCTCGCCCTCTGTTTCTCGCCCTCTGTTTCAGCCCCTCTGTTTCAGCCCCTCTGTTTCAGCCCCTCTGTTTCTCGCCCTCTGTTTCTCGCCCTCTGTTTCTCGCCCTCTGTTTCAGCCCCTCTGTTTCAGCCCCTCTGTTTCTCGCCCTCTGTTTCTCGCCCTCTGTTTCAGCCCCTCTGTTTCAGCCCCTCTGTTTCAGCCCCTCTGTTTCAGCCCCTCTGTTTCAGCCTCACTGTTTCTCGCCCTCTTTTCAGCCCCTCTGTTTCAGCCCCTCTGTTTCACCCCCTCTGTTTCAGCCCCTCTGTTTCTCGCCCTCTGTTTCTCGCCCTCTGTTTCTCGCCCTCTGTTTCAGCCCCTCTGTTTCAGCCCCTCTGTTTCTCGCCCTCTGTTTCTCGCCCTCTGTTTCAGCCCCTCTGTTTCAGCCCCTCTGTTTCAGCCCCTCTGTTTCAGCCCCTCTGTTTCAGCCTCACTGTTTCTCGCCCTCTTTTCAGCCCCACTGTTTCAGCCCCTCTGTTTCTCGCCCTCTGTTTCTGCCCCTCTGATTCAGCCCCTCTGTTTCAGCCCCTCTGTTTCAGCCCCTCTGTTTCTCGCCCTCTGTTTCTCGCCCTCTGTTTCAGCCCCTCTTTTTCAGCACCTCTGTTTCAGGCCCTCTGTTTCTCGCCCTCTGTTTCTCGCCCTCTGTTTCTCGCTCTCTGTTTCACGCCCTCTGTTTCTCGCCCTCTGTTTCTCGCCCTCTGTTTCAGCCCCTCTGTTTCACCCCCTCTGTTTCAGCCCCTCTGTTTCTCGCCCTCTGTTTCTCGCCCTCTGTTTCTCGCCCTCTGTTTCAGCCCCTCTGTTTCAGCCCCTCTGTTTCAGCCACTCTGTTTCAGCCCCTCTGATTCACCCCCTCTCTTTCAGCCCCTCTGTTTCTCGCCCTCTGTTTCAGCCCCTCTGTTTCAGCCCCTCTGTTTCTCGCCCTCTGTTTCAGCCCCTCTGTTTCAGCCCCTCTGTTTCACCCCCTCTGTTTCAGCCCCTCTGTTTCAGCCCCACTCTTTCTCGCCCTCTGTTTCTCGCCCTCTGTTTCTCGCCCTCTGTTTCATCCCCTCTGTTTCAGCCCCTCTGTTTCAGACCCTCTGTTTCAGCCCCTCTATTTCAGCCCCTCTTTTTCAGCCCCTCTGTTTCTCGCCCTCTGTTTCAGCCCCTCTGTTTCACCCCCTCTGTTTCAGCCCCTCTGTTTCTCGCCCTCTGTTTCTCGCC
The DNA here is from genome assembly GCF_030684315.1 of Stegostoma tigrinum. Taxonomy (NCBI): domain Eukaryota; kingdom Metazoa; phylum Chordata; class Chondrichthyes; order Orectolobiformes; family Stegostomatidae; genus Stegostoma; species Stegostoma tigrinum. The sequence goes on along the minus strand of NW_026728048.1, from coordinate 881,332 downwards.
CTCTGTTTCTCGCCCTCTGTTTCAGCCCCTCTGTTTCAGCCCCTCTGTTTCTCGCCCTCTGTTTCTCGCCCTCTGTTTCAGCCCCTCTGTTTCAGCCCCTCTGTTTCAGCCCCTCTGTTTCAGCCCCTCTGTTTCAGCCTCACTGTTTCTCGCCCTCTTTTCAGCCCCACTGTTTCAGCCCCTCTGTTTCTCGCCCTCTGTTTCAGCCCCTCTGATTCAGCCCCTCTGTTTCAGCCCCTCTGTTTCAGCCCCTCTGTTTCTCGCCCTCTGTTTCTCGCCCTCTGTTTCAGCCCCTCTTTTTCAGCACCTCTGTTTCAGGCCCTCTGTTTCTCGCCCTCTGTTTCTCGCCCTCTGTTTCTCGCTCTCTGTTTCACGCCCTCTGTTTCTCGCCCTCTGTTTCTCGCCCTCCGTTTCAGCCCCTCTGTTTCACCCCCTCTGTTTCAGCCCCTCTGTTTCTCGCCCTCTGTTTCTCGCCCTCTGTTTCTCGCCCTCTGTTTCAGCCCCTCTGTTTCAGCCCCTCTGTTTCAGCCACTCTGGTTCAGCCCCTCTGATTCACCCCCTCTCTTTCAGCCCCTCTGTTTCTCGCCCTCTGTTTCAGCCCCTCTGTTTCAGCCCCTCTGTTTCTCGCCCTCTGTTTCAGCCCCTCTGTTTCAGCCCCTCTGTTTCACCCCCTCTGTTTCAGCCCCTCTGTTTCAGCCCCACTCTTTCTCGCCCTCTGTTTCTCGCCCTCTGTTTCTCGCCCTCTGTTTCATCCCCTCTGTTTCAGCCCCTCTGTTTCAGACCCTCTGTTTCAGCCCCTCTATTTAAGCCCCTCTTTTTCAGCCCCTCTGTTTCTCGCCCTCTGTTTCAGCCACTCTGTTTCAGCCCCTCTGTTTCAGACCCTCTGTTTCTCGCCCTCTGTTTCTCGCCCTCTATTTCAGCCCCTCTGTTTCAGCCCCTCTGTTTCAGCCCCTCTGTTTCAGCCCCTCTGTTTCTCGCACTCTGTTTCTCGCCCTCTGTTTCTCGCCCTCTGTTTCTCGCCAACTGTTTCAGCCCCTCTGTTTCAGCCCCTCTGTTTCAACCCCTCTGTTTCTTGCCCTCTGTTTCAGCCCCTCTGTTTCAGCCCCTCAGTTTCAGCCCCTCAGTTTCAGCCCCACTGTTTCTCGCCCTCTGTTTCTCGTCCTCTGTTTCAGCTCCTCTGTTTCAGCCACTCTGTTTCTCAACCTCTGTTTCAGCCCCTCTGTTTCTCGCCCTCTTTTTCAGCCCCTCTGTTTCAGCCCCTCTGTTTCAGCCACTCTGTTTCTCGCCCTCTGTTTCTCGCCCTCTGTTTCTCGCCCTCTGTTTCTCGCCCTCTGTTTCAGCCCCTCTGTTTCAGCCCCTCTGTTTCAGCTCCTCTGTTTCTCGCCCTCTGTTTCAGCCCCTCTGTTTCAGCCCCTCTGTTTCAACCCCTCTGTTTCAGCCCCTCTGTTTCAGCCCCTCTGTTTCACCCCCTCTGTTTCTCGCCCTCTGTTTCTATCCCTCTGTTTCTCGCCCTCTGTTTCAGCACCTCTGTTTCAGCCCCTCTGTTTCAGCCCATCTGTTTCAGCCCCTCTGTTTCAGCCCCTCTGTTTCAGCCCCTCTGTTTCAGCCCCTCTGTTTCTCGCACTCTGTTTCTCGCCCTCTGATCCTCGCCCTCTGTTTCTCGCCAACTGTTTCAGCCCCTCTGTTTCAGCCCCTCTGTTTCAGCCCCTCTGTTTCTCGCCCTTTGTTTCAGCCCCGCTGTTTCAGCCCCTCTGTTTCAGCCCCTCTGTTTCTCGCACTCTGTTTCTCGCCCTCTGTTTCAGCCACTCGTATTCAGCCCCTCTGTTTCAGCCCCTCTGTTTCAGCCCCTCTGTTTCAGCCCCACTGTTTCAGCCCCTCTGTTTCTCGTACTCTGTTTCAGCCCCTCTGTTTCAGCTCCTCTGTTTCTCAGCCTCTGTTTCAGCCCCTCTGTTTCTCGCCCTCTGTTTCAGCCCCTCTGTTTCTCGCCCTCTGTTTCAGCCCCTCTGTTTCAGCCACTCTGTTTCTCGCCCTCTGTTTCTCGCCCTCTGTTTCTCGCCCTCTGTTTCTCGCTCTCTGCTTCACGCCCTCTGTTTCTCGCTCTCTGTTTCTCGCCCTCTGTTTCAGCCCCTCTGTTTCACCCCCTCTGTTTCAGCCCCTCTGTTTCTCGCCCTCTGTTTCTCGCCCTCTGTTTCTCGCCCTCTTTTTCAGCCCCTCTGTTTCAGCCCCTCTGTTTCTCGCCCTCTGTTTCTCGCCCTCTGTTTCAGCCCCTCTGTTTCAGCCCCTCTGTTTCAGCCCCTCTGTGTCAGCCCCTCTGTTTCAGCCTCACTGTTTCTCGCCCTCTTTTCAGCCCCTCTGTTTCAGCCCCTCTGTTTCTCGCCCTCTGTTTCTGCCCATCTGTTTCAGCCCCTCTGTTTCAGCCCCTCTGTTTCAGCCCCTCTGTTTCTCGCCCTCTGTTTCTCGCCCTCTGTTTCAGCCCCTCTTTTTCAGCACCTATGTTTCAGCCCCTCTGTTTCAGCCCCTCTGTTTCAGCCACTCTGTTTCTCGCCCTCTGTTTGTCGCCCTCTGTTTCTCGCCCTCTGTATCAGCCCCTCTGTTTCTCGCCCTCTGTTTCAGCCCCTCTGTTTCAGCCCCTCTGTTTCAGCCCCTCTGTTTCAGCCACTCTGTTTCTCGCCCTCTGTTTCTCGCCCTCTGTTTCTCGCCCTCTGTTTCTCGCCCTCTGTTTCTCGCTCTCTGTTTCACGCCCTTTGTTTCTCGCCCTCTGTTTCTCGCCCTCTGTTTCAGCCCCTCTGTTTCACCCCCTCTGTTTCAGCCCCTCTGTTTCTCGCCCTCTGTTTCTCGCCCTCTGTTTCAGCCCCTCTGTTTCAGCCCCTCTGTTTCAGCCCCTCTGTTTCTAGCCCTCTGTTTCTCGCCCTCTGTTTCAGCCCCTCTGTTTCACCCCCTCTGTTTCAGCCCCTCTGTTTCTCGCCCTCTGTTTCTCGCCCTCTGTTTCAGCCCCTCTGTTTCACCCCCTCTGTTTCAGCCCCTCTGTTTCTCGCCCTCTGTTTCTCGCCCTCTGTTTCTCGCCCTCTGTTTCAGGCCCTCTGTTTCAGCCCCTCTGTTTCTCGCCCTCTGTTTCTCGCCCTCTGTTTCAGCCCCTCTGTTTCTCGCCCTCTGTTTCAGCCCCTCTGTTTCACCCCCTCTGTTTCAGCCCCTCTGTTTCTCGCCCTCTGTTTCTCGCCCTCTGTTTCTCGCCCTCTGTTTCTCGCCCTCTGTTTCAGCCACTCTTTTTCAGCACCTCTGTTTCAGCCCCTCTGTTTCTCGCCCTCTGTTTCTCGCCCTCTGTTTCTCGCTCTCTGTTTCAGCCCCTCTGTTTCTCGCCCTCTGTTTCAGCCCCTCTGTTTCAGCTCCTCTGTTTCAGCCCCACTGTTTCTCGCCCTCTGTTTCAGCCCCTCTGTTTCAGCCCCTCTGTTTCACCCCCTCTGTTTCAGCCACTCTGTTTCAGCCCCACTCTTTCTCGCCCTCTGTTTCTCGCCCTCTGTTTCTCGCCCTCTGTTTCTCGCCCTCTGTTTCAGCCAATCTGTTTCATCCCCTCTGTTTCAGCCCCTCTGTTTCTCGCCCTCTGTTTCTCGCCCTCTGTTTCTCGCCCTCTGTTTCAGCCCCTCTGTTTCAGCCCCTCTGTTTCAGCCCCTCTGTTTCACCCCCTCTGTTTCAGCCCCTCTGTTTCTCGCCCTCTGTTTCAGCCCCTCTGTTTCAGCTCCTCTGTTTCAGCCCCTCTGTTTCTCGCCCTCTGTTTCAGCCCCTCTGTTTCAGCCCCTCTGTTTCACCCCCTCTGTTTCAGCCCCTCTGTTTCAGCCCCACTCTTTCTCGCCCTCTGTTTCTCGCCCTCTGTTTCTCGCCCTCTGTTTCTCGCCCTCTGTTTCTCGCTCTCTGCTTCACGCCCTCTGTTTCTCGCCCTCTGTTTCTCACCCTCTGTTTCAGCCCCTCTGTTTCACCCCCTCTGTTTCAGCCCCTCTGTTTCTCGCCCTCTGTTTCTCGCCCTCTGTTTCTCGCCCTCTGTTTCAGCCCCTCTGTTTCAGCCCCTCTGTTTCTCGCCCTCTGTTTCTCGCCCTCTGTTTCAGCCCCTCTGTTTCAGCCCCTCTGTTTCAGCCCCTCTGTGTCAGCCCCTCTGTTTCAGCCTCACTGTTTCTCGCCCTCTTTTCAGCCCCTCTGTTTCAGCCCCTCTGTTTCTCGCACTCTGTTTCTGCCCCTCTGTTTCAGCCCCTCTGTTTCAGCACCTCTGTTTCAGCCTCTCTGTTTCTTCACCTCTGTTTCTCGCCCTCTGTTTCAGCCCCTCTTTTTCAGCACCTCTGTTTCAGCCCCTGTATTTCAGCCCCTCTGTTTCAGGCCCTCTGTTTCAGCCCCTCTGTTTCTCGCCCTCTGTTTCTCGCCCTCTGTTTCAGCCCCTCTGTTTCAGCCCCTCTGTTTCTCGACCTCTGTTTCAGCCCCTCTGTTTCAGCCCCTCTGTTTCACCCCCTCTGTTTCAGCCCCTCTGTTTCAGCCCCACTCTTTCTCGCCCTCTGTTTCTCGCCCTCTGTTTCTCGCCCTCTGTTTCATCCCCTCTGTTTCAGCCCCTCTGTTTCAGACCCTCTGTTTCAGCCCCTCTATTTAAGCCCCTCTTTTTCAGCCCCTCTGTTTCTCGCCCTCTGTTTCAGCCACTCTGTTTCAGCCCCTCTGTTTCAGACCCTCTGTTTCTCGCCCTCTGTTTCTCGCCCTCTATTTCAGCCCCTCTGTTTCAGCCCCTCTGTTTCAGCCCCTCTGTTTCAGCCCCTCTGTTTCTCGCACTCTGTTTCTCGCCCTCTGTTTCTCGCCCTCTGTTTCTCGCCAACTGTTTCAGCCCCTCTGTTTCAGCCCCTCTGTTTCAACCCCTCTGTTTCTTGCCCTCTGTTTCAGCCCCTCTGTTTCAGCCCCTCAGTTTCAGCCCCTCAGTTTCAGCCCCACTGTTTCTCGCCCTCTGTTTCTCGTCCTCTGTTTCAGCTCCTCTGTTTCAGCCACTCTGTTTCTCAACCTCTGTTTCAGCCCCTCTGTTTCTCGCCCTCTTTTTCAGCCCCTCTGTTTCAGCCCCTCTGTTTCAGCCACTCTGTTTCTCGCCCTCTGTTTCTCGCCCTCTGTTTCTCGCCCTCTGTTTCTCGCCCTCTGTTTCAGCCCCTCTGTTTCAGCCCCTCTGTTTCAGCTCCTCTGTTTCTCGCCCTCTGTTTCAGCCCCTCTGTTTCAGCCCCTCTGTTTCAACCCCTCTGTTTCAGCCCCTCTGTTTCAGCCCCTCTGTTTCACCCCCTCTGTTTCTCGCCCTCTGTTTCTATCCCTCTGTTTCTCGCCCTCTGTTTCAGCACCTCTGTTTCAGCCCCTCTGTTTCAGCCCATCTGTTTCAGCCCCTCTGTTTCAGCCCCTCTGTTTCAGCCCCTCTGTTTCAGCCCCTCTGTTTCTCGCACTCTGTTTCTCGCCCTCTGATCCTCGCCCTCTGTTTCTCGCCAACTGTTTCAGACCCTCTGTTTCAGCCCCTCTGTTTCAGCCCCTCTGTTTCTCGCCCTTTGTTTCAGCCCCGCTGTTTCAGCCCCTCTGTTTCAGCCCCTCTGTTTCTCGCACTCTGTTTCTCGCCCTCTGTTTCAGCCACTCGTATTCAGCCCCTCTGTTTCAGCCCCTCTGTTTCAGCCCCTCTGTTTCAGCCCCACTGTTTCAGCCCCTCTGTTTCTCGTACTCTGTTTCAGCCCCTCTGTTTCAGCTCCTCTGTTTCTCAGCCTCTGTTTCAGCCCCTCTGTTTCTCGCCCTCTGTTTCAGCCCCTCTGTTTCTCGCCCTCTGTTTCAGCCCCTCTGTTTCAGCCACTCTGTTTCTCGCCCTCTGTTTCTCGCCCTCTGTTTCTCGCCCTCTGTTTCTCGCTCTCTGCTTCACGCCCTCTGTTTCTCGCTCTCTGTTTCTCGCCCTCTGTTTCAGCCCCTCTGTTTCACCCCCTCTGTTTCAGCCCCTCTGTTTCTCGCCCTCTGTTTCTCGCCCTCTGTTTCTCGCCCTCTTTTTCAGCCCCTCTGTTTCAGCCCCTCTGTTTCTCGCCCTCTGTTTCTCGCCCTCTGTTTCAGCCCCTCTGTTTCAGCCCCTCTGTTTCAGCCCCTCTGTGTCAGCCCCTCTGTTTCAGCCTCACTGTTTCTCGCCCTCTTTTCAGCCCCTCTGTTTCAGCCCCTCTGTTTCTCGCCCTCTGTTTCTGCCCATCTGTTTCAGCCCCTCTGTTTCAGCCCCTCTGTTTCAGCCCCTCTGTTTCTCGCCCTCTGTTTCTCGCCCTCTGTTTCAGCCCCTCTTTTTCAGCACCTATGTTTCAGCCCCTCTGTTTCAGCCCCTCTGTTTCAGCCACTCTGTTTCTCGCCCTCTGTTTGTCGCCCTCTGTTTCTCGCCCTCTGTATCAGCCCCTCTGTTTCTCGCCCTCTGTTTCAGCCCCTCTGTTTCAGCCCCTCTGTTTCAGCCCCTCTGTTTCAGCCACTCTGTTTCTCGCCCTCTGTTTCTCGCCCTCTGTTTCTCGCCCTCTGTTTCTCGCCCTCTGTTTCTCGCTCTCTGTTTCACGCCCTTTGTTTCTCGCCCTCTGTTTCTCGCCCTCTGTTTCAGCCCCTCTGTTTCACCCCCTCTGTTTCAGCCCCTCTGTTTCTCGCCCTCTGTTTCTCGCCCTCTGTTTCAGCCCCTCTGTTTCAGCCCCTCTGTTTCAGCCCCTCTGTTTCTTGCCCTCTGTTTCTCGCCCTCTGTTTCAGCCCCTCTGTTTCACCCCCTCTGTTTCAGCCCCTCTGTTTCTCGCCCTCTGTTTCTCGCCCTCTGTTTCAGCCCCTCTGTTTCACCCCCTCTGTTTCAGCCCCTCTGTTTCTCGCCCTCTGTTTCTCGCCCTCTGTTTCTCGCCCTCTGTTTCAGGCCCTCTGTTTCAGCCCCTCTGTTTCTCGCCCTCTGTTTCTCGCCCTCTGTTTCAGCCCCTCTGTTTCTCGCCCTCTGTTTCAGCCCCTCTGTTTCACCCCCTCTGTTTCAGCCCCTCTGTTTCTCGCCCTCTGTTTCTCGCCCTCTGTTTCTCGCCCTCTGTTTCTCGCCCTCTGTTTCAGCCACTCTTTTTCAGCACCTCTGTTTCAGCCCCTCTGTTTCTCGCCCTCTGTTTCTCGCCCTCTGTTTCTCGCTCTCTGTTTCAGCCCCTCTGTTTCTCGCCCTCTGTTTCAGCCCCTCTGTTTCAGCTCCTCTGTTTCAGCCCCACTGTTTCTCGCCCTCTGTTTCAGCCCCTCTGTTTCAGCCCCTCTGTTTCACCCCCTCTGTTTCAGCCACTCTGTTTCAGCCCCACTCTTTCTCGCCCTCTGTTTCTCGCCCTCTGTTTCTCGCCCTCTGTTTCTCGCCCTCTGTTTCAGCCAATCTGTTTCATCCCCTCTGTTTCAGCCCCTCTGTTTCTCGCCCTCTGTTTCTCGCCCTCTGTTTCTCGCCCTCTGTTTCAGCCCCTCTGTTTCAGCCCCTCTGTTTCAGCCCCTCTGTTTCACCCCCTCTGTTTCAGCCCCTCTGTTTCTCGCCCTCTGTTTCAGCCCCTCTGTTTCAGCTCCTCTGTTTCAGCCCCTCTGTTTCTCGCCCTCTGTTTCAGCCCCTCTGTTTCAGCCCCTCTGTTTCACCCCCTCTGTTTCAGCCCCTCTGTTTCAGCCCCACTCTTTCTCGCCCTCTGTTTCTCGCCCTCTGTTTCTCGCCCTCTGTTTCTCGCCCTCTGTTTCTCGCTCTCTGCTTCACGCCCTCTGTTTCTCGCCCTCTGTTTCTCGCCCTCTGTTTCAGCCCCTCTGTTTCACCCCCTCTGTTTCAGCCCCTCTGTTTCTCGCCCTCTGTTTCTCGCCCTCTGTTTCTCGCCCTCTGTTTCAGCCCCTCTGTTTCAGCCCCTCTGTTTCTCGCCCTCTGTTTCTCGCCCTCTGTTTCAGCCCCTCTGTTTCAGCCCCTCTGTTTCAGCCCCTCTGTGTCAGCCCCTCTGTTTCAGCCTCACTGTTTCTCGCCCTCTTTTCAGCCCCTCTGTTTCAGCCCCTCTGTTTCTCGCACTCTGTTTCTGCCCCTCTGTTTCAGCCCCTCTGTTTCAGCACCTCTGTTTCAGCCTCTCTGTTTCTTCACCTCTGTTTCTCGCCCTCTGTTTCAGCCCCTCTTTTTCAGCACCTCTGTTTCAGCCCCTGTATTTCAGCCCCTCTGTTTCAGGCCCTCTGTTTCAGCCCCTCTGTTTCTCGCCCTCTGTTTCTCGCCCTTTGTTTCTCGCTATCTGTTTCACGCCCTCTGTTTCTCGCCCTCTGTTTCTCGCCCTAAGTTTCAGCCCCTCTGTTTCTCGCCCTCTGTTTCAGCCCCTCTGTTTCAGCCCCTCTGTTTCAGCCCATCTGTTTCAGCCCCTCTGTTTCTCGCCCTCTGTTTCAGCCCCTCTCTTTCAGCCCCTCTGTTTCAGCCCCTCTGTTTCAGCCCCTCTGTTTCAGCCCCTCTGTTCCAGCCCCTCTGTCTTTCGCCCTCTGTTTCAGCCCCGCTGTTTCAGCCCCTCTGTTTCAGCCCCTCTGTTTCTTGCACTCTGTTTCTCGCCCTCTGTTTCTCGCCCTCTGTTTCAGCCACTCTGATTCAGCCCCTCTGTTACAGCCCCTCTGTTTCAGCCCCTCTGTTTCAGCCCCACTATTTAAGCCCCTCTGTTTCTCGCCCTCTTTTCAGCCCCACTGTTTCTCGCCCTCTGTTTCAGCCCCTCTGTTTCAGCCCCTCTGTTTCAGCCCCTCTCTTTGAACCCCTCTGTTTCAGCCCCTCTGTTTCTCGCCCTCTGTTTCTCGCCCTCTGTTTCTCTCCCTCTGTTTCTCGCCCTCTGTTTCAGCACCTCTGTTTCAGCCCCTCTGTTTCAGCCCATCTGTTTCAGCCCCTCTGTTTCTCGCCCTCTGTTTCAGCCCCTCTCTTTCAGCCCCTCTGTTTCAGCCCCTCTGTTTCTCGCCCTCTGTTTCAGCCCCTCTGTTTCAGCCCCTCTGTTTCTCGCCCTTTGTTTCAGCCCCGCTGTTTCAGCCCCTCTGTTTCAGCCCCACTGTTTCTCGCACTCTGTTTCTCGCCCTCTGTTTCTCGCCCTCTGTTTAAGCCACTCATATTCAGCCCCACTGTTTCAGCCCCTCTGTTTCAGCCCCTCTGTTTCAGCCCCACTGTTTCAGCCCCTCTGTTTCTCGTACTCTGTTTCAGCCCCTCTGTTTCAGCTCCTCTGTTTCTCAGCCTCTGTTTCAGCCCCTCTGTTTCTCGCCCTCTGTTTCAGCCCCTCTGTTTCAGCCCCTCTGTTTCAGCCCCTCTGTTTCAGCCACTCTCTTTCTCGCCCTCTGTTTCTCGCCCTCTGTTTCTCGCCCTCTGTTTCTCGCCCTCTGTTTCTCGATCTCTGTTTCACGCCCTCTGTTTCTCGCCCTCTGTTTCTCGCCCTCTGTTTCAGCCCCTCTGTTTCACCCCCTCTGTTTCAGCCCCTCTGTTTCTCGCCCTCTGTTTCTCGCCCTCTGTTTCAGCCCCTCTGTTTCAGCCCCTCTGTTTCAGCCCCTCTGTTTCTCGCCCTCTGTTTCACGCCCTCTGTTTCAGCCCCTCTGTTTCACCCCCTCTGTTTCAGCCCCTCTGTTTCTCGCCCTCTGTTTCTCGCCCTCTGTTTCAGCCCCTCTGTTTCACCCCCTCTGTTTCAGCCCCTCTGTTTCTCGCCCTCTGTTTCTCGCCCTCTGTTTCTCGCCCTCTGTTTCAGCCCCTCTGTTTCAGCCCCTCTGTTTCTCGCCCTCTGTTTCTCGCCCTCTGTTTCAGCCCCTCTGTTTCTCGCCCTCTGTTTCAGCCCCTCTGTTTCACCCCCTCTGTTTCAGCCCCTCTGTTTCTCGCCCTCTGTTTCTCGCCCTCTGTTTCTCGCCCTCTGTTTCAGCCACTCTTTTTCAGCACCTCTGTTTCAGCCCCTCTGTTTCTCGCCCTCTGTTTCTCGCCCTCTGTTTCTGCCCCTCTGATTCAGCCCCTCTGTTTCAGCCCCTATGTTTCAGCCCCTCTGTTTCTCGCCCTCTGTTTCTCGCCCTCTGTTTCAGCCCCTCTTTTTCAGCACCTCTGTTTCAGCCCCTCTGTTTCTCGCCCTCTGTTTCTCGCCCTCTGTTTCAGCCCCTCTGTTTCAACCCCTCTGTTTCAGCCCCTCTGTTTCTCGCCCTCTGTTTCTCGCCCTCTGTTTCTCGCCCTCTGTTTCTCGCCCTCTGTTTCAGCCCCTCTTTTTCAGCACCTCTGTTTCAGCCCCTCTGTTTCACGCCCTCTGTTTCTCGCCCTCTGTTTCTCACTCTCTGTTTCAGCCCCTCTGTTTCACGCCCTCTGTTTCAGCCCCTCTGTTTCAGCTCCTCTGTTTCAGCCCCTCTGTTTCTCGCCCTCTGTTTCAGCCACTCTGTTTCAGCCCCACTCTTTCTCGCCCTCTGTTTCTCGCCCTCTGTTTCTCGCCCTCTGTTTCATCCCCTCTGTTTCAGCCCCTCTGTTTCAGACCCTCTGTTTCAGCCCCTCTGTTTCAGCCCCTCTTTTTCAGTCACTCTGTTTCTCGCCCTCTGTTTCAGCCCCTCTGTTTCAGCCCCTCTGTTTCAGCCCCTCTGTTTCTCGCCCTCTGTTTCTCGCCCTCTATTTCAGCCCCTCTGTTTCACCCCCTCTGTTTCAGCCCCTCTGTTTCAGCCCCTCTGTTTCTCGCACTCTGTTTCTCGCCCTCTGTTTCTCGCCCTCTGTTTCTCGCCAACTGTTTCAGCCCCTCTGTTTCAGCCCCTCTGTTTCAGCCCCTCTGTTTCTTGCCCTCTGTTTCAGCCCCTCTGTTTCAGCCCCTCAGTTTCAGCCCCTCTGTTTCAGCCCCACTCTTTCTCGCCCTCTGTTTCTCGCCCTCTGTTTCTCGCCCTCTGTTTCATCCCCTCTGTTTCAGCCCCTCTGTTTCAGACCCTCTGTTTCAGCCCCTCTATTTCAGCCCCTCTTTTTCAGCCCCTCTGATTCTCGCCCTCTGTTTCAGCCACTCTGTTTCAGCCCCTCTGTTTCAGACCCTCTGTTTCTCGCCCTCTGTTTCTCGCCCTCTATTTCAGCCCCTCTGTTTCAGCCCCTCTGTTTCAGCCCCTCTGTTTCAGCCCCTCTGTTTCTCGCACTCTGTTTCTCGCCCTCTGTTTCTCGCCCTCTGTTTCTCGCCAACTGTTTCAGCCCCTCTGTTTCAGCCCCTCTGTTTCAACCCCTCTGTTTCTTGCCCTCTGTTTCAGCCCCTCTGTTTCAGCCCCTCAGTTTCAGCCCCTCAGTTTCAGCCCCACTGTTTCTCGCCCTCTGTTTCTCGTCCTCTGTTTCAGCTCCTCTGTTTCAGCCACTCTGTTTCTCAACCTCTGTTTCAGCCCCTCTGTTTCTCGCCCTCTGTTTCAGCCCCTCTGTTTCAGCCCCTCTGTTTCAGCCACTCTGTTTCTCGCCCTCTGTTTCTCGCCCTCTGTTTCTCGCCCTCTGTTTCTCGCCCTCTGTTTCAGCCCCTCTGTTTCAGCCCCTCTGTTTCAGCTCCTCTGTTTCTCGCCCTCTGTTTCAGCCCCACTGTTTCAGCCCCTCTGTTTCAACCCCTCTGTTTCAGCCCCTCTGTTTCAGCCCCTCTGTTTCACCCCCTCTGTTTCTCGCCCTCTGTTTCTCTCCCTCTGTTTCTCGCCCTCTGTTTCAGCACCTCTGTTTCAGCCCCTCTGTTTCAGCCCATCTGTTTCAGCCCCTCTGTTTCAGCCCCTCTGTTTCAGCCCCTCTGTTTCAGCCCCTCTGTTTCTCGCACTCTGTTTCTCGCCCTCTGTTTCTCGCCCTCTGTTTCTCGCCAACTGTTTCAGACCCTCTGTTTCAGCCCCTCTGTTTCAGCCCCTCTGTTTCTCGCCCTTTGTTTCAGCCCCGCTGTTTCAGCCCCTCTGTTTCAGCCCCTCTGTTTCTCGCACTCTGTTTCTCGCCCTCTGTTTCAGCCACTCGTATTCAGCCCCTCTGTTTCAGCCCCTCTGTTTCAGCCCCTCTGTTTCAGCCCCACTGTTTCAGCCCCTCTGTTTCTCGTACTCTGTTTCAGCCCCTCTGTTTCAGCTCCTCTGTTTCTCAGCCTCTGTTTCAGCCCCTCTGTTTCTCGCCCTCTGTTTCAGCCCCTCTGTTTCAGCCCCTCTGTTTCAGCCCCTCTGTTTCAGCCACTCTATTTCTCGCCCTCTGTTTCTCGCCCTCTGTTTCTCGCCCTCTGTTTCTCGCCCTCTGTTTCTCGCTCTCTGCTTCACGCCCTCTGTTTCTCGCTCTCTGTTTCTCGCCCTCTGTTTCAGCCCCTCTGTTTCACCCCCTCTGTTTCAGCCCCTCTGTTTCTCGCCCTCTGTTTCTCGCCCTCTGTTTCTCGCCCTCTGTTTCAGCCCCTCTGTTTCAGCCCCTCTGTTTCTCGCCCTCTGTTTCTCGCCCTCTGTTTCAGCCCCTCTGTTTCAGCCCCTCTGTTTCAGCCCCTCTGTGTCAGCCCCTCTGTTTCAGCCTCACTGTTTCTCGCCCTCTTTTCAGCCCCTCTGTTTCAGCCCCTCTGTTTCTCGCCCTCTGTTTCTGCCCCTCTGTTTCAGCCCCTCTGTTTCAGCCCCTCTGTTTCAGCCCCTCTGTTTCTCGCCCTCTGTTTCTCGCCCTCTGTTTCAGCCCCTCTTTTTCAGCACCTATGTTTCAGCCCCTCTGTTTCAGCCCCTCTGTTTCAGCCACTCTGTTTCTCGCCCTCTGTTTGTCGCCCTCTGTTTCTCGCCCTCTGTTTCAGCCCCTCTGTTTCTCGCCCTCTGTTTCAGCCCCTCTGTTTCAGCCCCTCTGTTTCAGCCCCTCTGTTTCAGCCACTCTGTTTCTCGCCCTCTGTTTCTCGCCCTCTGTTTCTCGCCCTCTGTTTCTCGCCCTCTGTTTCTCGCTCTCTGTTTCACGCCCTTTGTTTCTAGCCCTCTGTTTCTCGCCCTCTGTTTCAGCCCCTCTGTTTCACCCCCTCTGTTTCAGCCCCTCTGTTTCTCGCCCTCTGTTTCTCGCCCTCTGTTTCAGCCCCTCTGTTTCAGCCCCTCTGTTTCAGCCCCTCTGTTTCTAGCCGTCTGTTTCTCGCCCTCTGTTTCAGCCCCTCTGTTTCAGCCCCTCTGTTTCAGCCCCTCTGTTTCTCGCCCTCTGTTTCTCGCCCTCTGTTTCAGCCCCTCTGTTAAACCCCCTCTGTTTCAGCCCCTCTGTTTCTCGCCCTCTGTTTCTCGCCCTCTGTTTCTCGCCCTCTGTTTCAGGCCCTCTGTTTCAGCCCCTCTGTTTCTCGCCCTCTGTTTCTCGCCCTCTGTTTCAGCCCCTCTGTTTCTCGCCCTCTGTTTCAGCCCCTCTGTTTCACCCCCTCTGTTTCAGCCCCTCTGTTTCTTGCCCTCTGTTTCTCGCCCTCTGTTTCTCGCCCTCTGTTTCTCGCCCTCTGTTTCAGCCACTCTTTTTCAGCACCTCTGTTTCAGCCCCTCTGTTTCTCGCCCTCTGTTTCTCGCCGTCTGTTTCTCGCTCTCTGTTTCAGCCCCTCTGTTTCTCGCCCTCTGTTTCAGCCCCTCTGTTTCAGCTCCTCTGTTTCAGCCCCTCTGTTGCTCGCCCTCTGTTTCAGCCCCTCTGTTTCAGCCCCTCTGTTTCACCCCCTCTGTTTCAGCCACTCTGTTTCAGCCCCACTCTTTCTCGCCCTCTGTTTCTGGCCCTCTGTTTCTCGCCCTCTGTTTCTCGCCCTCTGTTTCAGCCAATCTGTTTCACCCCCTCTGTTTCAGCCCCTCAGTTTCTCGCCCTCTGTTTCTCGCCCTCTGTTTCTCGCCCTCTGTTTCAGCCCCTCTGTTTCAGCCCCTCTGTTTCAGCCCCTCTGTTTCACCCCCTCTGTTTCAGCCCCTCTGTTTCTCGCCCTCTGATTCAGCCCCTCTGTTTCAGCTCCTCTGTTTCAGCCCCTCTGTTTCTCGCCCTCTGTTTCAGCCCCTCTGTTTCAGCCCCTCTGTTTCACCCCCTCTGTTTCAGCCCCTCTGTTTCAGCCCCACTCTTTCTCGCCCTCTGTTTCTCGCCCTCTGTTTCTCGCCCTCTGTTTCTCGCCCTCTGTTTCTCGCTCTCTGCTTCACGCCCTCTGTTTCTCGCCCTCTGTTTCTCGCCCTCTGTTTCAGCCCCTCTGTTTCACCCCCTCTGCTTCAGCCCCTCTGTTTCTCGCCCTCTGTTTCTCGCCCTCTGTTTCTCGCCCTCTGTTTCAGCCCCTCTGTTTCAGCCCCTCTGTTTCTCGCCCTCTGTTTCTCGCCCTCTGTTTCAGCCCCTCTGTTTCAGCCCCTCTGTTTCAGCCCCTCTGTGTCAGCCCCTCTGTTTCAGCCTCACTGTTTCTCGCCCTCTTTTCAGCCCCTCTGTTTCAGCCCCTCTGTTTCTCGCACTCTGTTTCTGCCCCTCTGTTTCAGCCCCTCTGTTTCAGCCCCTCTGTTTCAGCCCCTCTGTTTCTTCACCTCTGTTTCTCGCCCTCTGTTTCAGCCCCTCTTTTTCAGCACCTCTGTTTCAGCCCCTGTGTTTCAGCCCCTCTGTTTCAGGTCCTCTGTTTCAGCGCCTCTGTTTCTCGCCCTCTGTTTCTCGCCCTTTGTTTCTCGCTCTCTATTTCACGCCCTCTGTTTCTCGCCCTCTGTTTCTCGCCCTATGTTTCAGCCCCTCTGTTTCTCGCCCTCTGTTTCAGCCCCTCTGTTTCAGCCCCTCTGTTTCAGCCCATCTGTTTCAGCCCCTCTGTTTCTCGCCCTCTGTTTCAGCCCCTCTCTTTCAGCCCCTCTGTTTCAGCCCCTCTGTTTCAGCCCCTCTGTTTCAGCTCCTCTGTTCCAGCCCCTCTGTCTTGCGCCCCCTGTTTCAGCCACACTGTTTCAGCCCCTCTGTTTCAGCCCCTCTGTTTCAGCCCATCTGTTTCAGCCCCTCTGTTTCTCGCCCTCTGTTTCAGCCCCTCTCTTTCAGCCCCTCTGTTTCAGCCCCTCTGTTTCAGCCCCTCTGTTTCAGCCCCTCTGTTCCAGCCCCTCTGTCTTGCGCCCCCTGTTTCAGCCACGCTGTTTCAGCCCCTCTGTTTCAGCCCCTCTGTTTCTTGCACTCTGTTTCTCGCCCTCTGTTTCTCGCCCTCTGTTTCAGCCACTCTGATTCAGCCCCTCTGTTACAGCCCCTCTGTTTCAGCCCCTCTGTTTCAGCCCCACTATTTAAGCCCCTCTGTTTCTCGCCCTCTTTTCAGCCCCACTGTTTCTCGCCCTCTGTTTCAGCCCCTCTGTTTCAGCCCCTCTGTTTCAGCCCCTCTCTTTGAACCCCTCTGTTTCAGCCCCTCTGTTTCAGCCCCTCTGTTTCTCGCCCTCTGTTTCTCTCCCTCTGTTTCTCGCCCTCTGTTTCAGCACCTCTGTTTCAGCCCCTCTGTTTCAGCCCATCTGTTTCAGCCCCTCTGTTTCTCGCCCTCTGTTTCAGCCGCTCTCTTTCAGCCCCTCTGTTTCAGCCCCTCTGTTTCTCGCCCTCTGTTTCAGCCCCTCTGTTTCAGCCCCTCTGTTTCTCGCCCTTTGTTTCAGCCCCGCTGTTTCAGCCCCTCTGTTTCAGCCCCACTGTATCTCGCACTCTGTTTCTCGCCCTCTGTTTCTCGCCCTCTGTTTAAGCCACTCATATTCAGCCCCTCTGTTTCAGCCCCTCTGTTTCAGCCCCTCTGTTTCAGCCCCACTGTTTCAGCCCCTCTGTTTCTCGTACTCTGTTTCAGCCCCTCTGTTTCAGCTCCTCTGTTTCTCAGCCTCTGTTTCAGCCCCTCTGTTTCTCGCCCTCTGTTTCAGCCCCTCTGTTTCAGCCCCTCTGTTTCAGCCCCTCTGTTTCAGCCACTCTGTTTCTCGCCCTCTGTTTCTCGCACTCTGTTTCTCGCCCTCTGTTTCTCGCCCTCTGTTTCTCGATCTCTGTTTCACGCCTCTGTTTCTCGCCCTCTGTTTCTCGCCCTCTGTTTCAGCCCCTCTGTTTCACCCCCTCTGTTTCAGCCCCTCTGTTTCTCGCCCTCTGTTAATCGCCCTCTGTTTCAGCCCCTCTGTTTCAGCCCCTCTGTTTCAGCCCCTCTGTTTCTCGCCCTCTGTTTCACGCCCTCTGTTTCAGCCCCTCTGTTTCACCCCCTCTGTTTCAGCCCCTCTGTTTCTCGCCCTCTGTTTCTCGCCCTCTGTTTCAGCCCCTCTGTTTCACCCCCTCTGTTTCAGCCCCTCTGTTTCTCGCCCTCTGTTTCTCGCCCTCTGTTTCTCGCCCTCTGTTTCAGGCCCTCTGTTTCAGCCCCTCTGTTTCTCGCCCTCTGTTTCTCGCCCTCTGTTTCAGCCCCTCTGTTTCTCGCCCTCTGTTTCAGCCCCTCTGTTTCACCCCCTCTGTTTCAGCCCCTCTGTTTCTCGCCCTCTGTTTCTCGCCCTCTGTTTCTCGCCCTCTGTTTCAGCCACTCTTTTTCAGCACCTCTGTTTCAGCCCCTCTGTTTCTCGCCCTCTGTTTCTCGCCCTCTGTTTCTGCCCCTCTGATTCAGCCCCTCTGTTTCAGCCCCTATGTTTCAGCCCCTCTGTTTCTCGCCCTCTGTTTCTCGCCCTCTGTTTCAGCCCCTCTTTTTCAGCACCTCTGTTTCAGCCCCTCTGTTTCTCGCCCTCTATTTCTCGCCCTCTGTTTCAGCCCCTCTGTTTCAACCCCTCTGTTTCAGCCCCTCTGTTTCTCGCCCTCTGTTTCTCGCCCTCTGTTTCTCGCCCTCTGTTTCTCGCCCTCTGTTTCAGCCCCTCTTTTTCAGCACCTCTGTTTCAGCCCCTCTGTTTCTCGCCCTCTGTTTCTCGCCCTCTGTTTCTCACTCTCTGTTTCAGCCCCTCTGTTTCACGCCCTCTGTTTCAGCCCCTCTGTTTCAGCTCCTCTGTTTCAGCCCCTCTGTTTCTCGCCCTCTGTTTCAGCCCCTCTGTTTCAGCCCCTCTGTTTCACCCCCTCTGTTTCAGCCACTCTGTTTCAGCCCCACTCTTTCTCGCCCTCTGTTTCTCGCCCTCTGTTTCTCGCCCTCTGTTTCATCCCCTCTGTTTCAGCCCCTCTGTTTCAGACCCTCTGTTTCATCCCCTCTGTTTCTGCCCCTCTTTTTCAGTCACTCTGTTTCTCGCCCTCTGTTTCAGCCCCTCTGTTTCAGCCCCTCTGTTTCAGCCCCTCTGTTTCTCGCCCTCTGTTTCTCGCCCTCTATTTCAGCCCCTCTGTTTCACCCCCTCTGTTTCAGCCCCTCTGTTTCAGCCCCTCTGTTTCTCGCACTCTGTTTCTCGCCCTCTGTTTCTCGCCCTCTGTTTCTCGCCAACTGTTTCAGCCCCTCTGTTTCAGCCCCTCTGTTTCAGCCCCTCTGTTTCTTGCCCTCTGTTTCAGCCCCTCTGTTTCAGCCCCTCAGTTTCAGCCCCTCAGTTTCAGCCCCACTGTTTCTCGCCCTCTGTTTCTCGTCCTCTGTTTCAGCCCCTCTGTTTCAGCCACTCTGTTTCTCAACCTCTGTTTCAGCCCCTCTGTTTCAGCCCCTCTTTTTCAGTCACTCTGTTTCTCGCCCTGTGTTTCAGCCCCTCTGTTTCAGCCCCTCTGTTTCAGCCACTCTCTTTCTCGCCCTCTGTTTCTCGCCCTCTGTTTCTCGCCCTCTATTTCAGCCCCTCTGTTTCAGCCCCTCTGTTTCAGCCCCTCTGTTTCAGATCCTCTGATTCTCGCCCTCTGTTTCAGCCCCTCTGTTTCAGCCCCTCTGTTTCAACCCCTCTGTTTCAGCCCCTCTGTTTCAGCCCCTCTGTTTCAGCCCCTCTGTTTCACCCCCTCTGTTTCTCGCCCTCTGTTTCTCTCCCTCTGTTTCTCGCCCTCTGTTTCATCACCTCTGTTTCAGCCCCTCTGTTTCAGCCCATCTGTTTCAGCCCCTCAGTTTCTCGCCCTCTCTTTCAGCCCCTCTCTTTCAGCCCCTCTGTTTCTCGCCCTCTGTTTCAGCCCCTCTGTTTCAGCCCCTCTGTTTCTCGCCCTTTGTTTCAGCCCCGCTGTTTCAGCCCCTCTGTTTCAGCCCCACTGTTTCTCGCACTCTGTTTCTCGCCCTCTGTTTCTCGCCCTCTGTTTCAGCCACTCATATTCAGCCCCTCTGTTTCAGCCCCTCTGTTTCAGCCCCTCTGTTTCAGCCCCACTGTTTCAGCCCCTCTGTTTCTCGTACTCTGTTTCAGCCCCTCTGTTTCAGCTCCTCTGTTTCTCAGCCTCAGTTTCAGCCCCTCTGTTTCTCGCCCTCTGTTTCAGCCCCTCTGTTTCAGCCCCTCTGTTTCAGCCCCTCTGTTTCAGCCACTCTGTTTCTCGCCCTCTGTTTCTCGCCCTCTGTTTCTCGCCCTCTGTTTCTCGCCCTCTGTTGATCGCTCTCTGTTTCACGCCCTCTGTTTCTCGCCCTCTGTTTCTCGCCCTCTGTTTCAGCCCCTCTGTTTCACCCCCTCTGTTTCAGCCCCTCTGTTTCTCGCCCTCTGTTTCTCGCCCTCTGTTTCAGCCCCTCTGTTTCAGCCCCTCTGTTTCAGCCCCTCTGTTTCTAGCCCTCTGTTTCTCGCCCTCTGTTTCAGCCCCTCTGTTTCACCCCCTCTGTTTCAGCCCCTCTGTTTCTCGCCCTCTGTTTCTCGCCCTCTGTTTCAGCCCCTCTGTTTCACCCCCTCTGTTTCAGCCCCTCTGTTTCTCGCCCTCTGTTTCTCGCCCTCTGTTTCTCGCCCTCTGTTTCAGGCCCTCTGTTTCAGCCCCTCTGTTTCTCGCCCTCTGTTTCTCGCCCTCTGTTTCAGCCCCTCTGATTCTCGCCCTCTGTTTCAGCCCCTCTGTTTCACCCCGTCTGTTTCAGCCCCTCTGTTTCTCGCCCTCTGTTTCTCGCCCTCTGTTTCTCGCCCTCTGTTTCTCGCCCTCTGTTTCAGCCACTCTTTTTCAGCCCCTCTGTTTCTCGCCCTCTGTTTCTGCCCCTCTGTTTCAGCCCCTCTGTTTCAGCCCCTCTGTTTCTCGCCCTCTGTTTCTCGCCCTCTGTTTCAGCCCCTCTGTTTCAGCTCCTCTGTTTCAGCCCCTCTGTTTCTCGCCCTCTGTTTCAGCCCCTCTGTTTCAGCCCCTCTGTTTCACCCCCTCTGTTTCAGCCACTCTGTTTCAGCCCCACTCTTTCTCGCCCTCTGTTTCTCGCCCTCTGTTTCTCGCCCTCTGTTTCTCGCCCTCTGTTTCAGCCAATCTGTTTCACAACCTCTGTTTCAGCCCCTCTGTTTCTCGCCCTCTGTTTCTCGCCCTCTGTTTCTCGCCCTCTGTTTCAGCCCCTCTGTTTCAGCCCCTCTGTTTCAGCCCCTCTGTTTCACCCCCTCTGTTTCAGCCCCTCTGTTTCTCGCCCTCTGTTTCAGCCCCTCTGTTTCAGCTCCTCTGTTTCAGCCCCTCTGTTTCTCGCCCTCTGTTTCAGCCCCTCTGTTTCAGCCCCTCTGTTTCACCCCCTCTGTTTCAGCCCCTCTGTTTCAGCCCCACTCTTTCTCGCCCTCTGTTTCTCGCCCTCTGTTTCTCGCCCTCTGTTTCTCGCCCTCTGTTTCTCGCTCTCTGCTTCACGCCCTCTGTTTCTCGCCCTCTGTTGCTCGCCCTCTATTTCAGCCCCTCTGTTTCACCCCCTCTGTTTCAGCCCCTCTGTTTCTCGCCCTCTGTTTCTTGCCCTCTGTTTCTCGCCCTCTGTTTCAGCCCCTCTGTTTCAGCCCCTCTGTTTCTCGCCCTCTGTTTCTCGCCCTCTGTTTCAGCCCCTCTGTTTCAGCCACTCTGTTTCAGCCCCTCTGTGTCAGCCCCTCTGTTTCAGCCTCACTGTTTCTCGCCCTCTTTTCAGCCCCTCTGTTTCAGCCCCTCTGTTTCTCGCCCTCTGTTTCTGCCCCTCTGTTTCAGCCCCTCTGTTTCAGCCCCTCTGTTTCAGCCCCTCTGTTTCTTCACCTCTGTTTCTCGCCCTCTGTTTTAGCCCCTCTTTTTCAGCACCTCTGTTTCAGCCCCTCTGTTTCAGCCCCTCTGTTTCAGGCCCTCTGTTTCAGCCCCTCTGTTTCTCGCCCTCTGTTTCTCGCCCTTTGTTTCTCGCTCTCTGTTTCACGCCCTCTGTTTCTCGCCCTCTGTTTCTCGCCCTATGTTTCAGCCCCTCTGTTTCTCGCCCTCTGTTTCAGCACCTCTGTTTCAGCCCCTCTGTTTCAGCCCATCTGTTTCAGCCCCTCTGTTTCTCGCCCTCTGTTTCAGCCCCTCTCTTTCAGCCCTCTGTTTCAGCCCCTCTGTTTAAGCCCCTCTGTTTCAGCCCCTCTGTTCCAGCCCCTCTGTTTCTCGCCCTCTGTTTCAGCCCCGCTGTTTCAGCCCCTCTGTTTCAGCCCCTCTGTTTCTCCCACTCTGTTTCTCGCCCTCTCTTTCTCGCCCTCTGTTTCAGCCACTCTGATTCAGCCCCTCTGTTACAGCCCCTCTGTTTCAGCCCCTCTGTTTCAGCCCCACTATTTAAGCCCCTCTGTTTCTCGCCCTCTGTTTCAGCCCCTCTGTTTCTCGCCCTCTGTTTCTCGCCCTCTGTTTCAGCCCCTCTGTTTCAGCCCCTCTGTTTCAGCCCCTCTGTTTCATCCCCTCTTTTTCAGCCACACTGTTTCAGCCCCTCTGTTTCATCCCCTCTGTTTCAGCCCCTCTGTTTCTCGCTCTCTGTTTCTCGCCCTCTGTTTCAGCCCCTCTGTTTCTCGCCCACTGTTTCAGCCCCTCTGTTTCTCGCCCTCTGTTTCAGCCCGTCTGTTTCAGCCCCTCTGTTTCAGCCCCTATGTTTCAGCCCCACTGTTTCTCGCCCTCTTTTCAGCCCCTCTGTTTCAGCCCCTCTGTTTCTCGCCCTCTGTTTATGCCCCTCTGTTTCAGCCCCTCTGTTTCTGCCCCTCTGTTTCAGCCCCTCTGTTTCTCGCCCTCTGTTTCTCGCCCTCTGTTTCAGCCCCTCTTTTTCAGCCCCTCTGTTTCAGCCCCTCTGTTTCAGCCCCTCTGTTTCAGGGCCTCTGTTTCAGCCCCTCTGTTTCTCGCCCTCTGTTTCTCGCCCTCTGTTTCTCGCTCTCTGTTTCACGCCCTCTGTATCTCGCCCTCTGTTTCTCGCCCTCTGTTTCAGCCCCTCTGTTTCACCCCCTCTGTTTCAGCCCCTCTGTTTCTCGCCCTCTGTTTCTCGCCCTCTGTTTCTCGCCCTCTGTTTCAGCCCCTCTGTTTCAGCCCCTCTGTTTCTCGCCCTCTGTTTCTCGCCCTCTGTTTCAGCCCCTCTGTTTCAGCCCCTCTGTTTCAGCCCCTCTGTTTCAGCCTCACTGTTTCTCGCCCTCTTTTCAGCCCCACTGTTTCAGCCCCTCTGTTTCTCGCCCTCTGTTTCTGCCCCTCTGATTCAGCCCCTCTGTTTCAGCCCCTCTCTTTCAGCCCCTCTGTTTCTCGCCCTCTGTTTCTCGCCCTCTGTTTCAGCCCCTCTTTTTCAGCACCTCTGTTTCAGGCCCTCTGTTTCTCGCCCTCTGTTTCTCGGCCTCTGTTTCTCGCTCTCTGTTTCACGCCCTCTGTTTCTCGCCCTCTGTTTGTCGCCCTCTTTTTCAGCCCCTCTGTTTCACCCCCTCTGTTTCAGCCCCTCTATTTCTCGCCCTCTGTTTCTCGCCCTCTGTTTCTCGCCCTCTGTTTCAGCCCCTCTGTTTCAGCCCCTCTGTTTCAGCCACTCTGTTTCAGCCCCTCTGATTCACCCCCTCTGTTTCAGCCCCTCTGTTTCTCGCCCTCTGTTTCAGCCCCTCTGTTTCAGCTCCTCTGTTTCAGCCCCTCTGTTTCTCGCCCTCTGTTTCAGCCCCTCTGTTTCAGCCCCTCTGTTTCACCCCCTCTGTTTCAGCCCCTCTGTTTCAGCCCCACTCTTTCTCGCCCTCTGTTTCTCGCCCTCTGTTTCTCGCCCTCTGTTTCATCCCCTCTGTTTCAGCCCCTCTGTTTCAGACCCTCTGTTTCAGCCCCTCTATTTCAGCCCCTCTTTTTCAGCCCCTCTGTTTCTCGCCCTCTGTTTCAGCCACTCTGTTTCAGCCCCTCTGTTTCAGACCCTCTGTTTCTCGCCCTCTGTTTCTCGCCCTCTATTTCAGCCCCTCTGTTTCAGCCCCTCTGTTTCAGCCCCTCTGTTTCAGCCCCTCTGTTTCTCGCACTCTGTTTATCGCCCTCTGTTTCTCGCCCTCTGTTTCTCGCCAACTGTTTCAGCCCCTCTGTTTCAGCCCCTCTGTTTCAACCCCTCTGTTTCTTGCCCTCTGTTTCAGCCCCTCTGTTTCAGCCCCTCAGTTTCAGCCCCTCAGTTTCAGCCCCACTGTTTCTCGCCCTCTGTTTCTCGTCCTCTGTTTCAGCTCCTCTGTTTCAGCCACTCTGTTTCTCAACCTCTGTTTCAGCCCCTCTGTTTCTCGCCCTCTGTTTCAGCCCCTCTGTTTCAGCCCCTCTGTTTCAGCCACTCTGTTTCTCGCCCTCTGTTTCTCGCCCTCTGTTTCTCGCCCTCTGTTTCTCGCCCTCTGTTTCAGCCCCTCTGTTTCAGCCCCTCTGTTTCAGCTCCTCTGTTTCTCGCCCTCTGTTTCAGCCCCTCTGTTTCAGCCCCTCTGTTTCAACCCCTCTGTTTCTGCCCCTCTGTTTCAGCCCCTCTGTTTCACCCCCTCTGTTTCTCGCCCTCCGTTTCTCTCCCTCTGTTTCTCGCCCTCTGTTTCAGCACCTCTGTTTCAGCCCCTCTGTTTCTCGCCCTCTGTTTCAGCCCCTCTCTTTCAGCCCCTCTGTTTCAGCCCCTCTGTTTCTCGCCCTCTGTTTCAGCCCCTCTGTTTCAGCCCCTCTGTTTCTCGCCCTTTGTTTCAGCCCCGCTGTTTCAGCCCCTCTGTTTCAGCCCCTCTGTTTCTCGCACTCTGTTTCTCGCCCTCTGTTTCTCGCCCTCTGTTTCAGCCACTCATATTCAGCCCCTCTGTTTCAGCCCCTCTGTTTCAGCCCCTCTGTTTCAGCCCCACTGTTTCAGCCCCTCTGTTTCTCGTACTCTGTTTCAGCCCCTCTGTTTCAGCTCCTCTGTTTCTCAGCCTCTGTTTCAGCCGCTCTGTTTCTCGCCCTCTGTTTCAGCCCCTCTGTTTCAGCCCCTCTGTTTCAGCCCCTCTGTTTCAGCCACTCTGTTTCTCGCCCTCTGTTTCTCGCCCTCTGTTTCTCGCCCTCTCTTTCTCGCCCTCTGTTTCTCGCTCTCTGCTTCACGCCGTCTGTTTCTCGCCCTCTGTTTCTCGCCTTCTGTTTCAGCCCCTCTGTTTCACCCCCTCTGTTTCAGCCCCTCTGTTTCTCGCCCTCTGTTTCTCGCCCTCTGTTTCTCGCCCTCTGTTTCAGCCCCTCTGTTTCAGCCCCTCTGTTTCTCGCCCTCTGTTTCTCGCCCTCTGTTTCAGCCCCTCTGTTTCAGCCCCTCTGTTTCAGCCCCTCTGTGTCAGCCCCTCTGTTTCAGCCTCACTGTTTCTCGCCCTCTTTTCAGCCACTCTGTTTCAGCCCCTCTGTTTCTCGCCCTCTGTTTCTGCCCCTCTGTTTCAGCCCCTGTGTTTCAGCCCCTCTGTTTCAGCCCCCTGTTTCTCGCCCTCTGTTTCTCGCCCTCTGTTTCAGCCCCTCTTTTTCAGCACCTATGTTTCAGCCCCTCTGTTTCAGCCCCTCTGTTTCAGGCCCTCTGTTTCAGCCCCTCTGTTTCTCGGCCTCTGTTACTCGCCCTTTGTTTCTCGCTCTCTGTTTCACGCCCTCTGTTTCTCGCCCTCTGTTTCTCGCCCTCTGTTTCAGCCAATCTGTTTCACCCCCTCAGTTTCAGCCCCTCTGTTTCTCGCCCTCTGTTTCTCGCCCTCTGTTTCTCGCCCTCTGTTTCAGCCCCTCTGTTTCAGCCCATCTGTTTCAGCCCCTCTGTTTCACCCCCTCTGTTTCATCCCCTCTGTTTCTCGCCCTCTGTTTCAGCCCCTCTGTTTCAGCTCCTCTGTTTCAGCCCCTCTGTTTCTCGCCCTCTGTTTCAGCCCCTCTGTTTCAGCCCCTCTGTTTCACCCCCTCTGTTTCAGCCCCTCTGTTTCAGCCCCACTCTTTCTCGCCCTCTGTTTCTCGCCCTCTGTTTCTCGCCTTCTGTTTCAGCCCCTCTGTTTCAGCCCCTCTGTTTCAGACCCTCTGTTTCAGCCCCTCTGTTTCAGCCCCTCTGTTTCAGCCCCTCTGTTTCTCGCCCTCTGTTTCAGCCCCTCTGTTTCAGCCCCTCTGTTTCACCCCCTCTGTTTCAGCCCCTCTGTTTCAGCCCCTCTGTTTCTCGCCCTCTGTTTCAGCCCCTCTGTTTCTTGCCCTCTGTTTCTCGCCCTCTATTTCAGCCCCTCTGTTTCAGCCCCTCTGTTTCAGCCCCTCTGTTTCTCGCACTCTGTTTCTCGCCCTCTGTTTCTCGCCCTCTGTTTCTCGCCAACAGTTTCAGCCCCTCTGTTTCAGCCCCTCTGTTTCTCGCCCTCTGTTTCTCGCCCTCTGTTTCAGCCCCTCTGTTTCTCGCCCTCTGTTTCAGCCCCTCTGTTTCAGCCCATCTGTTTCAGCTCCTCTGTTTCTCGCCCTCTGTTTCAGCCCCTCTCTTTCAGCCCCTCTGTTTCAGCCCCTCTGTTTCAGCCCCTCTGTTTCAGCCCCTCTGTTCCAGCCCCTCTGTTTCTCGCCCTCTGTTTCAGCCCCGCTGTTTCAGCCCCTCTGTTTCAGCCCCTCTGTTTCTCGCACTCTGTTTCTCGCCCTCTGTTTCTCGCCCTCTGTTTCAGCCACTCTGATTCAGCCCCTCTGTTACAGCCCCTCTGTTTCAGCCCCTCTGTTTCAGCCCCACTATTTAAGCCCCTCTGTTTCTCGCATTCTGTTTCAGCCCCTCTGTTTCTCGCCCTCTGTTTCTCGCCCTCTGTTTCAGCCCCTCTGTTTCAGCCCCTCTGTTTCAGCCCCTCTGTTTCAGCCCCTCTGTTTCAGCCCAACTGTTTCAGCCCCTCTGTTTCTCGCTCTCTGTTTCTCGCCCTCTGTTTCAGCCCCTCTGTTTCTCGCCCTCTGTTTCAGCCCCTCTGTTTCAGCCCCTCTGTTTCAGCCCCACTGTTTCTCGCCCTCTTTTCAGCCCCTCTGTTTCAGCCCCTCTGTTTCTCGCCCTCTGTTTATGCCGCTCTGTTTCAGCCCCTCTGTTTCAGCCCCTCTGTTTCAGCCCCTCTGTTTCTCGCCCTCTGTTTCTCGCCCTCTGTTTTAGCCCCTCTTTTTCAGCCCCTCTGTTTCAGCCCCTCTGTTTCAGCCCCTCTGTTTCAGGGCCTCTGTTTCAGCCCCTCTGTTTCTCGCCCTCTGTTTCTCGCCCTCTGTTTCTCGCTCTCTGTTTCAGCCCCTCTGTTTCTCGCCCTCTGATTCTCGCCCTCTGTTTCAGCCCCTCTGTTTCACCCCCTCTGTTTCAGCCCCTCTGTTTCTCGCCCTCTGTTTCTCGCCCTCTGTTTCTCGCCCTCTGTTTCAGCCCCTCTGTTTCAGCCCCTCTGTTTCTCGCCCTCTGTTTCTCGCCCTCTGTTTCAGCCCCTCTGTTTCAGTCCCTCTGTTTCAGCCCCTCTGTTTCAGCCCCTCTGTTTCAGCCTCACTGTTTCTCGCCCTCTTTTCAGCCCCACTGTTTCAGCCCCTCTGTTTCTCGCCCTCTGTTTCTGCCCCTCTGATTCAGCCCCTCTGTTTCAGCCCCTCTGTTTCAGCCCCTCTGTTTCTCGCCCTCTGTTTCAGCCCCTCTGTTTCAGCCCCTCTGTTTCAGCCCCTCTGTGTCAGCCCCTCTGTTTCAGCCTCACTGTTTCTCGCCCTCTTTTCAGCCCCTCTGTTTCAGCCCCTCTGTTTCTCGCCCTCTGTTTCTGCCCCTCTGTTTCAGCCCCTCTGTTTCAGCCCCTCTGTTTCAGCCCCTCTGTTTCTCGCCCTCTGTTTCTCGCCCTCTGTTTCAGCCCCTCTTTTTCAGCCCCTATGTTTCAGCCCCTCTGTTTCAGCCCCTCTTTTTCAGGCCCTCTGTTTCAGCCCCTCTGTTTCTCGCCCTCTGTTTCTCGCCCTTTGTTTCTCGCTCTCTGTTTCACGCCCTCTGTTTCTCGCCCTCTGTTTCTCGCCCTCTGTTTCAGCCAATCTGTTTCACCCCCTCTGTTTCAGCCCCTCTGTTTCTCGCCCTCTGTTCCTCGCCCTCTGTTTCTCGCCCTCTGTTTCAGCCCCTCTGTTTCAGCCCCTCTGTTTCAGCCCCTCTGTTTCACCCCCTCTGTTTCAGCCCCTCTGTTTCTCGCCCTCTGTTTCAGCCCCTCTGTTTCAGCTCCTCTGTTTCAGCCCCTCTGTTTCTCGCCCTCTGTTTCAGCCCCTCTGTTTCAGCCCCTCTGTTTCACCCCCTCTGTTTCAGCCCCTCTGTTTCAGCCCCACTCTTTCTCGCCCTCTGTTTCTCGCCCTCTGTTTCTCGCCCTCTGTTTCAGCCCCTCTGTTTCAGCCCCTCTGTTTCAGACCCTTAGTTTCAGCCCCTCTGTTTCAGCCCCTCTGTTTCAGCCCCTCTGTTTCTCGCCCTCTGTTTCAGCCCCTCTGTTTCAGCCCCTCTGTTTCAGCCCCTCTGTTTCTCGCCCTCTGTTTCTCGCCCTCTATTTCAGCCCCTCTGTTTCAGCCCCTCTGTTTCAGCCCTCTGTTTCTCGCACTCTGTTTCTCGCCCTCTGTTTCTCGCCAACAGTTTCAGCCCCTCTGTTTCAGCCCCTCTGTTTCTCGCCCTCTGTTTCTCGCCCTCTGTTTCAGCCCCTCTGTTTCTCGCCCTCTGTTTCAGCCCCTCTGTTTCAGCCCCTCTGTTTCAGCCAATCTGTTTCAGCTCCTCTGTTTCTCGCCCTCTGTTTCAGCCCCTCTCTTTCAGCCCCTCTGTTTCAGCCCCTCTGTTTCAGCCCCTCTGTTTCAGCCCCTCTGTTCCAGCCCCTCTGTTTCTCGCCCTCTGTTTCAGCCCCGCTGTTTCAGCCCCTCTGTTTCAGCCCCTCTGTTTCTCGCACTCTGTTTCTCGCCCTCTGTTTCTCGCCCTCTGTTTCAGCCACTCTGATTCAGGCCCTCTGTTACAGCCCCTCTGTTTCAGCCCCTCTGTTTCAGCCCCACTATTTAAGCCCCTCTGTTTCTCGCATTCTGTTTCAGCCCCTCTGTTTCTCGCCCTCTGTTTCTCGCCCTCTGTTTCAGCCCCTCTGTTTCAGCCCCTCTGTTTCAGCCCCTCTGTTTCAGCCCCTCTTTTTCAGCCACTCTGTTTCAGCCCCTCTGTTTCAGCCCCTCTGTTTCAGCCCCTCTTTTCTCGCTCTCTATTTCTCGCCCTCTGTTTCAGCCCCTCTGTTTCTCGCCCTCTGTTTCAGCCCCTCTGTTTCAGCCCCTCTGTTTCAGCCCCACTGTTTCTCGCCCTCTTTTCAGCCCCTCTGTTTCAGCCCCTCTGTTTCTCGCCCTCTGTTTATGCCGCTCTGTTTCAGCCCCTCTGTTTCAGCCCCTCTGTTTCAGCCCCTCTGTTTCTTGCCCTCTGTTTCTCGCCCTCTGTTTTAGCCCCTCTTTTTCAGCCCCTCTGTTTCAGCCCCTCTGTTTCAGCCCCTCTGTTTCAGGGCCTCTGTTTCAGCCCCTCTGTTTCTCGCCCTCTGTTTCTCGCCCTCTGTTTCTCGCTCTCTGTTTCACGCCCTCTGTTTCTCGCCCTCTGTTTCTCGCCCTCTGTTTCAGCCCCTCTGTTTCACCCCCTCTGTTTCAGCCCCTCTGTTTCTCGCCCTCTGTTTCTCGCCCTCTGTTTCTCGCCCTCTGTTTCAGCCCCTCTGTTTCAGCCCCTCTGTTTCTCGCCCTCTGTTTCTCGCCCTCTGATTCAGCCCCTCTGTTTCAGTCCCTCTGTTTCAGGCCCTCTGTTTCAGCCCCTCTGTTTCAGCCTCACTGTTTCTCGCCCTCTTTACAGCCCCACTGTTTCAGCCCCTCTGTTTCTCGCCCTCTGTTTCTGCCCCTCTGTTTCAGCCCCTCTGTTTCAGCCCCTCTGTTTCAGCCCCTCTGTTTCTCGCCCTCTGTTTCTCGCCCTCTGTTTCAGCCCCTCTTTTTCAGCACCTCTGTTTCAGCCCCTCTGTTTCTCGCCCTCTGTTTCTCGCCCTCTGTTTCTCGCTCTCTGTTTCACGCCCTCTGTTTCTCGCCCTCTGTTTCTCGCCCTCTGTTTCAGCCCCTCTGTTTCAACCCCTCTGTTTCAGCCCCTCTGTTTCTCGCCCTCTGTTTCTCGCCCTCTGTTTCTCGCCCTCTGTTTCTCGCCCTCTGTTTCAGCCCCTCTTTTTCAGCACCTCTGTTTCAGCCCCTCTGTTTCTCGCCCTCTGTTTCTCGCACTCTGTTTCGCACTCTCTGTTTCAGCCCCTCTGTTTCTCGCCCTCTGTTTCAGCCCCTCTGTTTCAGCTCCTCTGTTTCAGCCCCTCTGTTCCAGCCCCTCTGTTTCAGCCCCTCTGTTTCAGCCCCTCTGTTTCAGCCCCTCTGTTTCTCGCCCTCTTTTTCTCGCCCTCTGTTTCTCGCCCTCTGTTTCAGGCCCTCTGTTTCTACCCCTCTGTTTCTCGCCCTCTGTTGCTCGCCCTCTGTTTCAGCCCCTCTGTTTCAGCCCCTCTGTTTCAGCCCCTCTGTTTCAGCCCCTCTGTTTCTCGCACTCAGTTTCTCGCCCTCTGTTTCTCGCCCTCTGTTTCTCGCCAACTGTTTCAGCCCCTCTGTTTCAGCCCCTCTGTTTCAGCCCCTCTGTTTCTTGCCCTCTGTTTCAGCCCCTCTGTTTCAGCCCATCAGTTTCAGCCCCTCAGTTTCAGCCCCACTGTTTCTCGCCCTCTGTTTCTCGTCCTCTGTTTCAGCCCCTCTGTTTCAGCCACTCTGTTTCTCAACCTCTGTTTCAGCCCCTCTGTTTCTCGCCCTCTGTTTCAGCCCCTCTGTTTCAGCCCCTCTGTTTCAGCCACTCTGTTTCTCGCCCTCTGTTTCTCGCCCTCTGTTTCTCGCCCTCTGTTTCTCGCCCTCTGTTTCAGCCCCTCTGTTTCAGCCCCTCTGTTTCAGCCCCTCTGTTTCAGCTCCTCTGTTTCTCGCCCTCTGTTTCAGCCCCTCTGTTTCAGCCCCTCTGTTTCAGCCCCTCTCTTTGAACCCCTCTGTTTCAGCCCCTCTGTTTCAGCCCCTCTCTTTCAGACCCTCTGTTTCTCGCACTCTGTTTCTCTCCCTCTGTTTCTCGCCCTCTGTTTCAGCACCTCTGTTTCAGCCCCTCTGTTTCAGCCCATCTGTTTCAGCCCCTCTGTTTCTCGCCCTCTGTTTCATCCCCTCTCTTTCAGCCACTCTGTTTCAGCCCCTCTGTTTCTCGCCCTCTGTTTCAGCCCCTCTGTTTCAGCCCCTCTGTTTCTCGCCCTTTGTTTCAGCCCCGCTGTTTCAGCCCCTCTGTTTCAGACCCACTGTTTCTCGCACTCTGTTTCTCGCCATCTGTTTCTCGCCCTCTGTTTCAGCCACTCATATTCAGCCCCAGAGTTTCAGCCCCTCTGTTTCAGCCCCTCTGTTTCAGCTCCTCTGTTTCTCGCCCTCTGTTTCAGCCCCTCTGTTTCAGCCCCTCTGTTTCAACCCCACTGTTTCAGCCCCTCTGTTTCAGCCCCTCTGTTTCACCCCCTCTGTTTCTCGCCCTCTGTTTCTCTCCCTCTGTTTCTCGCCCTCTGTTTCAGCACCTCTGTTTCAGCCCCTCTGTTTCAGCCCATCTGTTTCAGCCCCTCTGTTTCTCGCCCTCTGTTTCAGCCCCTCTCTTTCAGCCACTCTGTTTCAGCACCTCTGTTTCTCGCCCTCTGTTTCAGCCCCTCTGTTTCAGCCCCTCTGTTTCTCGCCCTTTGTTTCAGCCCCGCTGTTTCAGCCCCTCTGTTTCAGCCCCTCTGTTTCTCGCACTCTGTTTCTCGCCCTCTGTTTCTCGCCCTCTGTTTCAGCCACTCATATTCAGCCCCTCTGTTTCAGCCCCTCTGTTTCAGCCCCTCTGTTTCAGCCCCACTGTTTCAGCCCCTCTGTTTCTCGTACTCTGTTTCAGCCCCTCTGTTTCAGCTCCTCTGTTTCTCAGCCTCTGTTTCAGCCCCTCTGTTTCTCGCCCTCTGTTTCAGCCCCTCTGTTTCAGCCCTCTCTGTTTCAGCCCCTCTGTTTCAGCCACTCTGTTTCTCGCCCTCTGTTTCTCGCCCTCTGTTTCTCGCCCTCTGTTTCTCGCCCTCTGTTTCTCGCTCTCTGCTTCACGCCCTCTGTTTCTCGCCCTCTGTATCTCGCCCTCTGTTTCAGCCCCTCTGTTTCACCCCCTCTGATTCAGCCCCTCTGTTTCTCGCCCTCTGTTTCTCGCCCTCTGTTTCTCGCCCTCTGTTTCAGCCCCTCTGTTTCAGCCCCTCTGTTTCTCGCCCTGTTTCTCGCCCACTGTTTCAGCCCCTCTGTTTCAGCCCCTCTGTTTCAGCCCCTCTGTGTCAGCCCCTCTGTTTCAGCCTCACTGTTTCTCGCCCTCTTTTCAGCCCCTCTGTTTCAGCCCCTCTGTTTCTCGCCCTCTGTTTCTGCCCCTCTGTTTCAGCCCCTCTGTTTCAGCCCCTCTGTTTCAGCCCCTCTGTTTCTCGCCCTCTGTTTCTCGCCCTCTGTTTCAGCCCCTCTTTTTCAGCACCTATGTTTCAGCCCCTCTGTTTCAGCCCCTCTGTTTCAGGCCCTCTGTTTCAGCCCCACTGTTTCTCGCCCTCTGTTTCTCGCCCTTTGTTTCTCCCTCTCTGTTTCACGCCCTCTGTTTCTCGCCCTCTGTTTCTCGCCCTCTGTTTCAGCCAATCTGTTTCACCCCCTCTGTTTCAGCCCCTCTGTTTCTCGCCCTCTGTTTCTCGCCCTCTGTTTCTCGCCCTCTGTTTCAGGCCCTCTGTTTCAGCCCCTCTGTTTCAGCCCCTCTGTTTCACCCCCTCTGTTTCAGCCCCTCTGTTTCTCGCCCTCTGTTTCAGCCCCTCTGTTTCAGCTCCTCTGTTTCAGCCCCTCTGTTTTTCGCCCTCTGTTTCAGCACCTCTGTTTCAGCCCCTCTGTTTCAGCCCCTCTGATTCAGCCCCACTCTTTCTCGCCCTCTGTTTCTCGCCCTCTGTTTCTCGCCCTCTGTTTCAGCCCCTCTGTTTCAGCCCCTCTGTTTCAGACCCTCTGTTTCAGCCCCTCTGTTTCAGCCCCTCTGTTTCAGCCCCTCTGTTTCTCGCCCTCTGTTTCAGCCCCTCTGTTTCAGCCCCTCTGTTTCAGCCCCTCTGTTTCTCGCCCTCTGTTTCTCGCCCTCTATTTCAGCCCCTCTGTTTCAGCCCCTCTGTTTCAGCCCCTCTGTTTCAGCCCCTCTGTTTCAGCCTCACTGTTTCTCGCCCTCTTTTCAGCCCCACTGTTTCAGCCCCTCTGTTTCTCGCCCTCTGTTTCTGCCCCTCTGATTCAGCCCCTCTGTTTCAGCCCCTCTGTTTCTGCCCCTCTGTTTCTCGCCCTCTGTTTCTCGCCCTCTGTTTCAGCCCCTCTTTTTCAGCACCTCTGTTTCAGCCCCTCTGTTTCTCGCCCTCTGTTTCTCGCCCTCTGTTTCTCGCTCTCTGTTTCACGCCCTCTGTTTCTCGCCCTCTGTTTCGCGCCCTCTGTTTCAGCCCCTCTGTTTCAACCCCTCTGTTTCAGCCCCTCTGTTTCTCGCCCTCTGTTTCTCGCCATCTGTTTCTCGCCCTCTGTTTCTCGCCCTCTGTTTCAGCCCCTCTTTTTCAGCACCTCTGTTTCAGCCCCTCTGTTTCTCGCCCTCTGTTTCTCGCCCTCTGTTTCTCACTCTCTGTTTCAGCCCCTCTGTTTCTCGCCCTCTGTTTCAGCCCCTCTGTTTCAACTCCTCTGTTTCAGCCCCTCTGTTTCTCGCTCTCTGTTTCAGCCCCTCTGTTTCAGTCCCTCTGTTTCACCCCCTCTGTTTCAGCCACTCTGTTTCAGCCCCACTCTTTCTCGCCCTCTGTTTCTCGCCCTCTGTTTCTCGCCCTCTGTTTCATCCCCTCTGTTTCAGCCACTCTGTTTCAGCCCCTCTGTTTCAGCCCCTCTGTTTCAGCACCTCTGTTTCTCGCCCTCTTTTTCTCGCCCTCTGTTTCTCGCCCTCTGTTTCAGGCCCTCTGTTTCAGCCCCTCTGTTTCTCGCCCTCTGTTTCTCGCCCTCTGTTTCAGCCCCTCTGTTTCAGCCCCTCTGTTTCAGCCCCTCTGTTTCTCGCACTCTGTTTCTCGCCCTCTGTTTCTCGGCCACTGTTTCAGCCCCTCTGTTTCAGCCCCTCTGTTTCAGCCACTCTGTTTCTCGCCCTCTGTTTCTCGACCTCTGTTTCTCGCCCTTTGTTTCTCGCCCTCTGTTTCAGCCCCTCTGTTTCAGCCCCTCTGTTTCAGCCCCTCTGTTTCAGCTCCTCTGTTTCTCGCCCTCTGTTTCAGCCCCTCTGTTTCAGCCCCTCTGTTTCAGCCCCTCTCTTTGAACCCCTCTGTTTCAGCCCCTCTGTTTCAGCCCCTCTGTTTCAGCCCCTCTGTTTCTCACCCTCTGTTTCTCTCCCTCTGTTTCTCGCCCTCTGTTTCAGCCACTCATATTCAGCCCCTCAGTTTCAGCCCCTCTGTTTCAGCCCCTCTGTTTCAGCCCCACTGTTTCAGCCCCTCTGTTTCTCGCCCTCTGTTTCTCGCCCTCTGTTTCTCGCCCTCTGTTTCAGCCCCTCTGTTTCAGCCCCTCTGTTTCTCGCCCTCTGTTTTAGCCCCTCTTTTTCAGCCCCTCGGTTTCAGCCCCTCTGTTTCAGCCCCTCTGTTTCAGGGCCTCTGTTTCAGCCCCTCTGTTTCTCGCCCTCTGTTTCTCGCCCTCTGTTTCTCGCTCTCTGTTTCACGCCCTCTGTTTCTCGCCCTCTGTTTCTCGCCCTCTGTTTCAGCCCCTCTGT
Source organism: Stegostoma tigrinum (assembly GCF_030684315.1). Lineage (NCBI taxonomy): Eukaryota > Metazoa > Chordata > Chondrichthyes > Orectolobiformes > Stegostomatidae > Stegostoma > Stegostoma tigrinum. The sequence continues at coordinate 848,564 of NW_026728048.1, read as the reverse complement.
TTCACCCCCTCCGTTTCAGCCCCTCTGTTTCTCGCCCTCTGTTTCTCGCCCTCTGTTTCTCGCCCTCTGTTTCAGCCCCTCTGTTTCAGCCCCTCTGTTTCTCGCCCTCTGTTTCTCGCCCTCTGTTTCAGCCCCTCTGTTTCAGTCCCTCTGTTTCAGCCCCTCTGTTTCAGCCCTTCTGTTTCAGCCTCACTGTTTCTCGCCCTCTTTTCAGTCCCACTGTTTCAGCCCCTCTGTTTCTCGCCCTCTGTTTCTGCCCCTCTGATTCAGCCCCTCTGTTTCAGCCCCTCGGTTTCAGCCCCTCTGTTTCTCGCCCTCTGTTTCTCGCCCTCTGTTTCAGCCCCTCTTTTTCAGCACCTCTGTTTCAGCCCCTCTGTTTCTCGCCCTCTGTTTCTCGCCCTCTGTTTCTCGCTCTCTGTTTCACGCCCTCTGTTTCTCGCCGTCTGTTTCTCGCCCTCTGTTTCAGCCCCTCTGTTTCAACCCCTCTGTTTCAGCCCCTCTGTTTCTCGCCCTCTGTTTCTCGCCAACTGATTCTCGCCCTCTGTTTCTCGCCCTCTGTTTCAGCCCCTCTTTTTCAGCACCTCTGTTTCAGCCCCTCTGTTTCTCGCCCTCTGTTTCTCGCCCTCTGTTTCTCACTCTCTGTTTCAGCCCCTCTGTTTCTCGCCCTCTGTTTCAGCCCCTCTGTTTCAGCTCCTCTGTTTCAGCCCCTCTGTTTCTCGCCCTCTGTTTCAGCCCCTCTGTTTCAGTCCCTCTGTTTCACCCCCTCTGTTTCAGCCACTCTGTTTCAGCCCCACTCTTTCTCGCCCTCTGTTTCTCGCCCTCTGTTTCTCGCCCTCTGTTTCATCCCCTCTGTTTCAGCCCCTCTGTTTCAGCCCCTCTGTTTCAGCCCCTCTGTTTCAGCCCCTCTGTTTCTCGCCCTCTTTTTCTCGCCCTCTGTTTCTCGCCCTCTGTTTCAGGCCCTCTGTTTCAGCCCCTCTGTTTCTCGCCCTCTGTTTCTCGCCCATGTTTCAGCCCCTCTGTTTCAGCCCCTCTGTTTCAGCCCCTCTGTTTCAGCCCCTCTGTTTCTCGCACTCTGTTTCTCGCCCTCTGTTTCTCGCCCTCTGTTTCTCGCCAACTGTTTCAGCCCCTCTGTTTCAGCCCCTCTGTTTCAGCCCCTCTGTTTCTTGCCCTCTGTTTCAGCCCCTCTGTTTCAGCCCCTCAGTTTCAGCCCCTCAGTTTCAACCCCACTGTTTCTCGCCCTCTGTTTCTCGTCCTCTGTTTCAGCCCCTCTGTTTCAGCCACTCTGTTTCTCAACCTCTGTTTCAGCCCCTCTGTTTCTCGCCCTCTGTTTCTCGCTCTCTGTTTCTCGCCCTCTGTTTCTCTCCCTCTGTTTCTCGCCCTCTGTTTCAGCACCTCTGTTTCAGCCCCTCTGTTTCAGCCCATCTGTTTCAGCCCCTCTGTTTCTCGCCCTCTGTTTCAGCCCCTCTCTTTCAGCCCCTCTGTTTCAGCCCCTCTGTTTCTCGCCCTCTGTTTCAGCCCCTCTGTTTCAGCCCCTCTGTTTCTCGCCCTTTGTTTCAGCCCCGCTGTTTCAGCCCCTCTGTTTCAGCCCCTCTGTTTCTCGCACTCTGTTTCTCGCCCTCTGTTTCTCGCCCTCTGTTTCAGCCACTCATATTCAGCCCCTCTGTTTCAGCCCCTCTGTTTCAGCCCCTCTGTTTCAGCCCCACTGTTTCAGCCCCTCTGTTTCTCGTACTCTGTTTCAGCCCCTCTGTTTCAGCTCCTCTGTTTCTCAGCCTCTGTTTCAGCCCCTCTGTTTCTCGCCCTCTGTTTCAGCCCCTCTGTTTCAGCCCTCTCTGTTTCAGCCCCTCTGTTTCAGCCACTCTGTTTCTCGCCCTCTGTTTCTCGCCCTCTGTTTCTCGCCCTCTGTTTCTCGCCCTCTGTTTCTCGCTCTCTGCTTCACGCCCTCTGTTTCTCGCCCTCTGTATCTCGCCCTCTGTTTCAGCCCCTCTGTTTCACCCCCTCTGTTTCAGCCCCTCTGTTTCTCTCCCTCTGTTTCTTGCCCTCTGTTTCTCGCCCTCTGTTTCAGCCCCTCTGTTTCAGCCCCTCTGTTTCTCGCCCTCTGTTTCTCGCCCTCTGTTTCAGCCCCTCTGTTTCAGCCCCTCTGTTTCAGCCCCTCTGTGTCAGCCCCTCTGTTTCAGCCTCACTGTTTCTCGCCCTCTTTTCAGCCCCTCTGTTTCAGCCCCTCTGTTTCTCGCCCTCTGTTTCTGCCCCTCTATTTCAGCCCCTCTGTTTCAGCCCCTCTGTTTCAGCCCCTCTGTTTCTCGCCCTCTGTTTCTCGCCCTCTGTTTCAGCCCCTCTTTTTCAGCACCTATGTTTCAGCCACTCTGTTTCAGCCCCTCTGTTTCAGGCCCTCTGTTTCAGCCCCACTGTTTCTCGCCCTCTGTTTCTCGCCCTTTGTTTCTCCCTCTCTGTTTCACGCCCTCTGTTTCTCGCCCTCTGTTTCTCGCCCTCTGTTTCAGCCAATCTGTTTCACCCCCTCTGTTTCAGCCCCTCTGTTTCTCGCCCTCTGTTTCTCGCCCTCTGTTTCTCGCCCTCTGTTTCAGCCCCTCTGTTTCAGCCCCTCTGTTTCAGCCCCTCTGTTTCACCCCCTCTGTTTCAGCCCCTCTGTTTCTCGCCCTCTGTTTCAGCCCCTCTGTTTCAGCTCCTCTGTTTCAGCCCCTCTGTTTCTCGCCCTCTGTTTCAGCCCCTCTGTTTCAGCCCCTCTGTTTCAGCCCCTCTGTTTCAGCCCCACTCTTTCTCGCCCTCTGTTTCTCGCCCTCTGTTTCTCGCCCTCTGTTTCAGCCACTCTGTTTCAGCCCCTCTGTTTCTCGACCTCTGTTTCTCGCCCTCTGTTTCTCGCCCTCTGTTTCAGCCCCTCTGTTTCTCGCCCTCTGTTTCAGCCCCTCTGTTTCAGCCCCTCTGTTTCAGCCCCTCTGTTTCTCGCCCTCTGTTTCTCGCCCTCTATTTCAGCCCCTCTGTTTCAGCCCCTCTGTTTCAGCCCCTCTGTTTCAGCCCCTCTGTTTCAGCCTCACTGTTTCTCGCCCTCTTTTCAGCCCCACTGTTTCAGCCCCTCTGTTTCTCGCCCTCTGTTTCTGCCCCTCTGATTCAGCCCCTCTGTTTCAGCCCCTCTGTTTCAGCCCCTCTGTTTCTCGCCCTCTGTTTCTCGCCCTCTGTTTCAGCCCCTCTTTTTCAGCACCTCTGTTTCAGCCCCTCTGTTTCTCGCCCTCTGTTTCTCGCCCTCTGTTTCTCGCTCTCTGTTTCACGCCCTCTGTTTCTCGCCCTCTGTTTCTCGCCCTCTGTTTCAGCCCCTCTGTTTCAACCCCTCTGTTTCAGCCCCTCTGTTTCTCGCCCTCTGTTTCTCGCCCTCTGTTTCTCGCCCTCTGTTTCTCGCCCTCTGTTTCAGCCCCTCTTTTTCAGCACCTCTGTTTCAGCCCCTCTGTTTCTCGCCCTCTGTTTCTCGCCCTCTGTTTCTCACTCTCTGTTTAAGTCCCTCTGTTTCTCGCCCTCTGTTTCAGCCCCTCTGTTTCAGCTCCTCTGTTTCAGCCCCTCTGTTTCTCGCCCTCTGTTTCAGCCCCTCTGTTTCAGTCCCTCTGTTTCACCCCCTCTGTTTCAGCCGCTCTGTTTCAGCCCCACTCTTTCTCGCCCTCTGTTTCTCGCCCTCTGTTTCTCGCCCTCTGTTTCATCCCCTCTGTTTCAGCCACTCTGTTTCAGCCCCTCTGTTTCAGCCCCTCTGTTTCAGCACCTCTGTTTCTCGCCCTCTTTTTCTCGCCCTCTGTTTCTCGCCCTCTGTTTCAGGCCCTCTGTTTCAGCCCCTCTGTTTCTCGCCCTCTGTTTCTCGCCCTCTGTTTCAGCCCCTCTGTTTCAGCCCCTCTGTTTCAGCCCCTCTGTTTCAGCCCCTCTGTTTCTCGCACTCTGTTTCTCGCCCTCTGTTTCTCGGCCTCTGTTTCAGCCCCTCTGTTTCAGCCCCTCTGTTTCAGCCACTCTGTTTCTCGCCCTCTGTTTCTCGCCGTCTGTTTCTCGCCCTTTGTTTCTCGCCCTCTGTTTCAGCCCCTCTGTTTCAGCCCCTCTGTTTCAGCCCCTCTGTTTCAGCTCCTCTGTTTCTCGCCCTCTGTTTCAGCCCCTCTGTTTCAGCCCCTCTGTTTCAGCCCCTCTCTTTGAACCCCTCTGTTTCAGCCCCTCTGTTTCAGCCCCTCTGTTTCAGCCCCTCTGTTTCTCACCCTCTGTTTCTCTCCCTCTGTTTCTCGCCCTCTGTTTCATCCACTCATATTCAGCCCCTCAGTTTCAGCCCCTCTGTTTCAGCCCCTCTGTTTCAGCCCCACTGTTTCAGCCCCTCTGTTTCTCGCCCTCTGTTTCTCGCCCTCTGTTTCTCGCCCTCTGTTTCAGCCCCTCTGTTTCAGCCCCTCTGTTTCTCGCCCTCTGTTTTAGCCCCTCTTTTTCAGCCCCTCTGTTTCAGCCCCTCTGTTTCAGCCCCTCTGTTTCAGGGCCTCTGTTTCAGCCCCTCTGTTTCTCGCCCTCTGTTTCTCGCCCTCTGTTTCTCGCTCTCTGTTTCACGCCCTCTGTTTCTCGCCCTCTGTTTCTCGCCCTCTGTTTCAGCCCCTCTGTTTCACCCCCTCTGTTTCAGCCCCTCTGTTTCTCGCCCTCTGTTTCTCGCCCTCTGTTTCAGCCCCTCTGTTTCAGCCCCTCTGTTTCTCGCCCTCTGTTTCTCGCCCTCTGTTTCAGCCCCTCTGTTTCAGTCCCTCTGTTTCAGCCCCTCTGTTTCAGCCCTTCTGTTTCAGCCTCACTGTTTCTCGCCCTCTTTTCAGCCCCACTGTTTCAGCCCCTCTGTTTCTCGCCCTCTGTTTCTGCCCCTCTGATTCAGCCCCTCTGTTTCAGCCCCTCTGTTTCAGCCCCTCTGTTTCTCGCCCTCTGTTTCTCGCCCTCTGTTTCAGCCCCTCTTTTTCAGCACCTCTGTTTCAGCCCCTCTGTTTCTCGCCCTCTGTTTCTCGCCCTCTGTTTCTCGCTCTCTGTTTCACGCCCTCTGTTTCTCGCCCTCTGTTTCTCGCCCTCTGTTTCAGCCCCTCTGTTTCAACCCCTCTGTTTCAGCCCCTCTGTTTCTCGCCCTCTGTTTCTCGCCCTCTGTTTCTCGCCCTCTGTTTCTCGCCCTCTGTTTCAGCCCCTCTTTTTCAGCACCTCTGTTTCAGCCCCTCTGTTTCTCGCCCTCTGTTTCTCGCCCTCTGATTCTCACTCTCTGTTTCAGCCCCTCTGTTTCTCGCCCTCTGTTTCAGCCCCTCTGTTTCAGCTCCTCTGTTTCAGCCCCTCTGTTTCTCGCCCTCTGTTTCACCCCCTCTGTTTCAGTCCCTCTGTTTCACCCCCTCTGTTTCAGCCACTCTGTTTCAGCCCCACTCTTTCTCGCCCTCTGTTTCTCGCCCTCTGTTTCTCGCCCTCTGTTTCATCCCCTCTGTTTCAGCCCCTCTGTTTCAGCCCCTCTGTTTCAGCCCCTCTGTTTCAGCCCCTCTGTTTCTCGCCCTCTTTTTCTCGCCCTCTGTTTCTCCCCCTCTGTTTCAGGCCCTCTGTTTCAGCCCCTCTGTTTCTCGCCCTCTGTTTCTCGCCCATGTTTCAGCCCCTCTGTTTCAGCCCCTCTGTTTCAGCCCCTCTGTTTCAGCCCCTCTGTTTCTCGCACTCTGTTTCTCGCCCTCTGTTTCTCGCCCTCTGTTTCTCGCCAACTGTTTCAGCCCCTCTGTTTCAGCCCCTCTGTTTCAGCCCCTCTGTTTCTTGCCCTCTGTTTCAGCCCCTCTGTTTCAGCCCCTCAGTTTCAGCCCCTCAGTTTCAGCCCCACTGTTTTTCGCCCTCTGTTTCTCGTACTCTGTTTCAGCCCCTCTGTTTCAGCCACTCTGTTTCTCAACCTCTGTTTCAGCCCCTCTGTTTCTCGCCCTCTGTTTCAGCCCCTCTGTTTCAGCCCCTCTGTTTCAGCCACTCTGTTTCTCGCCCTCTGTTTCTCGCCCTCTGTTTCTCGCCCTCTGTTTCTCGCCCTCTGTTTCTCACTCTCTGTTTCAGCCCCTCTGTTTCTCGCCCTCTGTTTCAGCCCCTCTGTTTCAGCTCCTCTGTTTCAGCCCCTCTGTTTCTCGCCCTCTGTTTCAGCCCCTCTGTTTCAGTCCCTCTGTTTCACCCCCTCTGTTTCAGCCACTCTGTTTCAGCCCCACTCTTTCTCGCCCTCTGTTTCTCGCCCTCTGTTTCTCGCCCTCTGTTTCAACCCCTCTGTTTCAGCCCCTCTGTTTCAGCCCCTCTGTTTCAGCCCCTCTGTTTCAGCCCCTCTGTTTCTCGCCTTCTTTTTCTCGCCCTCTGTTTCTCGCCCTCTGTTTCAGGCCCTCTGTTTCAGCCCCTCTGTTTCTCGCCCTCTGTTTCTCGCCCATGTTTCAGTCCCTCTGTTTCAGCCCCTCTGTTTCAGCCCCTCTGTTTCAGCCCCTCTGTTTCTCGCACTCTGTTTCTCGCCCTCTGTTTCTCGCCCTCTGTTTCTCGCCAACTGTTTCAGCCCCTCTGTTTCAGCCCCTCTGTTTCAGCCCCACTGTTTCTCGCCCTCTGTTTCAGCCCCTCTTTTCAGCCCCTCTGTTTCTCGCACTCTGTTTCTCGTCCTCTGTTTCAGCCCCTCTGTTTCAGCCACTCTGTTTCTCAACCTCTGTTTCAGCCCCTCTGTTTCTCGCCCTCTGTTTCAGCCCCTCTGTTTCAGCCCCTCTGTTTCAGCCACTCTGTTTCTCGCCCTCTGTTTCTCGCCCTCTGTTTCTCGCCCTCTGTTTCTCGCCCTCTGATTCAGCCCCTCTGTTTCAGCCCCTCTGTTTCAGCCCCTCTGTTTCAGCTCCTCTGTTTCTCGCCCTCTGTTTCAGCCCCTCTGTTTCAGCCCCTCTGTTTCAGCCCCTCTCTTTGAACCCCTCTGTTTCAGCCCCTCTGTTTCAGCTTCTCTGTTTCAGCCCCTCTGTTTCTCGCCCTCTGTTTCTCTCCCTCTGTTAATGGCCCTCTGTTTCAGCACCTCTGTTTCAGCCCCTCTGTTTCAGCCCATCTGTTTCAGCCCCTCTGTTTCTCGCCCTCTGTTTCAGCCCCTCTCTTTCAGCCCCTCTGTTTCAGCCCCTCTGTTTCTCGCCCTCTGTTTCAGCCCCTCTGTTTCAGCCCCTCTGTTTCTCGCCCTTTGTTTCAGCCCCGCTGTTTCAGCCCCTCTGTTTCAGCCCCACTGTTTCTCGCACTCTGTTTCTCGCCCTCTGTTTCTCGCCCTCTGTTTCTCGCCCTCTGTTTCAGCCAATCTGTTTCACCCCCACTGTTTCAGCCCCTCTGTTTCTCGCCCTCTGTTTCTCGCCCTCTGTTTCTCGCCCTCTGTTTCAGCCCCTCTGTTTCAGCCCCTCTGTTTCAACCCCTCTGTTTCACCCCCTCTGTTTCAGCCCCTCTGTTTCTCGCCCTCTGTTTCAGCCCCTCTGTTTCAGCTCCTCTGTTTCAGCCCCTCTGTTTCTCGCCCTCTGTTTCAGCCCCTCTGTTTCAGCCCCTCTGTTTCACCCCCTCTGTTTCAGCTCCTCTGTTTCAGCCCAACTCTTTCTCGCCCTCTGTTTCTCGCCCTCTGTTTCTCGCCCTCTGTTTCAGCCCCTCTGTTTCAGCCCCTCTGTTTCAGACCCTCTGTTTCAGCCCCTCTGTTTCAGCCCCTCTGTTTCAGCCCCTCTGTTTCTCGCCCTCTGTTTCAGCCCCTCTGTTTCAGCCCCTCTGTTTCAGCCCCTCTGTTTTTCGCCCTCTGTTTCTCGCCCTCTATTTCAGCCCCTCTGTTTCAGCCCCTCTTTTCAGCCCCTCTGTTTCTCGCACTCTGTTTCTCGCCCTCTGTTTCTCGCCCTCTGTTTCTCGCCAACAGTTTCAGCCCCTCTGTTTCAGCCCCTCTGTTTCTCGCCCTCTGTTTCTCGCCCTCTGTTTCAGCCCCTCTGTTTCTCGCCCTCTGTTTCAGCCCCTCTGTTTCAGCCCCTCTGTTTCAGCCCATCTGTTTCAGCCCCTCTGTTTCTCGCCCTCTGTTTCAGCCCCTCTCTTTCAGCCCCTCTGTTTCAGCCCCTCTGTTTCAGCCCCTCTGTTTCAGCCCCTCTGTTCCAGCCCCTCTGTTTCTCGCCCTCTGTTTCCGCCCCGCTGTTTCAGCCCCTCTGTTTCAGCCCCTCTGTTTCTCGCACTCTGTTTCTCGCCCTCTGTTTCTCGCCCTCTGTTTCAGCCACTCTGATTCAGCCCCTCTGTTACAGCCCCTCTGTTTCAGCCCCTCTGTTTCAGCCCCACTATTTAAGCCCCTCTGTTTCTCGCATTCTGTTTCAGCCCCTCTGTTTCTCGCCCTCTGTTTCTCGCCCTCTGTTTCAGCCCCTCTGTTTCAGCCCCTCTGTTTCAGCCCCTCTGTTTCAGCCCCTCTTTTTCAGCCACTCTGTTTCAGCCCCTCTGTTTCAGCCCCTCTGTTTCAGCCCCTCTGTTTCTCGCTCTCTGTTTCTCGCCCTCTGTTTCAGCCCCTCTGTTTCTCGCCCACTGTTTCAGCCCCTCTGTTTCTCGCCCTCTGTTTCAGCCCCTCTGTTTCAGCCCCTCTGTTTCAGCCCCACTGTTTCTCGCCCTCTTTTCAGCCCCTCTGTTTCAGCCCCTCTGTTTCTCGCCCTCTGTTTATGCCGCTCTGTTTCAGCCCCTCTGTTTCAGCCTCTCTGTTTCAGCCCCTCTGTTTCTCGCCCTCTGTTTCTCGCCCTCTGTTTTAGCCCCTCTTTTTCAGCCCCTCTGTTTCAGCCCCTCTGTTTCAGCCCCTCTGTTTCAGGGCCTCTATTTCAGCCCCTCTGTTTCTCGCCCTCTGTTTCTCGCCCTCTGTTTCTCGCTCTCTGTTTCACGCCCTCTGTTTCTCGCCCTCTGTTTCTCGCCCTCTGTTTCAGCCCCTCTGTTTCACCGCCTCTGTTTCAGCCCCTCTGTTTCTCGCCCTCTGTTTCTCGCCCTCTGTTTCTCGCCCTCTGTTTCAGCCCCTCTGTTTCAGCCCCTCTGTTTCTCGCCCTCTGTTTCTCGCCCACTGTTTCAGCCCCTCTGTTTCAGTCCCTCTGTTTCAGCCCCTCTGTTTCAGCCCCTCTGTTTCAGCCTCACTGTTTCTCGCCCTCTATTCAGCCCCACTGTTTCAGCTCCTCTGTTTCAGCCCCTCTGTTTCTCGCCCTCTGTTTCACCCCCTCTGTTTCAGTCCCTCTGTTTCACCCCCTCTGTTTCAGCCACTCTGTTTCAGCCCCACTCTTTCTCGCCCTCTGTTTCTCGCCCTCTGTTTCTCGCCCTCTGTTTCATCCCCTCTGTTTCAGCCCCTCTGTTTCAGCCCCTCTGTTTCAGCCCCTCTGTTTCAGCCCCTCTGTTTCTCGCCCTCTTTTTCTCGCCCTCTGTTTCTCCCCCTCTGTTTCAGGCCCTCTGTTTCAGCCCCTCTGTTTCTCGCCCTCTGTTTCTCGCCCATGTTTCAGCCCCTCTGTTTCAGCCCCTCTGTTTCAGCCCCTCTGTTTTAGCCCCTCTGTTTCTCGCACTCTGTTTCTCGCCCTCTGTTTCTCGCCCTCTGTTTCTCGCCAACTGTTTCAGCCCCTCTGTTTCAGCCCCTCTGTTTCAGCCCCTCTGTTTCTTGCCCTCTGTTTCAGCCCCTCTGTTTCAGCCCCTCAGTTTCAGCCCCTCAGTTTCAGCCCCACTGTTTTTCGCCCTCTGTTTCTCGTACTCTGTTTCAGCACCTCTGTTTCAGCCACTCTGTTTCTCAACCTCTGTTTCAGCCCCTCTGTTTCTCGCCCTCTGTTTCAGCCCCTCTGTTTCAGCCCCTCTGTTTCAGCCACTCTGTTTCTCGCCCTCTGTTTCTCGCCCTCTGTTTCTCGCCCTCTGTTTCTCGCCCTCTGTTTCTCACTCTCTGTTTCAGCCCCTCTGTTTCTCGCCCTCTGTTTCAGCCCCTCTGTTTCAGCTCCTCTGTTTCAGCCCCTCTGTTTCTCGCCCTCTGTTTCAGCCCCTCTGTTTCAGTCCCTCTGTTTCACCCCCTCTGTTTCAGCCACTCTGTTTCAGCCCCACTCTTTCTCGCCCTCTGTTTCTCGCCCTCTGTTTCTCGCCCTCTGTTTCAACCCCTCTGTTTCAGCCCCTCTGTTTCAGCCCCTCTGTTTCAGCCCCTCTGTTTCAGCCCCTCTGTTTCTCGCCTTCTTTTTCTCGCCCTCTGTTTCTCGCCCTCTGTTTCAGGCCCTCTGTTTCAGCCCCTCTGTTTCTCGCCCTCTGTTTCTCGCCCATGTTTCAGTCCCTCTGTTTCAGCCCCTCTGTTTCAGCCCCTCTGTTTCAGCCCCTCTGTTTCTCGCACTCTGTTTCTCGCCCTCTGTTTCTCGCCCTCTGTTTCTCGCCAACTGTTTCAGCCCCTCTGTTTCAGCCCCTCTGTTTCAGCCCCACTGTTTCTCGCCCTCTGTTTCAGCCCCTCTTTTCAGCCCCTCTGTTTCTCGCACTCTGTTTCTCGTCCTCTGTTTCAGCCCCTCTGTTTCAGCCACTCTGTTTCTCAACCTCTGTTTCAGCCCCTCTGTTTCTCGCCCTCTGTTTCAGCCCCTCTGTTTCAGCCCCTCTGTTTCAGCCACTCTGTTTCTCGCCCTCTGTTTCTCGCCCTCTGTTTCTCGCCCTCTGTTTCTCGCCCTCTGATTCAGCCCCTCTGTTTCAGCCCCTCTGTTTCAGCCCCTCTGTTTCAGCTCCTCTGTTTCTCGCCCTCTGTTTCAGCCCCTCTGTTTCAGCCCCTCTGTTTCAGCCCCTCTCTTTGAACCCCTCTGTTTCAGCCCCTCTGTTTCAGCTTCTCTGTTTCAGCCCCTCTGTTTCTCGCCCTCTGTTTCTCTCCCTCTGTTAATGGCCCTCTGTTTCAGCACCTCTGTTTCAGCCCCTCTGTTTCAGCCCATCTGTTTCAGCCCCTCTGTTTCTCGCCCTCTGTTTCAGCCCCTCTCTTTCAGCCCCTCTGTTTCAGCCCCTCTGTTTCTCGCCCTCTGTTTCAGCCCCTCTGTTTCAGCCCCTCTGTTTCTCGCCCTTTGTTTCAGCCCCGCTGTTTCAGCCCCTCTGTTTCAGCCCCACTGTTTCTCGCACTCTGTTTCTCGCCCTCTGTTTCTCGCCCTCTGTTTCTCGCCCTCTGTTTCAGCCAATCTGTTTCACCCCCACTGTTTCAGCCCCTCTGTTTCTCGCCCTCTGTTTCTCGCCCTCTGTTTCTCGCCCTCTGTTTCAGCCCCTCTGTTTCAGCCCCTCTGTTTCAACCCCTCTGTTTCACCCCCTCTGTTTCAGCCCCTCTGTTTCTCGCCCTCTGTTTCAGCCCCTCTGTTTCAGCTCCTCTGTTTCAGCCCCTCTGTTTCTCGCCCTCTGTTTCAGCCCCTCTGTTTCAGCCCCTCTGTTTCACCCCCTCTGTTTCAGCTCCTCTGTTTCAGCCCAACTCTTTCTCGCCCTCTGTTTCTCGCCCTCTGTTTCTCGCCCTCTGTTTCAGCCCCTCTGTTTCAGCCCCTCTGTTTCAGACCCTCTGTTTCAGCCCCTCTGTTTCAGCCCCTCTGTTTCAGCCCCTCTGTTTCTCGCCCTCTGTTTCAGCCCCTCTGTTTCAGCCCCTCTGTTTCAGCCCCTCTGTTTTTCGCCCTCTGTTTCTCGCCCTCTATTTCAGCCCCTCTGTTTCAGCCCCTCTTTTCAGCCCCTCTGTTTCTCGCACTCTGTTTCTCGCCCTCTGTTTCTCGCCCTCTGTTTCTCGCCAACAGTTTCAGCCCCTCTGTTTCAGCCCCTCTGTTTCTCGCCCTCTGTTTCTCGCCCTCTGTTTCAGCCCCTCTGTTTCTCGCCCTCTGTTTCAGCCCCTCTGTTTCAGCCCCTCTGTTTCAGCCCATCTGTTTCAGCCCCTCTGTTTCTCGCCCTCTGTTTCAGCCCCTCTCTTTCAGCCCCTCTGTTTCAGCCCCTCTGTTTCAGCCCCTCTGTTTCAGCCCCTCTGTTCCAGCCCCTCTGTTTCTCGCCCTCTGTTTCCGCCCCGCTGTTTCAGCCCCTCTGTTTCAGCCCCTCTGTTTCTCGCACTCTGTTTCTCGCCCTCTGTTTCTCGCCCTCTGTTTCAGCCACTCTGATTCAGCCCCTCTGTTACAGCCCCTCTGTTTCAGCCCCTCTGTTTCAGCCCCACTATTTAAGCCCCTCTGTTTCTCGCATTCTGTTTCAGCCCCTCTGTTTCTCGCCCTCTGTTTCTCGCCCTCTGTTTCAGCCCCTCTGTTTCAGCCCCTCTGTTTCAGCCCCTCTGTTTCAGCCCCTCTTTTTCAGCCACTCTGTTTCAGCCCCTCTGTTTCAGCCCCTCTGTTTCAGCCCCTCTGTTTCTCGCTCTCTGTTTCTCGCCCTCTGTTTCAGCCCCTCTGTTTCTCGCCCACTGTTTCAGCCCCTCTGTTTCTCGCCCTCTGTTTCAGCCCCTCTGTTTCAGCCCCTCTGTTTCAGCCCCACTGTTTCTCGCCCTCTTTTCAGCCCCTCTGTTTCAGCCCCTCTGTTTCTCGCCCTCTGTTTATGCCGCTCTGTTTCAGCCCCTCTGTTTCAGCCTCTCTGTTTCAGCCCCTCTGTTTCTCGCCCTCTGTTTCTCGCCCTCTGTTTCTCGCCCTCTGTTTCAGCCCCTCTGTTTCTCGCCCACTGTTTCAGCCCCTCTGTTTCAGGGCCTCTATTTCAGCCCCTCTGTTTCTCGCCCTCTGTTTCTCGCCCTCTGTTTCTCGCTCTCTGTTTCACGCCCTCTGTTTCTCGCCCTCTGTTTCTCGCCCTCTGTTTCAGCCCCTCTGTTTCACCGCCTCTGTTTCAGCCCCTCTGTTTCTCGCCCTCTGTTTCTCGCCCTCTGTTTCTCGCCCTCTGTTTCAGCCCCTCTGTTTCAGCCCCTCTGTTTCTCGCCCTCTGTTTCTCGCCCACTGTTTCAGCCCCTCTGTTTCAGTCCCTCTGTTTCAGCCCCTCTGTTTCAGCCCCTCTGTTTCAGCCTCACTGTTTCTCGCCCTCTATTCAGCCCCACTGTTTCAGCCCCTCTCTTTCTCGCCCTCTGTTTCAGCCCCTCTGATTCAGCCCCTCTGTTTCAGCCCCTCTGTTTCAGCCCCTCTGTTTCTCGCCCTCTGTTTCAGCCCCTCTGTTTCAGCCCCTCTGTTTCAGCCCCTCTGTGTCAGCCCCTCTGTTTCAGCCTCACTGTTTCTCGCCCTCTTTTCAGCCCCTCTGTTTCAGCCCCTCTGTTTCTCGCCCTCTGTTTCTGCCCCTCTGTTTCAGCCCCTCTGTTTCAGCCCCTCTGTTTCAGCCCCTCTGTTTCTCGCCCTCTGTTTCTCGCCCTCTGTTTCAGCCCCTCTTTTTCAGCACCTATGTTTCAGCCCCTCTGTTTCAGCCCCTCTGTTTCAGGCCCTCTGTTTCAGCCCCTCTGTTTCTCGCCCTCTGTTTCTCGCCCTTTGTTTCTCGCTCTCTGTTTCACGCCCTCTGTTTCTCGCCCTCTGTTTCTCGCCCTCTGTTTCAGCCAATCTGTTTCACCCCCTCTGTTTCAGCCCCTCTGTTTCTCACCCTCTGTTTCTCGCCCTCTGTTTCTCGCCCTCTGTTTCAGCCCCTCTGTTACAGCCCCTCTGTTTCAGCCCCTCTGTTTCATCCCCTCTGTTTCAGCCCCTCTGTTTCTCGCCCTCTGTTTCAGCCCCTCTGTTTCAGCTCCTCTGTTACAGCCCCTCTGTTTCTCGCCCTCTGTTTCAGCCCCTCTGTTTCAGCCCCTCTGTTTCACCCCCTCTGTTTCAGCCCCTCTGTTTCAGCCCCACTCTTTCTCGCCCTCTGTTTCTCGCCCTCTGTTTCTCGCCCTCTGTTTCAGCCCCTCTGTTTCAGCCCCTCTGTTTCAGACCCTCTGTTTCAGCCCCTCTGTTTCAGCCCCTCTGTTTCAGCCCCTCTGTTTCTCGCCCTGTGTTTCAGCCCCTCTGTTTCAGCCCCTCTGTTTCAGCCCCTCTGTTTCTCGCCCTCTGTTTCTCGCACTCTATTTCAGCCCCTCTGTTTCAGCCCCTCTGTTTCAGCCCCTCTGTTTCTCGCACTCTGTTTCTCCCCCTCTGTTTCTCGCCCTCTGTTTCTCGCCATCAGTTTCAGCCCCTCTGTTTCAGCCCCTCTGTTTCTCGCACTCTGTTTCTCGCCCTCTGTTTCTCGCCCTCTGTTTCTCGCCAACAGTTTCAGCCCCTCTGTTTCAGCCCCTCTGTTTCAGCCCCTCTGTTTCTCGCCCTCTGTTTCTCGCCCTCTGTTTCAGCCCCTCTGTTTCTCACCCTCTGTTTCAGCCCCTCTGTTTCAGCCCATCTGTTTCAGCCCATCTGTTTCAGCTCCACTGTTTCTCGCCCTCTGTTTCAGCCCCTCTCTTTCAGCCCCTCTGTTTCAGCCCCTCTGTTTCAGCCCCTCTGTTTCAGCACCTCTGTTCCAGCCCCTCTGTTTCACGCCCTCTGTTTCAGCCCCGCTGTTTCAGCCCCTCTGTTTCAGCCCCTCTGTTTCTCGCACTCTGTTTCTCGCCCTCTGATTCTCGCCCTCTGTTTCAGCCACTCTGATTCAGCCCCTCTGTTACAGCCCCTCTGTTTCAGCCCCTCTGTTTCAGCCCCACTATTTAAGCCCCTCTGTTTCTCGCATTCTGTTTCAGCCCCTCTGTTTCTCGCCCTCTGTTTCTCGCCCTCTGTTTCAGCCCCTCTGTTTCAGCCCCTCTGTTTCAGCCCCTCTGTTTCAGCCCCTCTTTTTCAGCCACTCTGTTTCAGCCCCTCTGTTTCAGCCCCTCTGTTTCAGCCCCTCTGTTTCTCGCTCTCTGTTTCAGCCCCTCTGTTTCAGCCCCTCTGTTTCTCGCCCACTGTTTCAGCCCCTCTGTTTCTCGCCCTCTGTTTCAGCCCCTCTGTTTCAGCCCCTCTGTTTCAGCCCCACTGTTTCTCGCCCGCTTTTCAGCCCCTCTGTTTCAGCCCCTCTGTTTCTCGCCCTCTGTTTATGCCGCTCTGTTTCAGTCCCTCTGTTTCAGCCCCTCTGTTTCAGCCCCTCTGTTTCTCGCCCTCTGTTTCTCGCCCTCTGTTTTAGCCCCTCTTTTTCAGCCCCTCTGTTTCAGCCCCTCAGTTTCAGCCCCTCTGTTTCAGGGCCTCTGTTTCAGCCCCTCTGTTTCTCGCCCTCTGTTTCTCGCCCTCTGTTTCTCGCTCTCTGTTTCACGCCCTCTGTTTCTCGCCCTCTGTTTCTCGCCCTCTGTTTCAGCCCCTCTGTTTCACCCCCTCTGTTTCAGCCCCTCTTTTTCTCGCCCTCTGTTTCTCGCCCTCTGTTTCTCGCCCTCTGTTTCAGCCCCTCTGTTTCAGCCCCTCTGTTTCTCGCCCTCTGTTTCTCGCCCGCTGTTTCTCGCCCTCTGTTTCTCGCTCTCTGTTTCACGCCCTCTGTTTCTCGCCCTCTGTTTCTCGCCCTCTGTTTCAGCCCCTCTGTTTCAACCCCTCTGTTTCAGCCCCTCTGTTTCTCGCCCTCTGTTTCTCGCCCTCTGTTTCTCGCCCTCTGTTTCAGACCCTCTTTTTCAGCACCTCTGTTTCAGCCCCTCTGTTTCTCGCCCTCTGTTTCTCGCCCTCTGTTTCTCACTCTCTGTTTCAGCCCCTCTGTTTCTCGCCCTCTGTTTCAGCCCCTCTGTTTCAGCTCCTCTGTTTCAGCCCCTCTGTTTCTCGCCCTCTGTTTCAGCCCCTCTGTTTCAGTCCCTCTGTTTCATTCCCTCTGTTTCAGCCACTCTGTTTCAGCCCCACTCTTTCTCGCCCTCTGTTTCTCGCCCTCTGTTTCTCGCCCTCTGTTTCATCCCCTCTGTTTCAGCCCCTCTGTTTCAGCCCCTCTGTTTCAGCCCCTCTGTTTCAGCCCCTCTGTTTCTCGCCCTCTTTTTCTCGCACTCTGTTTCTCGCCCTCTGTTTCAGGCCCTCTGTTTCAGCCCCTCTGTTTCTCGCCCTCTGTTTCTCGCCCTCTGTTTCAGCCCCTCTGTGTCAGCCCCTCTGTTTCAGCCCCTGTGTTTCAGCCCCTCTGTTTCTCGCACTCTGTTTCTCGCCCTCTGTTTCTCGCCCTCTGTTTCTCGCCAACTGTTTCAGCCCCTCTGTTTCAGCCCCTCTGTTTCAGCCCCTCTGTTTCTTGCCCTCTGTTTCAGCCCCTCTGTTTCAGCCCCTCAGTTTCAGCCCCTCAGTTTCAGCCCCACTGTTTCTCGCCCACTGTTTCTCGTCCTCTGTTTCAGCCCCTCTGTTTCAGCCACTCTGTTTCTCAACCTCTGTTTCAGCCGCTCTGTTTCTCGCCCTCTGTTTCAGCCCCTCTGTTTCAGCCCCTCTGTTTCAGCCACTCTGTTTCTCGCCCTCTGTTTCTCGCCCTCTGTTTCTCGCCCTTTGTTTCTCGCCCTCTGTTTCAGCCCCTCTGTTTCAGCCCCTCTGTTTCAGCTCCTCTGTTTCAGCTCCTCTGTTTCTCGCCCTCTGTTTCAGCCCCTCTGTTTCAGCCCCTCTGTTTCAGCCCCTCTCTTTGAACCCCTCTGTTTCAGCCCCTCTGTTTCAGCCCCTCTGTTTCAGCCCCTCTGTTTCTCGCCCTCTGTTTCTCTCCCTCTGTTTCTCGCAATCTGTTTCAGCACCTCTGTTTCAGCCCCTCTGTTTCAGCCCATCTGTTTCAGCCCCTCTGTTTCTCGCCCTCTGTTTCAGCCCCTCTCTTTCAGCCCCTCTGTTTCAGCCCCTCTGTTTCTCGCCCTCTGTTTCAGCCCCTCTGTTTCAGCCCCTCTGTTTCTCGCCCTTTGTTTCAGCCCCGCTGTTTCAGCCCCTCTGTTTCAGCCCCACTGTTTCTCGCACTCTGTTTCTCGCCCTCTGTTTCTCGCCCTCTGTTTCAGCCACTCATATTCAGCCCCTCAGTTTCAGCCCCTCTGTTTCAGCCCCTCTGTTTCAGCCCCACTGTTTCAGCCCCTCTGTTTCTCGCCCTCTGTTTCTCGCCCTCTGTTTCTCGCCCTCTGTTTCAGCCCCTCTGTTTCAGCCCCTCTGTTTCTCGCCCTCTGTTTTAGCCCCTCTTTTTCAGCCCCTCTGTTTCAGCCCCTCTGTTTCAGCCCCTCTGTTTCAGGGCCTCTGTTTCAGCCCCTCTGTTTCTCGCCCTCTGTTTCTCGCCCTCTGTTTCTCGCTCTCTGTTTCACGCCCTCTGTTTCTCGCCCTCTGTTTCTCGCCCTCTGTTTCAGCCCCTCTGTTTCACCCCCTCTGTTTCAGCCCCTCTGTTCCTCGCCCTCTGTTTCTCGCCCTCTGTTTCTCGCCCTCTGTTTCAGCCCCTCTGTTTCAGCCCCTCTGTTTCTCGCCCTCTGTTTCTCGCCCTCTGTTTCAGCCCCTCTGTTTCAGTCACTCTGTTTCAGCCCCTCTGTTTCAGCCCCTCTGTTTCAGCCTCACTGTTTCTCGCCCTCTTTTCAGCCCCACTGTTTCAGCCCCTCTGTTTCTCGCCCTCTGTTTATGCCCCTCTGATTCAGCCCCTCTGTTTCAGCCCCTCTGTTTCAGCCCCTCTGTTTCTCGCCCTCTGTTTCTCGCCCTCTGTTTCAGCCCCTCTTTTTCAGCACCTCTGTTTCAGCCCCTCTGTTTCTCGCCCTCTGTTTCTCGCCCTCTGTTTCTCGCTCTCTGTTTCACGCCCTCTGTTTCTCGCCCTCTGTTTCTCGCCCTCTGTTTCTGCCAATCTGTTTCACCCCCTCTGTTTCAGCCCCTCTGTTTCTCGACCTCTGTTTCAGCCCCTCTGTTTCAGCTCCTCTGTTTCAGCCCCTCTGTTTCTCGCCCTCTGTTTCAGACCCTCTGTTTCAGCCCCTCTGTTTCACCCCCTCTGTTTCAGCCCCTCTGTTTCAGCCCCACTCTTTCTCGCCCTCTGTTTCTCGCCCTCTGTTTCTCGCCCTCTGTTTCAGCCCCTCTGTTTCAGCCCCTCTGTTTCAGACCTTCTGTTTCAGCCCCTCTGTTTCAGCCCCTCTGTTTCAGCCCCTCTGTTTCTCGCCCTCTGTTTCAGCCCCTCTGTTTCAGCCCCTCTGTTTCAGCCCCTCTGTTTCTCGCCCTCTGTTTCTCACCCTCTATTTCAGCCCCTCTGTTTCAGCCCCTCTGTTTCAGCCCCTCTGTTTCTCGCACTCTGTTTCTCGCCCTCTGTTTCTCGCCCTCTGTTTCTCGCCAACAGTTTCAGCCCCTCTGTTTCAGCCCCTCTGTTTCTCGCCCTCTGTTTCTCGCCCTCTGTTTCAGCCCCTCTGTTTCTCGCCCTCTGTTTCAGCCCCTCTGTTTCAGCCCCTCTGTTTCAGCCCATCTGTTTCAGCTCCTCTGTTTCTCGCCCTCTGTTTCAGCCCCTCTCTTTCAGCCCCTCTGTTTCAGCCCCTCTGTTTCAGCCCCTCTGTTTCAGCCCCTCTGTTCCAGCCCCTCTGTTTCTCGCCCTCTGTTTCAGCCCCGCTGTTTCAGCCCCTCTGTTTCAGCCCCTCTGTTTCTCGCACTCTGTTTCTCGCCCTCTGTTTCTCGCCCTCTGTTTCAGCCACTCTGATTCAGCCCCTCTGTTACAGCCCCTCTGTTTCAGCCCCTCTGTTTCAGCCCCCCTATTTAAGCCCCTCTGTTTCTCGCATTCTGTTTCAGCCCCTCTGTTTCTCGCCCTCTGTTTCTCGCCCTCTGTTTCAGCCCCTCTGTTTCAGCCCCTCTGTTTCAGCCCCTCTGTTTCAGCCCCTCTTTTTCAGCCACTCTGTTTCAGCCCCTCTGTTTCAGCCCCTCTGATTCAGCCCCTCTGTTTCTCGCTCTCTGTTTCTCGCCCTCTGTTTCAGCCCCTCTGTTTCTCGCCCACTGTTTCAGCCCCTCTGTTTCTCGCCCTCTGTTTCAGCCCCTCTGTTTCAGCCCCTCTGTTTCAGCCCCACTGTTTCTCGCCCTCTTTTCAGCCCCTCTGTTTCAGCCCCTCTGTTTCTCGCCCTCTGTTTATGCCGCTCTGTTTCAGCCCCTCTGTTTCAGCCTCTCTGTTTCAGCCCCTCTGTTTCTCGCCCTCTGTTTCTCGCCCTCTGTTTTAGCCCCTCTTTTTCAGCCCCTCTGTTTCAGCCCCTCTGTTTCAGCCCCTCTGTTTCAGGGCCTCTGTTTCAGCCCCTCTGTTTCTCGCCCTCTGTTTCTCGCCCTCTGTTTCTCGCTCTCTGTTTCACGCCCTCTGGTTCTCGCCCTCAGTTTCTCGCCCTCTGTTTCAGCCCGTCTGATTCACCCCCTCTGTTTCAGCCCCTCTGTTTCTCGCCCTCTGTTTCTCGCCCTCTGTTTCTCGCCCTCTGTTTCTCGCCCTCTGTTTCAGCCCCTCTGTTTCAGCCCCTCTGTTTCAGCCCCTCTGTTTCAGCCCCTCTGTTTCAGCCCCACTATTTAAGCCCCTCTGTTTCTCGCATTCTGTTTCAGCCCCACTGTTTCTCGCCCTCTGTTTCTCGCCCTCTGTTTCAGCCCCTCTGTTTCAGCCCCTCTGTTTCAGCCCCTCTGTTTCAGCCCCTCTGTTTCAGCCCAACTGTTTCAGCCCCTCTGTTTCTCGCTCTCTGTTTCTCGCCCTCTGTTTCAGCCCCTCTGTTTCTCGCCCTCGGTTTCAGCCCCTCTGTTTCAGCCCCTCTGTTTCAGCCCCACTGTTTCTCGCCCTCTTTTCAGCCCCTCTGTTTCAGCCCCTCTGTTTCTCGCCCTCTGTTTATGCCGCTCTGTTTCAGCCCCTCTGTTTCAGCCCATCTGTTTCAGCCCCTCTGTTTCTCGCCCTCTGTTGCTCGCCCTCTGTTTTAGCCCCTCTTTTTCAGCCCCTCTGTTTCAGCCCCTCTGTTTCAGCCCCTCTGTTTCAGGGCCTCTGTTTCAGCCCCTCTGTTTCTCGCCCTCTGTTTCTCGCCCTCTGTTTCTCGCTCTCTGTTTCAGCCCCTCTGTTTCTCGCCCTCTGATTCTCGCCCTCTGTTTCAGCCCCTCTGTTTCACCCCCTCTGTTTCAGCCCCTCTGTTTCTCGCCCTCTGTTTCTCGCCCTCTGTTTCTCGCCCTCTGTTTCAGCCCCTCTGTTTCAGCCCCTCTGTTTCTCGCCCTCTGTTTCTCGCCCTCTGTTTCAGCCCCTCTGTTTCAGTCCCTCTGTTTCAGCCCCTCTGTTTCAGCCCCTCTGTTTCAGCCTCACTGTTTCTCGCCCTCTTTTCAGCCCCACTGTTTCAGCCCCTCTGTTTCTCGCCCTCTGTTTCTGCCCCTCTGATTCAGCCCCTCTGTTTCAGCCCCTCTGTTTCAGCCCCTCTGTTTCTCGCCCTCTGTTTCAGCCCCTCTGTTTCAGCCCCTCTGTTTCAGCCCCTCTGTGTCAGCCCCTCTGTTTCAGCCTCACTGTTTCTCGCCCTCTTTTCAGCCCCTCTGTTTCAGCCCCTCTGTTTCTCGCCCTCTGTTTCTGCCCCTCTGTTTCAGCCCCTCTGTTTCAGCCCCTCTGTTTCAGCCCCTCTGTTTCTCGCCCTCTGTTTCTCGCCCTCTGTTTCAGCCCCTCTTTTTCAGCACCTATGTTTCAGCCCCTCTGTTTCAGCCCCTCTGTTTCAGGCCCTCTGTTTCAGCCCCTCTGTTTCGCGCCCTCTGTTTCTCGCCCTTTGTTTCTCGCTCTCTGTTTCACGCCCTCTGTTTCTCGCCCTCTGTTTCTCGTCCTCTGTTTCAGCCAATCTGTTTCACCCCCTCTGTTTCAGCCCCTCTGTTTCTCGCCCTCTGTTTCTCGCCCTCTGTTTCTCGCCCTCTGTTTCAGCCCCTCTGTTTCTCGCCCTCTGTTTCAGCCCCTCTGTTTCAGCTCCTCTGTTTCAGCCCCTCTGTTTCTCGCCCTCTGTTTCAGCCCCTCTCTTTCAGCCCCTCTGTTTCACCCCCTCTGTTTCAGCCCCTCTGTTTCAGCCCCACTCTTTCTCGCCCTCTGTTTCTCGCCCTCTGTTTCTCGCCCTCTGTTTCAGCCCCTCTGTTTCAGCCCCTCTGTTTCAGACCCTCTGTTTCAGCCCCTCTGTTTCAGCCCCTCTGTTTCAGCCCCTCTGTTTCTCGCCCTCTGTTTCAGCCCCTCTGTTTCAGCCCCTCTGTTTCAGCCCCTCTGTTTCTCGCCCTCTGTTTCTCGCCCTCTATTTCAGCCCCTCTGTTTCAGCCCCTCTGTTTCAGCCCCTCTGTTTCTCGCACTCTGTTTCTCGCCCTCTGTTTCTCGCCCTCTGTTTCTCGCCAACAGTTTCAGCCCCTCTGTTTCAGCCCCTCTGTTTCTCGCCCTCTGTTTCTCGCCCTCTGTTTCAGCCCCTCTGTTTCTCGCCCTCTGTTTCAGCCCCTCTGTTTCAGCCCCTCTGTTTCAGCCCATCTGTTTCAGCTCCTCTGTTTCTCGCCCTCTGTTTCAGCCCCACTCTTTCAGCCCCTTTGTTTCAGCCCCTCTGTTTCTCGCCCTCTCTTTCAGCCCCTCTGTTTCAGCCCATCTGTTTCAGCCCCTCTGTTTCTCGCCCTCTGTTGCTCGCCCTCTGTTTTAGCCCCTCTTTTTCAGCCCCTCTGTTTCAGCCCCTCTGTTTCAGCCCCTCTGTTTCAGGGCCTCTGTTTCAGCCCCTCTGTTTCTCGCCCTCTGTTTCTCGCCCTCTGTTTCTCGCTCTCTGTTTCAGCCCCTCTGTTTCTCGCCCTCTGATTCTCGCCCTCTGTTTCAGCCCCTCTGTTTCACCCCCTCTGTTTCAGCCCCTCTGTTTCTCGCCCTCTGTTTCTCGCCCTCTGTTTCTCGCCCTCTGTTTCAGCCCCTCTGTTTCTCGCCCTCTGTTTCTCGCCCTCTGTTTCAGCCCCTCTGTTTCAGTCCCTCTGTTTCAGCCCCTCTGTTTCAGCCCCTCTGTTTCAGCCTCACTGTTTCTCGCCCTCTTTTCAGCCCCACTGTTTCAGCCCCTCTGTTTCTCGCCCTCTGTTTCTGCCCCTCTGATTCAGCCCCTCTGTTTCAGCCCCTCTGTTTCAGCCCCTCTGTTTCTCGCCCTCTGTTTCAGCCCCTCTGTTTCAGCCCCTCTGTTTCAGCCCCTCTGTGTCAGCCCCTCTGTTTCAGCCTCACTGTTTCTCGCCCTCTTTTCAGCCCCTCTGTTTCAGCCCCTCTGTTTCTCGCCCTCTGTTTCTGCCCCTCTGTTTCAGCCCCTCTGTTTCAGCCCCTCTGTTTCAGCCCCTCTGTTTCTCGCCCTCTGTTTCTCGCCCTCTGTTTCAGCCCCTCTTTTTCAGCACCTATGTTTCAGCCCCTCTGTTTCAGCCCCTCTGTTTCAGGCCCTCTGTTTCAGCCCCTCTGTTTCGCGCCCTCTGTTTCTCGCCCTTTGTTTCTCGCTCTCTGTTTCACGCCCTCTGTTTCTCGCCCTCTGTTTCTCGTCCTCTGTTTCAGCCAATCTGTTTCACCCCCTCTGTTTCAGCCCCTCTGTTTCTCGCCCTCTGTTTCTCGCCCTCTGTTTCTCGCCCTCTGTTTCAGCCCCTCTGTTTCTCGCCCTCTGTTTCAGCCCCTCTGTTTCAGCTCCTCTGTTTCAGCCCCTCTGTTTCTCGCCCTCTGTTTCAGCCCCTCTGTTTCAGCCCCTCTGTTTCACCCCCTCTGTTTCAGCCCCTCTGTTTCAGCCCCACTCTTTCTCGCCCTCTGTTTCTCGCCCTCTGTTTCTCGCCCTCTGTTTCAGCCCCTCTGTTTCAGCCCCTCTGTTTCAGACCCTCTGTTTCAGCCCCTCTGTTTCAGCCCCTCTGTTTCAGCCCCTCTGTTTCTCGCCCTCTGTTTCAGCCCCTCTGTTTCAGCCCCTCTGTTTCAGCCCCTCTGTTTCTCGCCCTCTGTTTCTCGCCCTCTATTTCAGCCCCTCTGTTTCAGCCCCTCTGTTTCAGCCCCTCTGTTTCTCGCACTCTGTTTCTCGCCCTCTGTTTCTCGCCC
Source organism: Stegostoma tigrinum (assembly GCF_030684315.1). Lineage (NCBI taxonomy): Eukaryota > Metazoa > Chordata > Chondrichthyes > Orectolobiformes > Stegostomatidae > Stegostoma > Stegostoma tigrinum. The sequence goes on along the minus strand of NW_026728048.1, from coordinate 825,788 downwards.
TCTGTTTCTCGCCAACAGTTTCAGCCCCTCTGTTTCAGCCCCTCTGTTTCTCGCCCTCTGTTTCTCGCCCTCTGTTTCAGCCCCTCTGTTTCTCGCCCTCTGTTTCAGCCCCTCTGTTTCAGCCCCTCTGTTTCAGCCCATCTGTTTCAGCTCCTCTGTTTCTCGCCCTCTGTTTCAGCCCCACTCTTTCAGCCCCTCTGTTTCAGCCCCTCTGTTTCAGCCCCTCTGTTTCAGCCCCTCTGTTCCAGCCCCTCTGTTTCTCGCCCTCTGTTTCAGCCCCGCTGTTTCAGCCCCTCTGTTTCAGCCCCTCTGTTTCTCGCACTCTGTTTCTCGCCCTCTGTTTCTCGCCCTCTGTTTCAGCCACTCTGATTCAGCCCCCCTGTTACAGCCCCTCTGTTTCAGCCCCTCTGTTTCTCGCCCTCTGTTTCTCGCCCACTGTTTCAGCCCCTCTGTTTCAGTCCCTCTGTTTCAGCCCCTCTGTTTCAGCCCCTCTGTTTCAGCCTCACTGTTTCTCGCCCTCTATTCAGCCCCACTGTTTCAGCCCCTCTCTTTCTCGCCCTCTGTTTCAGCCCCTCTGATTCAGCCCCTCTGTTTCAGCCCCTCTGTTTCAGCCCCTCTGTTTCTCGCCCTCTGTTTCAGCCCCTCTGTTTCAGCCCCTCTGTTTCAGCCCCTCTGTGTCAGCCCCTCTGTTTCAGCCTCACTGTTTCTCGCCCTCTTTTCAGCCCCTCTGTTTCAGCCCCTCTGTTTCTCGCCCTCTGTTTCTGCCCCTCTGTTTCAGCCCCTCTGTTTCAGCCCCTCTGTTTCAGCCCCTCTGTTTCTCGCCCTCTGTTTCTCGCCCTCTGTTTCAGCCCCTCTTTTTCAGCACCTATGTTTCAGCCCCTCTGTTTCAGCCCCTCTGTTTCAGGCCCTCTGTTTCAGCCCCTCTGTTTCTCGCCCTCTGTTTCTCGCCCTTTGTTTCTCGCTCTCTGTTTCACGCCCTCTGTTTCTCGCCCTCTGTTTCTCGCCCTCTGTTTCAGCCAATCTGTTTCACCCCCTCTGTTTCAGCCCCTCTGTTTCTCACCCTCTGTTTCTCGCCCTCTGTTTCTCGCCCTCTGTTTCAGCCCCTCTGTTACAGCCCCTCTGTTTCAGCCCCTCTGTTTCATCCCCTCTGTTTCAGCCCCTCTGTTTCTCGCCCTCTGTTTCAGCCCCTCTGTTTCAGCTCCTCTGTTACAGCCCCTCTGTTTCTCGCCCTCTGTTTCAGCCCCTCTGTTTCAGCCCCTCTGTTTCACCCCCTCTGTTTCAGCCCCTCTGTTTCAGCCCCACTCTTTCTCGCCCTCTGTTTCTCGCCCTCTGTTTCTCGCCCTCTGTTTCAGCCCCTCTGTTTCAGCCCCTCTGTTTCAGACCCTCTGTTTCAGCCCCTCTGTTTCAGCCCCTCTGTTTCAGCCCCTCTGTTTCTCGCCCTGTGTTTCAGCCCCTCTGTTTCAGCCCCTCTGTTTCAGCCCCTCTGTTTCTCGCCCTCTGTTTCTCGCACTCTATTTCAGCCCCTCTGTTTCAGCCCCTCTGTTTCAGCCCCTCTGTTTCTCGCACTCTGTTTCTCCCCCTCTGTTTCTCGCCCTCTGTTTCTCGCCATCAGTTTCAGCCCCTCTGTTTCAGCCCCTCTGTTTCTCGCCCTCTGTTTCTCGCCCTCTGTTTCAGCCCCTCTGTTTCTCGCCCTCTGTTTCAGCCCCTCTGTTTCAGCCCCTCTGTTTCAGCCCATCTGTTTCAGCTCCTCTGTTTCTCGCCCTCTGTTTCAGCCCCTCTGTTTCAGCCCCTCTGTTTCAGCCCCTCTGTTTCAGCCCCTCTGTTTCAGCCCCTCTGTTCCAGCCCCTCTGTTTCTCGCCCTCTGTTTCAGCCCCGCTGTTTCAGCCCCTCTGTTTCAGCCCCTCTGTTTCTCGCACTCTGTTTCTCGCCCTCTGTTTATCGCCCTCTGTTTCAGCCACTCTGATTCAGCCCCTCTGTTACAGCCCCTCTGTTTCAGCCCCTCTGTTTCAGCCCCACTATTTAAGCCCCTCTGTTTCTCGAATTCTGTTTCAGCCCCTCTGTTTCTCGCCCTCTGTTTCTCGCCCTCTGTTTCAGCCCCTCTGTTTCATCCCCTCTGTTTCAGCCCCTCTGTTTCAGCCCCTCTTTCTCAGCCACTCTGTTTCAGCCCCTCTGTTTCAGCCCCTCTGTTTCAGCCCCTCTGTTTCTCGCTCTCTGTTTCTCGCCCTCTGTTTCAGCCCCTCTGTTTCTCGCCCACTGTTTCAGCCCCTCTGTTTCTCGCCCTCTGTTTCAGCCCCTCTGTTTCAGCCCCTCTGTTTCAGCCCCACTGTTTCTCGCCCTCTTTTCAGCCCCTCTGTTTCAGCCCCTCTGTTTCTCGCCCTCTGTTTATGCCGCTCTGTTTCAGCCCCTCTGTTTCAGCCCCTCTGTTTCAGCCCCTCTGTTTCTCGCCCTCTGTTTCTCGCCCTCTGTTTTAGCCCCTCTTTTTCAGCCCCTCTGTTTCAGCCCCTCTGTTTCAGCCCCTCTGTTTCAGGGCCTCTGTTTCAGCCCCTCTGTTTCTCGCCCTCTGTTTCTCGCCCTCTGTTTCTCGCTCTCTGTTTCACGCCCTCTGTTTCTCGCCCTCTGTTTCTCGCCCTCTGTTTCAGCCCCTCTGTTTCAGCCCCTCTGTTTCAGCCTCACTGTTTCTCGCCCTCTTTTCAGCCCCACTGTTTCAGCCCCTCTGTTTCTCGCCCTCTGTTTCTGCCCCTCTGATTCAGCCCCTCTGTTTCAGCCCCTCTGTTTCAGCCCCTCTGTTTCTCGCCCTCTGTTTCAGCCCCTCTGTTTCAGCCCCTCTGTTTCAGCCCCTCTGTGTCAGCCCCTCTGTTTCAGCCTCACTGTTTCTCGCCCTCTTTTCAGCCCCTCTGTTTCAGCCCCTCTGTTTCTCGCCCTCTGTTTCTGCCCCTCTGTTTCAGCCCCTCTGTTTCAGACCCTCTGTTTCAGCCCCTCTGTTTCTCGCCCTCTGTTTCTCGCCCTCTGTTTCAGCCCCTCTTTTTCAGCACCTATGTTTCAGCCCCTCTGTTTCAGCCCCTCTGTTTCAGGCCCTCTGTTTCAGCCCCTCTGTTTCTCGCCCACTGTTTCTCGCCCTTTGTTTCTCGCTCTCTGTTTCACGCCCTCTGTTTCTCGCCCTCTGTTTCTCGCCCTCTGTTTCAGCCAATCTGTTTCACCCCCTCTGTTTCAGCCCCTCTGTTTCTCGCCCTCTGTTTCTCGCCCTCTGTTTCTCGCCCTCTGTTTCAGCCCCTCTGTACAGCCCCTCTGTTTCAGCCCCTCTGTTTCACCCCCTCTGTTTCAGCCCCTCTGTTTCTCGCCCTCTGTTTCAGCCCCTCTGTTTCAGCTCCTCTGTTTCAGCCCCTCTGTTTCTCGCCCTCTGTTTCAGCCCCTCTGTTTCAGCCCCTCTGTTTCACCCCCTCTGTTTCAGCCCCTCTGTTTCAGCCCCACTCTTTCTCGCCCTCTGTTTCTCGCCCTCTGTTTCTCGCCCTCTGTTTCAGCCCCTCTGTTTCAGCCCCTCTGTTTCAGACCCTGTGTTTCAGCCCCTCTGTTTCAGCCCCTCTGTTTCAGCCCCTCTGTTTCTCGCCCTCTGTTTCAGCCCCTCTGTTTCAGCCCCTCTGTTTCTCGCCCTCTGTTTCTCGCCCTCTATTTCAGCCCCTCTGTTTCAGCCCCTCTGTTTCTCGCACTCTGTTTCTCGCCCTCTGTTTCTCGCCCTCTGTTTCTCGCCAACAGTTACAGCCCCTCTGTTTCAGCCCCTCTGTTTCAGCCCCTCTGTTTCTCGCCCTCTGTTTCTCGCCCTCTGTTTCAGCCCCTCTGTTTCTCACCCTCTGTTTCAGCCCCTCTGTTTCAGCCCATCTGTTTCAGCCCATCTGTTTCAGCTCCACTGTTTCTCGCCCTCTGTTTCAGCCCCTCTCTTTCAGCCCCTCTGTTTCAGCCCCTCTGTTTCAGCCCCTCTGTTTCAGCACCTCTGTTCCAGCCCCTCTGTTTCACGCCCTCTGTTTCAGCCCCGCTGTTTCAGCCCCTCTGTTTCAGCCCCTCTGTTTCTCGCACTCTGTTTCTCGCCCTCTGATTCTCGCCCTCTGTTTCAGCCACTCTGATTCAGCCCCTCTGTTACAGCCCCTCTGTTTCAGCCCCTCTGTTTCAGCCCCACTATTTAAGCCCCTCTGTTTCTCGCATTCTGTTTCAGCCCCTCTGTTTCTCGCCCTCTGTTTCTCGCCCTCTGTTTCAGCCCCTCTGTTTCAGCCCCTCTGTTTCAGCCCCTCTGTTTCAGCCCCTCTTTTTCAGCCACTCTGTTTCAGCCCCTCTGTTTCAGCCCCTCTGTTTCAGCCCCTCTGTTTCTCGCTCTCTGTTTCAGCCCCTCTGTTTCAGCCCCTCTGTTTCTCGCCCACTGTTTCAGCCCCTCTGTTTCTCGCCCTCTGTTTCAGCCCCTCTGTTTCAGCCCCTCTGTTTCAGCCCCACTGTTTCTCGCCCGCTTTTCAGCCCCTCTGTTTCAGCCCCTCTGTTTCTCGCCCTCTGTTTATGCCGCTCTGTTTCAGTCCCTCTGTTTCAGCCCCTCTGTTTCAGCCCCTCTGTTTCTCGCCCTCTGTTTCTCGCCCTCTGTTTTAGCCCCTCTTTTTCAGCCCCTCTGTTTCAGCCCCTCAGTTTCAGCCCCTCTGTTTCAGGGCCTCTGTTTCAGCCCCTCTGTTTCTCGCCCTCTGTTTCTCGCCCTCTGTTTCTCGCTCTCTGTTTCACGCCCTCTGTTTCTCGCCCTCTGTTTCTCGCCCTCTGTTTCAGCCCCTCTGTTTCACCCCCTCTGTTTCAGCCCCTCTTTTTCTCGCCCTCTGTTTCTCGCCCTCTGTTTCTCGCCCTCTGTTTCAGCCCCTCTGTTTCAGCCCCTCTGTTTCTCGCCCTCTGTTTCTCGCCCGCTGTTTCTCGCCCTCTGTTTCTCGCTCTCTGTTTCACGCCCTCTGTTTCTCGCCCTCTGTTTCTCGCCCTCTGTTTCAGCCCCTCTGTTTCAACCCCTCTGTTTCAGCCCCTCTGTTTCTCGCCCTCTGTTTCTCGCCCTCTGTTTCTCGCCCTCTGTTTCAGACCCTCTTTTTCAGCACCTCTGTTTCAGCCCCTCTGTTTCTCGCCCTCTGTTTCTCGCCCTCTGTTTCTCACTCTCTGTTTCAGCCCCTCTGTTTCTCGCCCTCTGTTTCAGCCCCTCTGTTTCAGCTCCTCTGTTTCAGCCCCTCTGTTTCTCGCCCTCTGTTTCAGCCCCTCTGTTTCAGTCCCTCTGTTTCATTCCCTCTGTTTCAGCCACTCTGTTTCAGCCCCACTCTTTCTCGCCCTCTGTTTCTCGCCCTCTGTTTCTCGCCCTCTGTTTCATCCCCTCTGTTTCAGCCCCTCTGTTTCAGCCCCTCTGTTTCAGCCCCTCTGTTTCAGCCCCTCTGTTTCTCGCCCTCTTTTTCTCGCACTCTGTTTATCGCCCTCTGTTTCAGGCCCTCTGTTTCAGCCCCTCTGTTTCTCGCCCTCTGTTTCTCGCCCTCTGTTTCAGCCCCTCTGTGTCAGCCCCTCTGTTTCAGCCCCTGTGTTTCAGCCCCTCTGTTTCTCGCACTCTGTTTCTCGCCCTCTGTTTCTCGCCCTCTGTTTCTCGCCAACTGTTTCAGCCCCTCTGTTTCAGCCCCTCTGTTTCAGCCCCTCTGTTTCTTGCCCTCTGTTTCAGCCCCTCTGTTTCAGCCCCTCAGTTTCAGCCCCTCAGTTTCAGCCCCACTGTTTCTCGCCCACTGTTTCTCGTCCTCTGTTTCAGCCCCTCTGTTTCAGCCACTCTGTTTCTCAACCTCTGTTTCAGCCGCTCTGTTTCTCGCCCTCTGTTTCAGCCCCTCTGTTTCAGCCCCTCTGTTTCAGCCACTCTGTTTCTCGCCCTCTGTTTCTCGCCCTCTGTTTCTCGCCCTTTGTTTCTCGCCCTCTGTTTCAGCCCCTCTGTTTCAGCCCCTCTGTTTCAGCTCCTCTGTTTCAGCTCCTCTGTTTCTCGCCCTCTGTTTCAGCCCCTCTGTTTCAGCCCCTCTGTTTCAGCCCCTCTCTTTGAACCCCTCTGTTTCAGCCCCTCTGTTTCAGCCCCTCTGTTTCAGCCCCTCTGTTTCTCGCCCTCTGTTTCTCTCCCTCTGTTTCTCGCAATCTGTTTCAGCACCTCTGTTTCAGCCCCTCTGTTTCAGCCCATCTGTTTCAGCCCCTCTGTTTCTCGCCCTCTGTTTCAGCCCCTCTCTTTCAGCCCCTCTGTTTCAGCCCCTCTGTTTCTCGCCCTCTGTTTCAGCCCCTCTGTTTCAGCCCCTCTGTTTCTCGCCCTTTGTTTCAGCCCCGCTGTTTCAGCCCCTCTGTTTCAGCCCCACTGTTTCTCGCACTCTGTTTCTCGCCCTCTGTTTCTCGCCCTCTGTTTCAGCCACTCATATTCAGCCCCTCAGTTTCAGCCCCTCTGTTTCAGCCCCTCTGTTTCAGCCCCACTGTTTCAGCCCCTCTGTTTCTCGCCCTCTGTTTCTCGCCCTCTGTTTCTCGCCCTCTGTTTCAGCCCCTCTGTTTCAGCCCCTCTGTTTCTCGCCCTCTGTTTTAGCCCCTCTTTTTCAGCCCCTCTGTTTCAGCCCCTCTGTTTCAGCCCCTCTGTTTCAGGGCCTCTGTTTCAGCCCCTCTGTTTCTTGCCCTCTGTTTCTCGCCCTCTGTTTCTCGCTCTCTGTTTCACGCCCTCTGTTTCTCGCCCTCTGTTTCTCGCCCTCTGTTTCAGCCCCTCTGTTTCACCCCCTCTGTTTCAGCCCCTCTGTTCCTCGCCCTCTGTTTCTCGCCCTCTGTTTCTCGCCCTCTGTTTCAGCCCCTCTGTTTCAGCCCCTCTGTTTCTCGCCCTCTGTTTCTCGCCCTCTGTTTCAGCCCCTCTGTTTCAGTCACTCTGTTTCAGCCCCTCTGTTTCAGCCCCTCTGTTTCAGCCTCACTGTTTCTCGCCCTCTTTTCAGCCCCACTGTTTCAGCCCCTCTGTTTCTCGCCCTCTGTTTATGCCCCTCTGATTCAGCCCCTCTGTTTCAGCCCCTCTGTTTCAGCCCCTCTGTTTCTCGCCCTCTGTTTCTCGCCCTCTGTTTCAGCCCCTCTTTTTCAGCACCTCTGTTTCAGCCCCTCTGTTTCTCGCCCTCTGTTTCTCGCCCTCTGTTTCTCGCTCTCTGTTTCACGCCCTCTGTTTCTCGCCCTCTGTTTCTCGCCCTCTGTTTCTGCCAATCTGTTTCACCCCCTCTGTTTCAGCCCCTCTGTTTCTCGACCTCTGTTTCAGCCCCTCTGTTTCAGCTCCTCTGTTTCAGCCCCTCTGTTTCTCGCCCTCTGTTTCAGACCCTCTGTTTCAGCCCCTCTGTTTCACCCCCTCTGTTTCAGCCCCTCTGTTTCAGCCCCACTCTTTCTCGCCCTCTGTTTCTCGCCCTCTGTTTCTCGCCCTCTGTTTCAGCCCCTCTGTTTCAGCCCCTCTGTTTCAGACCTTCTGTTTCAGCCCCTCTGTTTCAGCCCCTCTGTTTCAGCCCCTCTGTTTCTCGCCCTCTGTTTCAGCCCCTCTGTTTCAGCCCCTCTGTTTCAGCCCCTCTGTTTCTCGCCCTCTGTTTCTCACCCTCTATTTCAGCCCCTCTGTTTCAGCCCCTCTGTTTCAGCCCCTCTGTTTCTCGCACTCTGTTTCTCGCCCTCTGTTTCTCGCCCTCTGTTTCTCGCCAACAGTTTCAGCCCCTCTGTTTCAGCCCCTCTGTTTCTCGCCCTCTGTTTCTCGCCCTCTGTTTCAGCCCCTCTGTTTCTCGCCCTCTGTTTCAGCCCCTCTGTTTCAGCCCCTCTGTTTCAGCCCATCTGTTTCAGCTCCTCTGTTTCTCGCCCTCTGTTTCAGCCCCTCTCTTTCAGCCCCTCTGTTTCAGCCCCTCTGTTTCAGCCCCTCTGTTTCAGCCCCTCTGTTCCAGCCCCTCTGTTTCTCGCCCTCTGTTTCAGCCCCGCTGTTTCAGCCCCTCTGTTTCAGCCCCTCTGTTTCTCGCACTCTGTTTCTCGCCCTCTGTTTCTCGCCCTCTGTTTCAGCCACTCTGATTCAGCCCCTCTGTTACAGCCCCTCTGTTTCAGCCCCTCTGTTTCAGCCCCCCTATTTAAGCCCCTCTGTTTCTCGCATTCTGTTTCAGCCCCTCTGTTTCTCGCCCTCTGTTTCTCGCCCTCTGTTTCAGCCCCTCTGTTTCAGCCCCTCTGTTTCAGCCCCTCTGTTTCAGCCCCTCTTTTTCAGCCACTCTGTTTCAGCCCCTCTGTTTCAGCCCCTCTGATTCAGCCCCTCTGTTTCTCGCTCTCTGTTTCTCGCCCTCTGTTTCAGCCCCTCTGTTTCTCGCCCACTGTTTCAGCCCCTCTGTTTCTCGCCCTCTGTTTCAGCCCCTCTGTTTCAGCCCCTCTGTTTCAGCCCCACTGTTTCTCGCCCTCTTTTCAGCCCCTCTGTTTCAGCCCCTCTGTTTCTCGCCCTCTGTTTATGCCGCTCTGTTTCAGCCCCTCTGTTTCAGCCTCTCTGTTTCAGCCCCTCTGTTTCTCGCCCTCTGTTTCTCGCCCTCTGTTTTAGCCCCTCTTTTTCAGCCCCTCTGTTTCAGCCCCTCTGTTTCAGCCCCTCTGTTTCAGGGCCTCTGTTTCAGCCCCTCTGTTTCTCGCCCTCTGTTTCTCGCCCTCTGTTTCTCGCTCTCTGTTTCACGCCCTCTGGTTCTCGCCCTCAGTTTCTCGCCATCTGTTTCAGCCCGTCTGATTCACCCCCTCTGTTTCAGCCCCTCTGTTTCTCGCCCTCTGTTTCTCGCCCTCTGTTTCTCGCCCTCTGTTTCTCGCCCTCTGTTTCAGCCCCTCTGTTTCAGCCCCTCTGTTTCAGCCCCTCTGTTTCAGCCCCTCTGTTTCAGCCCCACTATTTAAGCCCCTCTGTTTCTCGCATTCTGTTTCAGCCCCACTGTTTCTCGCCCTCTGTTTCTCGCCCTCTGTTTCAGCCCCTCTGTTTCAGCCCCTCTGTTTCAGCCCCTCTGTTTCAGCCCCTCTGTTTCAGCCCAACTGTTTCAGCCCCTCTGTTTCTCGCTCTCTGTTTCTCGCCCTCTGTTTCAGCCCCTCTGTTTCTCGCCCTCGGTTTCAGCCCCTCTGTTTCAGCCCCTCTGTTTCAGCCCCACTGTTTCTCGCCCTCTTTTCAGCCCCTCTGTTTCAGCCCCTCTGTTTCTCGCCCTCTGTTTATGCCGCTCTGTTTCAGCCCCTCTGTTTCAGCCCATCTGTTTCAGCCCCTCTGTTTCTCGCCCTCTGTTGCTCGCCCTCTGTTTTAGCCCCTCTTTTTCAGCCCCTCTGTTTCAGCCCCTCTGTTTCAGCCCCTCTGTTTCAGGGCCTCTGTTTCAGCCCCTCTGTTTCTCGCCCTCTGTTTCTCGCCCTCTGTTTCTCGCTCTCTGTTTCAGCCCCTCTGTTTCTCGCCCTCTGATTCTCGCCCTCTGTTTCAGCCCCTCTGTTTCACCCCCTCTGTTTCAGCCCCTCTGTTTCTCGCCCTCTGTTTCTCGCCCTCTGTTTCTCGCCCTCTGTTTCAGCCCCTCTGTTTCAGCCCCTCTGTTTCTCGCCCTCTGTTTCTCGCCCTCTGTTTCAGCCCCTCTGTTTCAGTCCCTCTGTTTCAGCCCCTCTGTTTCAGCCCCTCTGTTTCAGCCTCACTGTTTCTCGCCCTCTTTTCAGCCCCACTGTTTCAGCCCCTCTGTTTCTCGCCCTCTGTTTCTGCCCCTCTGATTCAGCCCCTCTGTTTCAGCCCCTCTGTTTCAGCCCCTCTGTTTCTCGCCCTCTGTTTCAGCCCCTCTGTTTCAGCCCCTCTGTTTCAGCCCCTCTGTGTCAGCCCCTCTGTTTCAGCCTCACTGTTTCTCGCCCTCTTTTCAGCCCCTCTGTTTCAGCCCCTCTGTTTCTCGCCCTCTGTTTCTGCCCCTCTGTTTCAGCCCCTCTGTTTCAGCCCCTCTGTTTCAGCCCCTCTGTTTCTCGCCCTCTGTTTCTCGCCCTCTGTTTCAGCCCCTCTTTTTCAGCACCTATGTTTCAGCCCCTCTGTTTCAGCCCCTCTGTTTCAGGCCCTCTGTTTCAGCCCCTCTGTTTCGCGCCCTCTGTTTCTCGCCCTTTGTTTCTCGCTCTCTGTTTCACGCCCTCTGTTTCTCGCCCTCTGTTTCTCGTCCTCTGTTTCAGCCAATCTGTTTCACCCCCTCTGTTTCAGCCCCTCTGTTTCTCGCCCTCTGTTTCTCGCCCTCTGTTTCTCGCCCTCTGTTTCAGCCCCTCTGTTTCTCGCCCTCTGTTTCAGCCCCTCTGTTTCAGCTCCTCTGTTTCAGCCCCTCTGTTTCTCGCCCTCTGTTTCAGCCCCTCTCTTTCAGCCCCTCTGTTTCACCCCCTCTGTTTCAGCCCCTCTGTTTCAGCCCCACTCTTTCTCGCCCTCTGTTTCTCGCCCTCTGTTTCTCGCCCTCTGTTTCAGCCCCTCTGTTTCAGCCCCTCTGTTTCAGACCCTCTGTTTCAGCCCCTCTGTTTCAGCCCCTCTGTTTCAGCCCCTCTGTTTCTCGCCCTCTGTTTCAGCCCCTCTGTTTCAGCCCCTCTGTTTCAGCCCCTCTGTTTCTCGCCCTCTGTTTCTCGCCCTCTATTTCAGCCCCTCTGTTTCAGCCCCTCTGTTTCAGCCCCTCTGTTTCTCGCACTCTGTTTCTCGCCCTCTGTTTCTCGCCCTCTGTTTCTCGCCAACAGTTTCAGCCCCTCTGTTTCAGCCCCTCTGTTTCTCGCCCTCTGTTTCTCGCCCTCTGTTTCAGCCCCTCTGTTTCTCGCCCTCTGTTTCAGCCCCTCTGTTTCAGCCCCTCTGTTTCAGCCCATCTGTTTCAGCTCCTCTGTTTCTCGCCCTCTGTTTCAGCCCCACTCTTTCAGCCCCTTTGTTTCAGCCCCTCTGTTTCTCGCCCTCTCTTTCAGCCCCTCTGTTTCAGCCCATCTGTTTCAGCCCCTCTGTTTCTCGCCCTCTGTTGCTCGCCCTCTGTTTTAGCCCCTCTTTTTCAGCCCCTCTGTTTCAGCCCCTCTGTTTCAGCCCCTCTGTTTCAGGGCCTCTGTTTCAGCCCCTCTGTTTCTCGCCCTCTGTTTCTCGCCCTCTGTTTCTCGCTCTCTGTTTCAGCCCCTCTGTTTCTCGCCCTCTGATTCTCGCCCTCTGTTTCAGCCCCTCTGTTTCACCCCCTCTGTTTCAGCCCCTCTGTTTCTCGCCCTCTGTTTCTCGCCCTCTGTTTCTCGCCCTCTGTTTCAGCCCCTCTGTTTCTCGCCCTCTGTTTCTCGCCCTCTGTTTCAGCCCCTCTGTTTCAGTCCCTCTGTTTCAGCCCCTCTGTTTCAGCCCCTCTGTTTCAGCCTCACTGTTTCTCGCCCTCTTTTCAGCCCCACTGTTTCAGCCCCTCTGTTTCTCGCCCTCTGTTTCTGCCCCTCTGATTCAGCCCCTCTGTTTCAGCCCCTCTGTTTCAGCCCCTCTGTTTCTCGCCCTCTGTTTCAGCCCCTCTGTTTCAGCCCCTCTGTTTCAGCCCCTCTGTGTCAGCCCCTCTGTTTCAGCCTCACTGTTTCTCGCCCTCTTTTCAGCCCCTCTGTTTCAGCCCCTCTGTTTCTCGCCCTCTGTTTCTGCCCCTCTGTTTCAGCCCCTCTGTTTCAGCCCCTCTGTTTCAGCCCCTCTGTTTCTCGCCCTCTGTTTCTCGCCCTCTGTTTCAGCCCCTCTTTTTCAGCACCTATGTTTCAGCCCCTCTGTTTCAGCCCCTCTGTTTCAGGCCCTCTGTTTCAGCCCCTCTGTTTCGCGCCCTCTGTTTCTCGCCCTTTGTTTCTCGCTCTCTGTTTCACGCCCTCTGTTTCTCGCCCTCTGTTTCTCGTCCTCTGTTTCAGCCAATCTGTTTCACCCCCTCTGTTTCAGCCCCTCTGTTTCTCGCCCTCTGTTTCTCGCCCTCTGTTTCTCGCCCTCTGTTTCAGCCCCTCTGTTTCTCGCCCTCTGTTTCAGCCCCTCTGTTTCAGCTCCTCTGTTTCAGCCCCTCTGTTTCTCGCCCTCTGTTTCAGCCCCTCTGTTTCAGCCCCTCTGTTTCACCCCCTCTGTTTCAGCCCCTCTGTTTCAGCCCCACTCTTTCTCGCCCTCTGTTTCTCGCCCTCTGTTTCTCGCCCTCTGTTTCAGCCCCTCTGTTTCAGCCCCTCTGTTTCAGACCCTCTGTTTCAGCCCCTCTGTTTCAGCCCCTCTGTTTCAGCCCCTCTGTTTCTCGCCCTCTGTTTCAGCCCCTCTGTTTCAGCCCCTCTGTTTCAGCCCCTCTGTTTCTCGCCCTCTGTTTCTCGCCCTCTATTTCAGCCCCTCTGTTTCAGCCCCTCTGTTTCAGCCCCTCTGTTTCTCGCCCTCTGTTTCTCGCCCTCTGTTTCAGCCCCTCTGTTTCTCGCCCTCTGTTTCAGCCCCTCTGTTTCAGCCCCTCTGTTTCAGCCCATCTGTTTCAGCTCCTCTGTTTCTCGCCCTCTGTTTCAGCCCCACTCTTTCAGCCCCTCTGTTTCAGCCCCTCTGTTTCAGCCCCTCTGTTTCAGCCCCTCTGTTCCAGCCCCTCTGTTTCTCGCCCTCTGTTTCAGCCCCGCTGTTTCAGCCCCTCTGTTTCAGCCCCTCTGTTTCTCGCACTCTGTTTCTCGCCCTCTGTTTCTCGCCCTCTGTTTCAGCCACTCTGATTCAGCCCCCCTGTTACAGCCCCTCTGTTTCAGCCCCTCTGTTTCAGCCCCACTATTTAAGCCCCTCTGTTTCTCGCATTCTGTTTCAGCCCCTCTGTTTCTCGCCCTCTGTTTCTCGCCCTCTGTTTCAGCCCCTCTGTTTCAGCCCCTCTGTTTCAGCCCCTCTGTTTCAGCCCCTCTTTTTCAGCCACTCTGTTTCAGACCCTCTGTTTCAGCCCCTCTGTTTCAGCCCCTCTGTTTCTCGCTCTCTGTTTGTCGCCCTCTGTTTCAGCCCCTCTGTTTCTCGCCCACTGTTTCAGCCCCTCTGTTTCTCGCCCTCTGTTTCAGCCCCTCTGTTTCAGCCCCTCTGTTTCAGCCCCACTGTTTCTCGCCCTCTTTTCAGCCCCTCTGTTTCAGCCCCTCTGTTTCTCGCCATCTGTTTATGCCGCTCTGTTTCACCCCCTCTGTTTCAGCCCCTCTGTCTCAGCCCCTCTGTTTCTCGCCCTCTGTTTCTCGCCCTCTGTTTTAGCCACTCTTTTTCAGCCCCTCTGTTTCAGCCCCTCTGTTTCAGCCCCTCTGTTTCAGGGCCTCTGTTTCAGCCCCTCTGTTTCTCGCCCTCTGTTTCTCGCCCTCTGTTTCTCGCCCTCTGTTTCAGCCCCTCTGTTTCACCCCCTCTGTTTCAGCCCCTCTGTTTCTCGCCCTCTGTTTCTCGCCCTCTGTTTCTCGCCCTCTGTTTCAGTCCCTCTGTTTCAGCCCCTCTGTTTCTCGCCCTCTGTTTCTCGCCCTCTGTTTCAGCCCCTCTGTTTCAGGACCTCTGTTTCAGCCCCTGTGTTTCAGCCCCTCTATTTCAGCCTCACTGTTTCTCGCCCTCTTTTCAGCCCCACTGTTTCAGCCCCTCTGTTTCTCGCCCTCTGTTTCTGCCCCTCTGATTCAGCCCCTCTGTTTCAGCCCCTCTGTTTCAGCCCCTCTGTTTCTCGCCCTTTGTTTCTCGCCCTCTGTTTCAGCCCCTCTTTTTCAGCACCTCTGTTTCAGCCCCTCTGTTTCTCGCCCTCTGTTTCTCGCCCTCTGTTTCTCGCTCTCTGTTTCACGCCCTCTGTTTCTCGCCCTCTGTTTCTCGCCCTCTGTTTCAGCCCCTCTGTTTCAACCCCTCTGTTTCAGCCCCTCTGTTTCTCGCCCTCTGTTTCTCGCCCTCTGTTTCTCGCCCTCTGTTTCTCGCCCTCTGTTTCAGCCCCTCTTTTTCAGCACCTCTGTTTCAGCCCCTCTGTTTCTCGCCCTCTGTTTCTCGCCCTCTGTTTCTCACTCTCTGTTTCAGCCCCTCTGTTTCTCGCCCTCTGTTTCAGCCCCTCTGTTTCAGCTCCTCTGTTTCAGCCCCTCTGTTTCTCGCCCTCTGTTTCAGCCCCTCTGTTTCAGTCCCTCTGTTTCACCCCCTCTGTTTCAGCCACTCTGTTTCAGCCCCACTCTTTCTCGCCCTCTGTTTCTCGCCCTCTGTTTCTCGCCCTCTGTTTCATCCCCTCTGTTTCAGCCCCTCTGTTTCAGCCCCTCTGTTTCAGCCCCTCTGTTTCAGCCCCTCTGTTTCTCGCCCTCTTTTTCTCGCCCTCTGTTTCTCGCCCTCTGTTTCAGGCCCTCTGTTTCAGCCCCTCTGTTTCTCGCCCTCTGTTTCTCGCCCTCTGTTTCAGCCCCTCTGTTTCAGCCCCTCTGTTTCAGCCCCTCTGTTTCAGCCCCTCTGTTTCTCGCACTCTGTTTCTCGCCCTCTGTTTCTCGCCCTCTGTTTCTCGCCAACTGTTTCAGCCCCTCTGTTTCAGCCCCTCTGTTTCAGCCCCTCTGTTTCTTGCCCTCTGTTTCAGCCCCTCTGTTTCAGCCCCTCAGTTTCAGCCCCTCAGTTTCAGCCCCACTGTTTCTCGCCCAATGTTTCTCGTCCTCTGTTTCAGCCCCTCTGTTTCAGCCACTCTGTTTCAGCCCCTCTGTTTCAGCCCCTCTGTTTCTCGCCGTCTGTTTCAGCCCCTCTGTTTCAGCCCCTCTGTTTCAGCCCCTCTGTTTCTCGCTCTCTGTTTCAGCCCCTCTGTTTCAGCCCCTCTGTTTCTCGCCGTCTGTTTCAGCCCCTCTGTTTCAGCCCCTCTGTTTCAGCCCCTCTGTTTCTCGCCCTCTGTTTCAGCCCCTCTGTTTCAGCCCCTCTGTTTCAGCCCCTCTCTTTGAACCCCTCTGTTTCAGCCCCTCTGTTTCAGCCCCTCTGTTTCAGCCCCTCTGTTTCTCGCTCTCTGTTTCTCTCCCTCTGTTTCTCGCCCTCTGTTTCAGCACCTCTGTTTCAGCCCCTCTGTTTCAGCCCATCTGTTTCAGCCCCTCTGTTTCTCGCCCTCTGTTTCAGCCCCTCTCTTTCAGCCCCTCTGTTTCAGCCCCTCTGTTTCTCGCCCTCTGTTTCAGCCCCTCTGTTTCAGCCCCTCTGTTTCTCGCCCTTTGTTTCAGCCCCGCTGTTTCAGCCCCTCTGTTTCAGCCCCACTGTTTCTCGCACTCTGTTTCTCGCCCTCTGTTTCTCGCCCTCTGTTTCAGCCACTCATATTCAGCCCCTCAGCTTCAGCCCCATGTTTCAGCCCCTCTGTTTCAGCCCAACTGTTTCAGCCCCTCTGTTTCTCGCCCTCTGTTTCTCGCCCTCTGTTTCTCGCCCTCTGTTTCAGCCCCTCTGTTTCAGCCCCTCTGTTTCTCGCCCTCTGTTTTAGCCCCTCTTTTTCAGCCCCTCTGTTTCAGCCCCTCTGTTTCAGCCCCTCTGTTTCAGGGCCTCTGTTTCAGCCCCTCTGTTTCTCGCCCTCTGTTTCTCGCCCTCTGTTTCTCGCCCTCTGTTTCAGCCCCTCTGTTTCAGGACCTCTGTTTCAGCCCCTCTGTTTCAGCCCCTCTGTTTCAGCCTCACTGTTTCTCGCCCTCTTTTCAGCCCCACTGTTTCAGCCCCTCTGTTTCTCGCCCTCTGTTTCTGCCCCTCTGATTCAGCCCCTCTGTTTCAGCCCCTCTGTTTCAGCCCCTCAGTTTCTCGCCCTCTGTTTCTCGCCCTCTGTTTCAGCCCCTCTTTTTCAGCACCTCTGTTTCAGCCCCTCTGTTTCTCGCCCTCTGTTTCTCGCCCTCTGTTTCTCGCTCTCTGTTTCACGCCCTCTGTTTCTCGCCCTCTGTTTCTCGCCCTCTGTTTCAGCCCCTCTGTTTCAACCCCTCTGTTTCAGCCCCTCTGTTTCTCGCCCTCTGTTTCTCGCCCTCTGTTTCTCGCCCTCTGTTTCTCGCCCTCTGTTTCAGCCCCTCTTTTTCAGCACCTCTGTTTCAGCCCCTCTGTTTCTCGCCCTCTCTTTCTCGCCCTCTGTTTCTCACTCTCTGTTTCAGCCCCTCTGTTTCTCGCCCTCTGTTTCAGCCCCTCTGTTTCAGCTCCTCTGTTTCAGCCCCTCTGTTTCTCGCCCTCTGTTTCAGCCACTCTGTTTCAGTCCCTCTGTTTCACCCCCTCTGTTTCAGCCGCTCTGTTTCAGCCCCACTCTTTCTCGCCCTCTGTTTCTCGCCCTCTGTTTCTCGCCCTCTGTTTCAGCCCCTCTTTTTCAGCACCTCTGTTTCAGCCCCTCTGTTTCTCGCCCTCTTTTTCTCGCCCTCTGTTTCTCGCCCTCTGTTTCAGGCCCTCTGTTTCAGCCCCTCTGTTTCTCGCCCTCTGTTTCTCGCCCTCTGTTTCAGCCCCTCTGTTTCAGCCCCTCTGTTTCAGCCCCTCTGTTTCAGCCCCTCTGTTTCTCGCACTCTGTTTCTCGCCGTCTGTTTCTCGCCCTCTGTTTCTCGCCAACTGTTTCAGCCCCTCTGTTTCAGCCCCTCTGTTTCAGCCCCTCTGTTTCTTGCCCTCTGTTTCAGCCCCTCTGTTTCAGCCCCTCAGTTTCAGCCCCTCAGTTTCAGCCCCACTGTTTCTCGCCCTCTGTTTCTCGTCCTCTGTTTCAGCCCCTCTTTTTCAGCCACTCTGTTTCTCAACCTCTGTTTCAGCCCCTCTGTTTCTCGCCCTCTGTTTCAGCCCCTCTGTTTCAGCCCCTCTGTTTCAGCCACTCTGTTTCTCGCCCTCTGTTTCTCGCCCTCTGTTTCTCGCCCTCTGTTTCTCGCCCTCTGTTTCAGCCCCTCTGTTTCAGCCCCTCTGTTTCAGCCCCTCTGTTTCAGCTCCTCTGTTTCTCGCCCTCTCTTTCAGCCCCTCTGTTTCAGACCCTCTGTTTCAGCCCCTCTCTTTGAACCCCTCTGTTTCAGCCCCTCTGTTTCAGCTTCTCTGTTTCAGCCCCTCTGTTTCTCGCCCTCTGTTTCTCTCCCTCTGTTAATGGCCCTCTGTTTCAGCACCTCTGTTTCAGCCCCTCTGTTTCAGCCCATCTGTTTCAGCCCCTCTGTTTCTCGCCCTCTGTTTCAGCCCCTCTCTTTCAGCCCCTCTGTTTCAGCCCCTCTGTTTCTCGCCCTCTGTTTCAGCCCCTCTGTTTCAGCCCCTCTGTTTCTCGCCCTTTGTTTCAGCCCCGCTGTTTCAGCCCCTCTGTTTCAGCCCCACTGTTTCTCGCACTCTGTTTCTCGCCCTCTGTTTCTCGCCCTCTGTTTCAGCCACTCATATTCAGCCCCTCTGTTTCAGCCCCTCTGTTTCAGCCCCTCTGTTTCAGCCCCACTGTTTCAGCCCCTCTGTTTCTCGTACTCTGTTTCAGCCCCTCTGTTTCAGCTCCTCTGTTTCTCAGACTCTGTTTCAGCCCCTCTGTTTCTCGCCCTCTGTTTCAGCCCCTCTGTTTCAGCCCCTCTGTTTCAGCCCCTCTGTTTCAGCCACTCTGTTTCTCGCCCTCTGTTTCACGCCCTCTGTTTCACGCCCTCTGTTTCTCGCCCTCTGTTTCTCGCTCTCTGTTTCACGCCCTCTGTTTCTCGCCCTCTGTTTCTCGCCCTCTGTTTCAGCCCCTCTGTTTCACCCCCTCTGTTTCAGCCCCTCTGTTTCTCGCCCTCTGTTTCTCGCCCTCTGTTTCAGCCCCTCTGTTTCAGCCCCTCTGTTTCAGCCCCTCTGTTTCTCGCCCTCTGTTTCTCGCCCTCTGTTTCAGCCCCTCTGTTTCACCCCCTCTGTTTCAGCCCCTCTGTTTCTCGCCCTCTGTTTCTCGCCCTCTGTTTCAGCCCCTCTGTTTCACCCCCTCTGTTTCAGCCCCTCTGTTTCTCGCCCTCTGTTTCTCGCCCTCTGTTTCTCGACCTCTGTTTCAGGCCCTCTGTTTCAGCCCCTCTGTTTCTCGCCCTCTGTTTCTCGCCCTCTGTTTCAGCCCCTCTGTTACTCGCCCTCTGTTTCAGCCCCTCTGTTTCACCCCCTCTGTTTCAGCCCCTCTGTTTCTCGCCCTCTGTTTCTCGCCCTCTGTTTCTCACCCTCTGTTTCAGCCACTCTTTTTCAGCACCTCTGTTTCAGCCCCTCTGTTTCTCGCCCCCTGTTTCTCGCCCTCTGTTTCTGCCCCTCTGATTCAGCCCCTCTGTTTCACCCCTCTGTTTCAGCCCCTCTGTTTCTCGCCCTCTGTTTCTCGCCCTCTGTTTCAGCCCCTCTTTTTCAGCACCTCTGTTTCAGCCCCTCTGTTTCTCGCCCTCTGTTTCTCGCCCTCTGTTTCTCGCTCTCTGTTTCACGCCCTCTGTTTCTCGCCCTCTGTTTCTCGCCCTCTGTTTCAGCCCCTCTGTTTCAACCCCTCTGTTTCAGCCCCTCTGTTTCTCGCCCTCTGTTTCTCGCCCTCTGTTTCTCGCCCTCTGTTTCTCGCCCTCTGTTTCAGCCCCTCTTTTTCAGCACCTCTGTTTCAGCCCCTCTGTTTCTCGCCCTCTGTTTCTCGCCCTCTGTTTCTCACTCTCTGTTTCAGCCCCTCTGTTTCTCGCCCTCTGTTTCAGCCCCTCTGTTTCAGCTCCTCTGTTTCAGCCCCTCTGTTTCTCGCCCTCTGTTTCAGCCCCTCTGTTTCAGCCCCTCTGTTTCACCCCCTCTGTTTCAGCCACTCTGTTTCAGCCCCACTCTTTCTCGCCCTCTGTTTCTCGCCCTCTGTTTCTCGCCCTCTGTTTCATCCCCTCTGTTTCAGCCCCTCTGTTTCAGACCCTCTGTTTCAGCCCCACTGTTTCAGCCCCTCTTTTTCAGCCACTCTGTTTCTCGCCCTCTCTTTCAGCCCCTCTGTTTCAGCCCCTCTGTTTCAGCCCCTCTGTTTCTCGCCCTCTGTTTCTCGCCCTCTATTTCAGCCCCTCTGTTTCACCCCCTCTGTTTCAGCCCCTCTGTTTCAGCCCCTCTGTTTCTCGCACTCTGTTTCTCGCCCTCTGTTTCTCGCCCTCTGTTTCTCGCCAACTGTTTCAGCCCCTCTGTTTCAGCCCCTCTGTTTCAGCCCCTCTGTTTCTTGCCCTCTGTTTCAGCCCCTCTGTTTCAGCCCCTCAGTTTCAGCCCCTCAGTTTCAGCCCCACTGTTTCTCGCCCTCTGTTTCTCGTCCTCTGTTTCAGCCCCTCTGTTTCAGCCACTCTGTTTCTCAACCTCTGTTTCAGCCCCTCTGTTTCTCGCCCTCTGTTTCAGCCCCTCTGTTTCAGCCCCTCTGTTTCAGCCACTCTGTTTCTCGCCCTCTGTTTCTCGCCCTCTGTTTCTCGCCCTCTGTTGCTCGCCCTCTGTTTCAGCCCCTCTGTTTCAGCCCCTCTGTTTCAGCCCCTCTGTTTCAGCTCCTCTGTTTCTCGCCCTCTGTTTCAGCCGCTCTGTTTCAGCCCCTCTGTTTCAACCCCTCTGTTTCAGCCCCTCTGATTCAGCCCCTCTGTTTCAGCCCCTCTGTTTCACCCCCTCTGTTTCTCGCCCTCTGTTTCTCTCCCTCTGTTTCTCGCCCTCTGTTTCAGCACCTCTGTTTCAGCCCCTCTGTTTCAGCCCATCTGTTTCAGCCCCTCTGCTTCTCGCCCTCTGTTTCAGCCCCTCTCTTTCAGCCCCTCTGTTTCAGCCCCTCTGTTTCTCGCCCTCTGTTTCAGCCCCTCTGTTTCAGCCCCTCTGTTTCTCGCCCTTTGTTTCAGCCCCGCTGTTTCAGCCCCTCTGTTTCAGCCACACTGTTTCTCGCACTCTGTTTCTCGCCCTCTGTTTCTCGCCCTCTGTTTCAGGCCCTCTGTTTCAGCCCCTCTGTTTCTCGCCCTCTGTTTCTCGCCCTCTGTTTCAGCCCCTCTGTTTCAGCCCCACTGTTTCAGCCCCTCTGTTTCTCGTACTCTGTTTCAGCCCCTCTGTTTCAGCTCCTCTGTTTCTCAGACTCTGTTTCAGCCCCTCTGTTTCTCGCCCTCTGTTTCAGCCCCTCTGTTTCAGCCCCTCTGTTTCAGCCCCTCTGTTTCAGCCACTCTGTTTCTCGCCCTCTGTTTCACGCCCTCTGTTTCACGCCCTCTGTTTCTCGCCCTCTGTTTCTCGCTCTCTGTTTCACGCCCTCTGTTTCTCGCCCTCTGTTTCTCGCCCTCTGTTTCAGCCCCTCTGTTTCACCCCCTCTGTTTCAGCCCCTCTGTTTCTCGCCCTCTGTTTCTCGCCCTCTGTTTCAGCCCCTCTGTTTCAGCCCCTCTGTTTCAGCCCCTCTGTTTCTCGCCCTCTGTTTCTCGCCCTCTGTTTCAGCCCCTCTGTTTCACCCCCTCTGTTTCAGCCCCTCTGTTTCTCGCCCTCTGTTTCTCGCCCTCTGTTTCAGCCCCTCTGTTTCACCCCCTCTGTTTCAGCCCCTCTGTTTCTCGCCCTCTGTTTCTCGCCCTCTGTTTCTCGACCTCTGTTTCAGGCCCTCTGTTTCAGCCCCTCTGTTTCTCGCCCTCTGTTTCTCGCCCTCTGTTTCAGCCCCTCTGTTACTCGCCCTCTGTTTCAGCCCCTCTGTTTCACCCCCTCTGTTTCAGCCCCTCTGTTTCTCGCCCTCTGTTTCTCGCCCTCTGTTTCTCACCCTCTGTTTCAGCCACTCTTTTTCAGCACCTCTGTTTCAGCCCCTCTGTTTCTCGCCCCCTGTTTCTCGCCCTCTGTTTCTGCCCCTCTGATTCAGCCCCTCTGTTTCACCCCTCTGTTTCAGCCCCTCTGTTTCTCGCCCTCTGTTTCTCGCCCTCTGTTTCAGCCCCTCTTTTTCAGCACCTCTGTTTCAGCCCCTCTGTTTCTCGCCCTCTGTTTCTCGCCCTCTGTTTCTCGCTCTCTGTTTCACGCCCTCTGTTTCTCGCCCTCTGTTTCTCGCCCTCTGTTTCAGCCCCTCTGTTTCAACCCCTCCTTTTCAGCCCCTCTGTTTCTCGCCCTCTGTTTCTCGCCCTCTGTTTCTCGCCCTCTGTTTCTCGCCCTCTGTTTCAGCCCCTCTTTTTCAGCACCTCTGTTTCAGCCCCTCTGTTTCTCGCCCTCTGTTTCTCGCCCTCTGTTTCTCACTCTCTGTTTCAGCCCCTCTGTTTCTCGCCCTCTGTTTCTCGCCCTCTGTTTCAGCCCCTCTGTTACTCGCCCTCTGTTTCAGCCCCTCTGTTTCACCCCCTCTGTTTCAGCCCCTCTGTTTCTCGCCCTCTGTTTCTCGCCCTCTGTTTCTCACCCTCTGTTTCAGCCACTCTTTTTCAGCACCTCTGTTTCAGCCCCTCTGTTTCTCGCCCCCTGTTTCTCGCCCTCTGTTTCTGCCCCTCTGATTCAGCCCCTCTGTTTCACCCCTCTGTTTCAGCCCCTCTGTTTCTCGCCCTCTGTTTCTCGCCCTCTGTTTCAGCCCCTCTTTTTCAGCACCTCTGTTTCAGCCCCTCTGTTTCTCGCCCTCTGTTTCTCGCCCTCTGTTTCTCGCTCTCTGTTTCACGCCCTCTGTTTCTCGCCCTCTGTTTCTCGCCCTCTGTTTCAGCCCCTCTGTTTCAACCCCTCTGTTTCAGCCCCTCTGTTTCTCGCCCTCTGTTTCTCGCCCTCTGTTTCTCGCCCTCTGTTTCTCGCCCTCTGTTTCAGCCCCTCTTTTTCAGCACCTCTGTTTCAGCCCCTCTGTTTCTCGCCCTCTGTTTCTCGCCCTCTGTTTCTCACTCTCTGTTTCAGCCCCTCTGTTTCTCGCCCTCTGTTTCAGCCCCTCTGTTTCAGCTCCTCTGTTTCAGCCCCTCTGTTTCTCGCCCTCTGTTTCAGCCCCTCTGTTTCAGCCCCTCTGTTTCACCCCCTCTGTTTCAGCCACTCTGTTTCAGCCCCACTCTTTCTCGCCCTCTGTTTCTCGCCCTCTGTTTCTCGCCCTCTGTTTCATCCCCTCTGTTTCAGCCTCTCTGTTTCAGACCCTCTGTTTCAGCCCCACTGTTTCAGCCCCTCTTTTTCAGCCACTCTGTTTCTCGCCCTCTCTTTCAGCCCCTCTGTTTCAGCCCCTCTGTTTCAGCCCCTCTGTTTCTCGCCCTCTGTTTCTCGCCCTCTATTTCAGCCCCTCTGTTTCAACCCCTCTGTTTCAGCCCCTCTGTTTCAGCCCCTCTGTTTCTCGCACTCTGTTTCTCGCCCTCTGTTTCTCGCCCTCTGTTTCTCGCCAACTGTTTCAGCCCCTCTGTTTCAGCCCCTCTGTTTCAGCCCCTCTGTTTCTTGCCCTCTGTTTCAGCCCCTCTGTTTCAGCCCCTCAGTTTCAGCCCCTCAGTTTCAGCCCCACTGTTTCTCGCCCTCTGTTTCTCGTCCTCTGTTTCAGCCCCTCTGTTTCAGCCACTCTGTTTCTCAACCTCTGTTTCAGCCCCTCTGTTTCTCGCCCTCTGTTTCAGCCCCTCTGTTTCAGCCCCTCTGTTTCAGCCACTCTGTTTCTCGCCCTCTGTTTCTCGCCCTCTGTTTCTCGCCCTCTGTTGCTCGCCCTCTGTTTCAGCCCCTCTGTTTCAGCCCCTCTGTTTCAGCCCCTCTGTTTCAGCTCCTCTGTTTCTCGCCCTCTGTTTCAGCCGCTCTGTTTCAGCCCCTCTGTTTCAACCCCTCTGTTTCAGCCCCTCTGATTCAGCCCCTCTGTTTCAGCCCCTCTGTTTCACCCCCTCTGTTTCTCGCCCTCTGTTTCTCTCCCTCTGTTTCTCGCCCTCTGTTTCAGCACCTCTGTTTCAGCCCCTCTGTTTCAGCCCATCTGTTTCAGCCCCTCTGCTTCTCGCCCTCTGTTTCAGCCCCTCTCTTTCAGCCCCTCTGTTTCAGCCCCTCTGTTTCTCGCCCTCTGTTTCAGCCCCTCTGTTTCAGCCCCTCTGTTTCTCGCCCTTTGTTTCAGCCCCGCTGTTTCAGCCCCTCTGTTTCAGCCACACTGTTTCTCGCACTCTGTTTCTCGCCCTCTGTTTCTCGCCCTCTGTTTCAGGCCCTCTGTTTCAGCCCCTCTGTTTCTCGCCCTCTGTTTCTCGCCCTCTGTTTCAGCCCCTCTGTTTCAGCCCCACTGTTTCAGCCCCTCTGTTTCTCGTACTCTGTTTCAGCCCCTCTGTTTCAGCTCCTCTGTTTCTCAGCCTCTGTTTCAGCCCCTCTGTTTCTCGCCCTCTGTTTCAGCCCCTCTGTTTCAGCCCCTCTGTTTCAGCCCCTCTGTTTCAGCCACTCTGTTTCTCGCCCTCTGTTTCTCGCCCTCTGTTTCTCGCCCTCTGTTTCTCGCCCTCTGTTTCTCGCTCTCTGTTTCACGCCCTCTGTTTCTCGCCCTCTGTTTCTCGCCCTCTGTTTCAGCCCCTCTGTTTCACCCCCTCTGTTTCAGCCCCTCTGTTTCTCGCCCTCTGTTTCTCGCCCTCTGTTTCAGCCCCTCTGTTTCTCGCACTCTGTTTCTCGCCCTCTGTTTCTCGCCCTCTGTTTCTCGCCAACTGTTTCAGCCCCTCTGTTTCAGCCCCTCTGTTTCAGCCCCTCTGTTTCTCGCCCACTGTTTCAGCCCCTCTGTTTCTCGCCCTCTGTTTCAGCCCCTCTGTTTCAGCCCCTCTGTTTCAGCCCCACTGTTTCTCGCCCGCTTTTCAGCCCCTCTGTTTCAGCCCCTCTGTTTCTCGCCCTCTGTTTATGCCGCTCTGTTTCAGTCCCTCTGTTTCAGCCCCTCTGTTTCAGCCCCTCTGTTTCTCGCCCTCTGTTTCTCGCCCTCTGTTTTAGCCCCTCTTTTTCAGCCCCTCTGTTTCAGCCCCTCTGTTTCAGCCCCTCTGTTTCAGGGCCTCTGTTTCAGCCCCTCTGTTTCTCGCCCTCTGTTTCTCGCCCTCTGTTTCTCGCTCTCTGTTTCACGCCCTCTGTTTCTCGCCCTCTGTTTCTCGCGCTCTGTTTCAGCCCCTCTGTTTCACCCCCTCTGTTTCAGCCCCTCTGTTTCTCGCCCTCTGTTTCTCGCCCTCTGTTTCTCGCCCTCTGTTTCAGCCCCTCTGTTTCAGCCCCTCTGTTTCTCGCCCTCTGTTTCTCGCCCGCTGTTTCTCGCCCTCTGTTTCTCGCTCTCTGTTTCACGCCCTCTGTTTCTCGCCCTCTGTTTCTCGCCCTCTGTTTCAGCCCCTCTGTTTCAACCCCTCTGTTTCAGCCCCTCTGTTTCTCGCCCTCTGTTTCTCGCCCTCTGTTTCTCGCCCTCTGTTTCAGACCCTCTTTTTCAGCACCTCTGTTTCAGCCCCTCTGTTTCTCGCCCTCTGTTTCTCGCCCTCTGTTTCTCACTCTCTGTTTCAGCCCCTCTGTTTCTCGCCCTCTGTTTCAGCCCCTCTGTTTCAGCTCCTCTGTTTCAGCCCCTCTGTTTCTCGCCCTCTGTTTCAGCCCCTCTGTTTCAGTCCCTCTGTTTCATTCCCTCTGTTTCAGCCACTCTGTTTCAGCCCCACTCTTTCTCGCCCTCTGTTTCTCGCCCTCTGTTTCTCGCCCTCTGTTTCATCCCCTCTGTTTCAGCCCCTCTGTTTCAGCCCCTCTGTTTCAGCCCCTCTGTTTCAGCCCCTCTGTTTCTCGCCCTCTTTTTCTCGCACTCTGTTTCTCGCCCTCTGTTTCAGGCCCTCTGTTTCAGCCCCTCTGTTTCTCGCCCTCTGTTTCTCGCCCTCTGTTTCAGCCCCTCTGTGTCAGCCCCTCTGTTTCAGCCCCTGTGTTTCAGCCCCTCTGTTTCTCGCACTCTGTTTCTCGCCCTCTGTTTCTCGCCCTCTGTTTCTCGCCAACTGTTTCAGCCCCTCTGTTTCAGCCCCTCTGTTTCAGCCCCTCTGTTTCTTGCCCTCTGTTTCAGCCCCTCTGTTTCAGCCCCTCAGTTTCAGCCCCTCAGTTTCAGCCCCACTGTTTCTCGCCCACTGTTTCTCGTCCTCTGTTTCAGCCCCTCTGTTTCAGCCACTCTGTTTCTCAACCTCTGTTTCAGCCGCTCTGTTTCTCGCCCTCTGTTTCAGCCCCTCTGTTTCAGCCCCTCTGTTTCAGCCACTCTGTTTCTCGCCCTCTGTTTCTCGCCCTCTGTTTCTCGCCCTTTGTTTCTCGCCCTCTGTTTCAGCCCCTCTGTTTCAGCCCCTCTGTTTCAGCTCCTCTGTTTCTCGCTCTCTGTTTCAGCCCCTCTGTTTCAGCCCCTCTGTTTCAGCCCCTCTCTTTGAACCCCTCTGTTTCAGCCCCTCTGTTTCAGCCCCTCTGTTTCAGCCCCCCTGTTTCTCGCCCTCTGTTTCTCTCCCTCTGTTTCTCGCAATCTGTTTCAGCACCTCTGTTTCAGCCCCTCTGTTTCAGCCCATCTGTTTCAGCCCCTCTGTTTCTCGCCCTCTGTTTCAGCCCCTCTCTTTCAGCCCCTCTGTTTCAGCCCCTCTGTTTCTCGCCCTCTGTTTCAGCCCCTCTGTTTCAGCCCCTCTGTTTCTCGCCCTTTGTTTCAGCCCCGCTGTTTCAGCCCCTCTGTTTCAGCCCCACTGTTTCTCGCACTCTGTTTCTCGCCCTCTGTTTCTCGCCCTCTGTTTCAGCCACTCATATTCAGCCCCTCAGTTTCAGCCCCTCTGTTTCAGCCCCTCTGTTTCAGCCCCACTGTTTCAGCCCCTCTGTTTCTCGCCCTCTGTTTCTCGCCCTCTGTTTCTCGCCCTCTGTTTCAGCCCCTCTGTTTCAGCCCCTCTGTTTCTCGCCCTCTGTTTTAGCCCCTCTTTTTCAGCCCCTCTGTTTCAGCCCCTCTGTTTCAGCCCCTCTGTTTCAGGGCCTTTGTTTCAGCCCCTCTGTTTCTCGCCCTCTGTTTCTCGCCCTCTGTTTCTCGCTCTCTGTTTCACGCCCTCTGTTTCTCGCCATCTGTTTCTCGCCCTCTGTTTCAGCCCCTCTGTTTCACCCCCTCTGTTTCAGCCCCTCTGTTCCTCGCCCTCTGTTTCTCGCCCTCTGTTTCTCGCCCTCTGTTTCAGCCCCTCTGTTTCAGCCCCTCTGTTTCTCGCCCTCTGTTTCTCGCCCTCTGTTTCAGCCCCTCTGTTTCAGTCCCTCTGTTTCAGCCCCTCTGTTTCAGCCCCTCTGTTTCAGCCTCACTGTTTCTCGCCCTCTTTTCAGCCACACTGTTTCAGCCCCTCTGTTTCTCGCCCTCTGTTTATGCCCCTCTGATTCAGCCCCTCTGTTTCAGCCCCTCTGTTTCAGCCCCTCTGTTTCTCGCCCTCTGTTTCTCGCCCTCTGTTTCAGCCCCTCTTTTTCAGCACCTCTGTTTCAGCCCCTCTGTTTCTCGCCCTCTGTTTCTCGCCCTCTGTTTCTCGCTCTCTGTTTCACGCCCTCTGTTTCTCGCCCTCTGTTTCTCGCCCTCTGTTTCAGCCAATCTGTTTCACCCCCTCTGTTTCAGCCCCTCTGTTTCTCGACCTCTGTTTCAGCCCCTCTGTTTCAGCTCCTCTGTTTCAGCCCCTCTGTTTCTCGCCCTCTGTTTCAGACCCTCTGTTTCAGCCCCTCTGTTTCACCCCCTCTGTTTCAGCCCCTCTGTTTAGCCCCACTCTTTCTCGCCCTCTGTTTCTCGCCCTCTGTTTCTCGCCCTCTGTTTCAGCCCCTCTGTTTCAGCCCCTCTGTTTCAGACCTTCTGTTTCAGCCCCTCTGTTTCAGCCCCTCTGTTTCAGCCCCTCTGTTTCTCGCCCTCTGTTTCAGCCCCTCTGTTTCAGCCCCTCTGTTTCAGCCCCTCTGTTTCTCGCCCTCTGTTTCTCACCCTCTATTTCAGCCCCTCTGTTTCAGCCCCTCTGTTTCAGCCCCTCTGTTTCTCGCACTCTGTTTCTCGCCCTCTGTTTCTCGCCCTCTGTTTCTCGCCAACAGTTTCAGCCCCTCTGTTTCAGCCCCTCTGTTTCTCGCCCTCTGTTTCTCGCCCTCTGTTTCAGCCCCTCTGTTTCTCGCCCTCTGTTTCAGCCCCTCTGTTTCAGCCCCTCTGTTTCAGCCCATCTGTTTCAGCTCCTCTGTTTCTCGCCCTCTGTTTCAGCCCCTCTCTTTCAGCCCCTCTGTTTCAGCCCCTCTGTTTCAGCCCCTCTGTTTCAGCCCCTCTGTTCCAGCCCCTCTGTTTCTCGCCCTCTGTTTCAGCCCCGCTGTTTCAGCCCCTCTGTTTCAGCCCCTCTGTTTCTCGCACTCTGTTTCTCGCCCTCTGTTTCTCGCCCTCTGTTTCAGCCACTCTGATTCAGCCCCTCTGTTACAGCCCCTCTGTTTCAGCCCCTCTGTTTCAGCCCCCCTATTTAAGCCCCTCTGTTTCTCGCATTCTGTTTCAGCCCCTCTGTTTCTCGCCCTCTGTTTCTCGCCCTCTGTTTCAGCCCCTCTGTTTCAGCCCCTCTGTTTCAGCCCCTCTGTTTCAGCCCCTCTTTTTCAGCCACTCTGTTTCAGCCCCTCTGTTTCAGCCCCTCTGATTCAGCCCCTCTGTTTCTCGCTCTCTGTTTCTCGCCCTCTGTTTCAGCCCCTCTGTTTCTCGCCCACTGTTTCAGCCCCTCTGTTTCTCGCCCTCTGTTTCAGCCCCTCTGTTTCAGCCCCTCTGTTTCAGCCCCACTGTTTCTCGCCCTCTTTTCAGCCCCTCTGTTTCAGCCCCTCTGTTTCTCGCCCTCTGTTTATGCCGCTCTGTTTCAGCCCCTCTGTTTCAGCCTCTCTGTTTCAGCCCCTCTGTTTCTCGCCCTCTGTTTCTCGCCCTCTGTTTTAGCCCCTCTTTTTCAGCCCCTCTGTTTCAGCCCCTCTGTTTCAGCCCCTCTGTTTCAGGGCCTCTGTTTCAGCCCCTCTGTTTCTCGCCCTCTGTTTCTCGCCCTCTGTTTCTCGCTCTCTGTCTCACGCCCTCTGGTTCTCGCCCTCAGTTTCTCGCCCTCTGTTTCAGCCCGTCTGTTTCACCCCCTCTGTTTCAGCCCCTCTGTTTCTCGCCCTCTGTTTCTCGCCCTCTGTTTCTCGACCTCTGTTTCAGCCCCTCTGTTTCAGCCCCTCTGTTTCAGCCCCTCTGTTTCAGCCCCTCTGTTTCAGCCCCACTATTTAAGCCCCTCTGTTTCTCGCATTCTGTTTCAGCCCCACTGTTTCTCGCCCTCTGTTTCTCGCCCTCTGTTTCAGCCCCTCTGTTTCAGCCCCTCTGTTTCAGCCCCTCTGTTTCAGCCCCTCTGTTTCAGCCCCTCTGTTTCAGCCCAACTGTTTCAGCCCCTCTGTTTCTCGCTCTCTGTTTCTCGCCCTCTGTTTCAGCCCCTCTGTTTCTCGCCCTCTGTTTCAGCCCCTCTGTTTCAGCCCCTCTGTTTCAGCCCCACTGTTTCTCGCCCTCTTTTGAGCCCCTCTGTTTCAGCCCCTCTGTTTCTCGCCCTCTGTTTATGCCGCTCTGTTTCAGCCCCTCTGTTTCAGCCCCTCTGTTTCAGCCCCTCTGTTTCTCGCCCTCTGTTTCTCGCCCTCTGTTTTAGCCCCTCTTTTTCAGCCCCTCTGTTTCAGCCCCTCTGTTTCAGCCCCTCTGTTTCAGGGCCTCTGTTTCAGCCCCTCTGTTTCTCGCCCTCTGTTTCTCGCCCTCTGTTTCTCGCTCTCTGTTTCAGCCCCTCTGTTTCTCGCCCTCTGATTCTCGCCCTCTGTTTCAGCCCCTCTGTTTCACCCCCTCTGTTTCAGCCCCTCTGTTTCTCGCCCTCTGTTTCTCGCCCTCTGTTTCTCGCCCTCTGTTTCAGCCCCTCTGTTTCAGCCCCTCTGTTTCTCGCCCTCTGTTTCTCGCCCTCTGTTTCAGCCCCTCTGTTTCAGTCCCTCTGTTTCAGCCCCTCTGTTTCAGCCCCTCTGTTTCAGCCTCACTGTTTCTCGCCCTCTTTTCAGCCCCACTGTTTCAGCCCCTCTGTTTCTCGCCCTCTGTTTCTGCCCCTCTGATTCAGCCCCTCTGTTTCAGCCCCTCTGTTTCAGCCCCTCTGTTTCTCGCCCTCTGTTTCAGCCCCTCTGTTTCAGCCCCTCTGTTTCAGCCCCTCTGTGTCAGCCCCTCTGTTTCAGCCTCACTGTTTCTCGCCCTCTTTTCAGCCCCTCTGTTTCAGCCCCTCTGTTTCTCGCCCTCTGTTTCTGCCCCTCTGTTTCAGCCCCTCTGTTTCAGCCCCTCTGTTTCAGCCCCTCTGTTTCAGCCTCACTGTTTCTCGCCCTCTTTTCAGCCACACTGTTTCAGCCCCTCTGTTTCTCGCCCTCTGTTTATGCCCCTCTGATTCAGCCCCTCTGTTTCAGCCCCTCTGTTTCAGCCCCTCTGTTTCTCGCCCTCTGTTTCTCGCCCTCTGTTTCAGCCCCTCTTTTTCAGCACCTCTGTTTCAGCCCCTCTGTTTCTCGCCCTCTGTTTCTCGCCCTCTGTTTCTCGCTCTCTGTTTCACGCCCTCTGTTTCTCGCCCTCTGCTTCTCGCCCTCTGTTTCAGCCAATCTGTTTCACCCCCTCTGTTTCAGCCCCTCTGTTTCTCGACCTCTGTTTCAGCCCCTCTGTTTCAGCTCCTCTGTTTCAGCCCCTCTGTTTCTCGCCCTCTGTTTCAGACCCTCTGTTTCAGCCCCTCTGTTTCACCCCCTCTGTTTCAGCCCCTCTGTTTCAGCCCCACTCTTTCTCGCCCTCTGTTTCTCGCCCTCTGTTTCTCGCCCTCTGTTTCAGCCCCTCTGTTTCAGCCCCTCTGTTTCAGACCTTCTGTTTCAGCCCCTCTGTTTCAGCCCCTCTGTTTCAGCCCCTCTGTTTCTCGCCCTCTGTTTCAGCCCCTCTGTTTCAGCCCCTCTGTTTCAGCCCCTCTGTTTCTCGCCCTCTGTTTCTCACCCTCTATTTCAGCCGCTCTGTTTCAGCCCCTCTGTTTCAGCCCCTCTGTTTCTCGCACTCTGTTTCTCGCCCTCTGTTTCTCGCCCTCTGTTTCTCGCCAACAGTTTCAGCCCCTCTGTTTCAGCCCCTCTGTTTCTCGCCCTCTGTTTCTCGCCCTCTGTTTCAGCCCCTCTGTTTCTCGCCCTCTGTTTCAGCCCCTCTGTTTCAGCCCCTCTGTTTCAGCCCATCTGTTTCAGCTCCTCTGTTTCTCGCCCTCTGTTTCAGCCCCTCTCTTTCAGCCCCTCTGTTTCAGCCCCTCTGTTTCAGCCCCTCTGTTTCAGCCCCTCTGTTCCAGCCCCTCTGTTTCTCGCCCTCTGTTTCAGCCCCGCTGTTTCAGCCCCTCTGTTTCAGCCCCTCTGTTTCTCGCACTCTGTTTCTCGCCCTCTGTTTCTCGCCCTCTGTTTCAGCCACTCTGATTCAGCCCCTCTGTTACAGCCCCTCTGTTTCAGCCCCTCTGTTTCAGCCCCCCTATTTAAGCCCCTCTGTTTCTCGCATTCTGTTTCAGCCCCTCTGTTTCTCGCCCTCTGTTTCTCGCCCTCTGTTTCAGCCCCTCTGTTTCAGCCCCTCTGTTTCAGCCCCTCTGTTTCAGCCCCTCTTTTTCAGCCACTCTGTTTCAGCCCCTCTGTTTCAGCCCCTCTGATTCAGCCCCTCTGTTTCTCGCTCTCTGTTTCTCGCCCTCTGTTTCAGCCCCTCTGTTTCTCGCCGACTGTTTCAGCCCCTCTGTTTCTCGCCCTCTGTTTCAGCCCCTCTGTTTCAGCCCCTCTGTTTCAGCCCCACTGTTTCTCGCCCTCTTTTCAGCCCCTCTGTTTCAGCCCCTCTGTTTCTCGCCCTCTGTTTATGCCGCTCTGTTTCAGCCCCTCTGTTTCAGCCTCTCTGTTTCAGCCCCTCTGTTTCTCGCCCTCTGTTTCTCGCCCTCTGTTTTAGCCCCTCTTTTTCAGCCCCTCTGTTTCAGCCCCTCTGTTTCAGCCCCTCTGTTTCAGGGCCTCTGTTTCAGCCCCTCTGTTTCTCGCCCTCTGTTTCTCGCCCTCTGTTTCTCGCTCTCTGTCTCACGCCCTCTGGTTCTCGCCCTCAGTTTCTCGCCCTCTGTTTCAGCCCGTCTGTTTCACCCCCTCTGTTTCAGCCCCTCTGTTTCTCGCCCTCTGTTTCTCGCCCTCTGTTTCTCGCCCTCTGTTTCTCGCCCTCTGTTTCAGCCCCTCTGTTTCAGCCCCTCTGTTTCAGCCCCTCTGTTTCAGCCCCTCTGTTTCAGCCCCACTATTTAAGCCCCTCTGTTTCTCGCATTCTGTTTCAGCCCCACTGTTTCTCGCCCTCTGTTTCTCGCCCTCTGTTTCAGCCCCTCTGTTTCAGCCCCTCTGTTTCAGCCCCTCTGTTTCAGCCCCTCTGTTTCAGCCCCTCTGTTTCAGCCCAACTGTTTCAGCCCCTCTGTTTCTCGCTCTCTGTTTCTCGCCCTCTGTTTCAGCCCCTCTGTTTCTCGCCCTCTGTTTCAGCCCCTCTGTTTCAGCCCCTCTGTTTCAGCCCCACTGTTTCTCGCCCTCTTTTCAGCCCCTCTGTTTCAGCCCCTCTGTTTCTCGCCCTCTGTTTATGCCGCTCTGTTTCAGCCCCTCTGTTTCAGCCCCTCTGTTTCAGCCCCTCTGTTTCTCGCCCTCTGTTTCTCGCCCTCTGTTTTAGCCCCTCTTTTTCAGCCCCTCTGTTTCAGCCCCTCTGTTTCAGCCCCTCTGTTTCAGGGCCTCTGTTTCAGCCCCTCTGTTTCTCGCCCTCTGTTTCTCGCCCTCTGTTTCTCGCTCTCTGTTTCAGCCCCTCTGTTTCTCGCCCTCTGATTCTCGCCCTCTGTTTCAGCCCCTCTGTTTCACCCCCTCTGTTTCAGCCCCTCTGTTTCTCGCCCTCTGTTTCTCGCCCTCTGTTTCTCGCCCTCTGTTTCAGCCCCTCTGTTTCAGCCCCTCTGTTTCTCGCCCTCTGTTTCTCGCCCTCTGTTTCAGCCCCTCTGTTTCAGTCCCTCTGTTTCAGCCCCTCTGTTTCAGCCCCTCTGTTTCAGCCTCACTGTTTCTCGCCCTCTTTTCAGCCCCACTGTTTCAGCCCCTCTGTTTCTCGCCCTCTGTTTCTGCCCCTCTGATTCAGCCCCTCTGTTTCAGCCCCTCTGTTTCAGCCCCTCTGTTTCTCGCCCTCTGTTTCAGCCCCTCTGTTTCAGCCCCTCTGTTTCAGCCCCTCTGTGTCAGCCCCTCTGTTTCAGCCTCACTGTTTCTCGCCCTCTTTTCAGCCCCTCTGTTTCAGCCCCTCTGTTTCTCGCCCTCTGTTTCTGCCCCTCTGTTTCAGCCCCTCTGTTTCAGCCCCTCTGTTTCAGCCCCTCTGTTTCTCGCCCTCTGTTTCTCGCCCTCTGTTTCAGCCCCTCTTTTTCAGCACCTATGTTTCAGCCCCTCTGTTTCAGCCCCTCTGTTTCAGGCCCTCTGTTTCAGCCCCTCTGTTTCGCGCCCTCTGTTTCTCGCCCTTTGTTTCTCGCTCTCTGTTTCACGCCCTCTGTTTCTCGCCCTCTGTTTCTCGTCCTCTGTTTCAGCCAATCTGTTTCACCCCCTCTGTTTCAGCCCCTCTGTTTCTCGCCCTCTGTTTCTCGCCCTCTGTTTCTCGCCCTCTGTTTCAGCCCCTCTGTTTCTCGCCCTCTGTTTCAGCCCCTCTGTTTCAGCTCCTCTGTTTCAGCCCCTCTGTTTCTCGCCCTCTGTTTCAGCCCCTCTGTTTCAGCCCCTCTGTTTCACCCCCTCTGTTTCAGCCCCTCTGTTTCAGCCCCACTCTTTCTCGCCCTCTGTTTCTCGCCCTCTGTTTCTCGCCCTCTGTTTCAGCCCCTCTGTTTCAGCCCCTCTGTTTCAGACCCTCTGTTTCAGCCCCTCTGTTTCAGCCCCTCTGTTTCAGCCCCTCTGTTTCTCGCCCTCTGTTTCAGCCCCTCTGTTTCAGCCCCTCTGTTTCAGCCCCTCTGTTTCTCGCCCTCTGTTTCTCGCCCTCTATTTCAGCCCCTCTGTTTCAGCCCCTCTGTTTCAGCCCCTCTGTTTCTCGCACTCTGTTTCTCGCCCTCTGTTTCTCGCCCTCTGTTTCTCGCCAACAGTTTCAGCCCCTCTGTTTCAGCCCCTCTGTTTCTCGCCCTCTGTTTCTCGCCCTCTGTTTCAGCCCCTCTGTTTCTCGCCCTCTGTTTCAGCCCCTCTGTTTCAGCCCCTCTGTTTCAGCCCATCTGTTTCAGCTCCTCTGTTTCTCGCCCTCTGTTTCAGCCCCTCTCTTTCAGCCCCTCTGTTTCAGCCCCTCTGTTTCAGCCCCTCTGTTTCAGCCCCTCTGTTCCAGCCCCTCTGTTTCTCGCCCTCTGTTTCAGCCCCGCTGTTTCAGCCCCTCTGTTTCAGCCCCTCTGTTTCTCGCACTCTGTTTCTCGCCCTCTGTTTCTCGCCCTCTGTTTCAGCCACTCTGATTCAGCCCCCCTGTTACAGCCCCTCTGTTTCAGCCCCTCTGTTTCAGCCCCACTATTTAAGCCCCTCTGTTTCTCTGATTCTGTTTCAGCCCCTCTGTTTCTCGCCCTCTGTTTCTCGCCCTCTGTTTCAGCCCCTCTGTTTCAGCCCCTCTGTTTCAGCCCCTCTGTTTCAGCCCCTCTTTTTCAGCCACTCTGTTTCAGACCCTCTGTTTCAGCCCCTCTGTTTCAGCCCCTCTGTTTCTCGCTCTCTGTTTCTCGCCCTCTGTTTCAGCCCCTCTGTTTCTCGCCCACTGTTTCAGCCCCTCTGTTTCTCGCCCTCTGTTTCAGCCCCTCTGTTTCAGCCCCTCTGTTTCAGCCCCACTGTTTCTCGCCCTCTTTTCAGCCCCTCTGTTTCAGCCCCTCTGTTTCTCGCCATCTGTTTATGCCGCTCTGTTTCACCCCCTCTGTTTCAGCCCCTCTGTCTCAGCCCCTCTGTTTCTCGCGCTCTGTTTCTCGCCCTCTGTTTTAGCCACTCTTTTTCAGCCCCTCTGTTTCAGCCCCTCTGTTTCAGCCCCTCTGTTTCAGGGCCTCTGTTTCAGCCCCTCTGTTTCTCGCCCTCTGTTTCTCGCCCTCTGTTTCTCGCCCTCTGTTTCAGCCCCTCTGTTTCACCCCCTCTGTTTCAGCCCCTCTGTTTCTCGCCCTCTGTTTCTCGCCCTCTGTTTCTCGCCCTCTGTTTCAGTCCCTCTGTTTCAGCCCCTCTGTTTCTCGCCCTCTGTTTCTCGCCCTCTGTTTCAGCCCCTCTGTTTCAGTCCCTCTGTTTCAGCCCCTCTGTTTCAGCCCCTCTATTTCAGCCTCACTGTTTCTCGCCCTCTTTTCAGCCCCACTGTTTCAGCCCCTCTGTTTCTCGCCCTCTGTTTCTGCCCCTCTGATTCAGCCCCTCTGTTTCAGCCCCTCTGTTTCAGCCCCTCTGTTTCTCGCCCTCTGTTTCTCGCCCTCTGTTTCAGCCCCTCTTTTTCAGCACCTCTGTTTCAGCCCCTCTGTTTCTCGCCCTCTGTTTCTCGCCCTCTGTTTCTCGCTCTCTGTTTCACGCCCTCTGTTTCTCGCCCTCTGTTTCTCGCCCTCTGTTTCAGCCCCTCTGTTTCAACCCCTCTGTTTCAGCCCCTCTGTTTCTCGCCCTCTGTTTCTCGCCCTCTGTTTCTCGCCCTCTGTTTCTCGCCCTCTGTTTCAGCCACTCTTTTTCAGCACCTCTGTTTCAGCCCCTCTGTTTCTCGCCCTCTGTTTCTCGCCCTGTGTTTCTCACTCTCTGTTTCAGCCCCTCTGTTTCTCGCCCTCTGTTTCAGCCCCTCTGTTTCAGCTCCTCTGTTTCAGCCCCTCTGTTTCTCGCCCTCTGTTTCAGCCCCTCTGTTTCAGTCCCTCTGTTTCACCCCCTCTGTTTCAGCCACTCTGTTTCAGCCCCACTCTTTCTCGCCCTCTGTTTCTCGCCCTCTGTTTCTCGCCCTCTGTTTCATCCCCTCTGTTTCAGCCCCTCTGTTTCAGCCCCTCTGTTTCAGCCCCTCTGTTTCAGCCCCTCTGTTTGTCGCCCTCTTTTTCTCGCCCTCTGTTTCTCGCCCTCTGTTTCAGGCCCTCTGTTTCTGCCCCTCTGTTTCTCGCCCTCTGTTTCTCGCCCTCTGTTTCAGCCCCTCTGTTTCAGCCCCTCTGTTTCAGCCCCTCTGTTTCAGCCCCTCTGTTTCTCGCACTCTGTTTCTCGCCCTCTGTTTCTCGCCCTCTGTTTCTCGCCAACTGTTTCAGCCCCTCTGTTTCAGCCCCTCTGTTTCAGCCCCTCTGTTTCTTGCCCTCTGTTTCAGCCCCTCTGTTTCAGCCCCTCAGTTTCAGCCCCTCAGTTTCAGCCCCACTGTTTCTCGCCCAATGTTTCGCGTCCTCTGTTTCAGCCCCTCTGTTTCAACCACTCTGTTTCAGCCCCTCTGTTTCAGCCCCTCTGTTTCTCGCCGTCTGTTTCAGCCCCTCTGTTTCAGCCCCTCTGTTTCAGCCCCTCTGTTTCTCGCCCTCTGTTTCAGCCCCTCTGTTTCAGTCCCTCTGTTTCAGCCCCTCTCTTTGAACCCCTCTGTTTCAGCCCCTCTGTTTCAGCCCCTCTGTTTCAGCCCCTCTGTTTCTCGCTCTCTGTTTCTCTCCCTCTGTTTCTCGCCCTCTGTTTCAGCACCTCTGTTTCAGCCCCTCTGTTTCAGCCCATCTGTTTCAGCCCCTCTGTTTCTCGCCCTCTGTTTCAGCCCCTCTCTTTCAGCCCCTCTGTTTCAGCCCCTCTGTTTCTCGCCCTCTGTTTCAGCCCCTCTGTTTCAGCCCCTCTGTTTCTCGCCCTTTGTTTCAGCCCCGCTGTTTCAGCCCCTCTGTTTCAGCCCCACTGTTTCTCGCACTCTGTTTCTCGCCCTCTGTTTCTCGCCCTCTGTTTCAGCCACTCATATTCAGCCCCTCAGCTTCAGCCCCATGTTTCAGCCCCTCTGTTTCAGCCCAACTGTTTCAGCCCCTCTGTTTCTCGCCCTCTGTTTCTCGCCCTCTGTTTCTCGCCCTCTGTTTCAGCCCCTCTGTTTCAGCCCCTCTGTTTCTCGCCCTCTGTTTTAGCCCCTCTTTTTCAGCCCCTCTGTTTCAGCCCCTCTGTTTCAGCCCCTCTGTTTCAGGGCCTCTGTTTCAGCCCCTCTGTTTCTCGTCCTCTGTTTCTCGCCCTCTGTTTCTCGCCCTCTGTTTCAGCCCCTCTGTTTCAGTCCCTCTGTTTCAGCCCCTCTGTTTCAGCCCCTCTGTTTCAGCCTCACTGTTTCTCGCCCTCTTTTCAGCCCCACTGTTTCAGCCCCTCTGTTTCTCGCCCTCTGTTTCTGCCCCTCTGATTCAGCCCCTCTGTTTCAGCCCCTCTGTTTCAGCCCCTCTGTTTCTCGCCCTCTGTTTCTCGCCCTCTGTTTCAGCCCCTCTTTTTCAGCACCTCTGTTTCAGCCCCTCTGTTTCTCGCCCTCTGTTTCTCGCCCTCTGTTTCTCGCTCTCTGTTTCACGCCCTCTGTTTCTCGCCCTCTGTTTCTCGCCCTCTGTTTCAGCCCCTCTGTTTCAACCCCTCTGTTTCAGCCCCTCTGTTTCTCGCCCTCTGTTTCTCGCCCTCTGTTTCTCGCCCTCTGTTTCTCGCCCTCTGTTTCAGCCCCTCTTTTTCAGCACCTCTGTTTCAGCCCCTCTGTTTCTCGCCCTCTCTTTCTCGCCCTCTGTTTCTCACTCTCTGTTTCAGCCCCTCTGTTTCTCGCCCTCTGTTTCAGCCCCTCTGTTTCAGCTCCTCTGTTTCAGCCCCTCTGTTTCTCGCCCTCTGTTTCAGCCACTCTGTTTCAGTCCCTCTGTTTCACCCCCTCTGTTTCAGCCGCTCTGTTTCAGCCCCACTCTTTCTCGCCCTCTGTTTCTCGCCCTCTGTTTCTCGCCCTCTGTTTCAGCCCCTCTTTTTCAGCACCTCTGTTTCAGCCCCTCTGTTTCTCGCCCTCTTTTTCTCGCCCTCTGTTTCTCGCCCTCTGTTTCAGGCCCTCTGTTTCAGCCCCTCTGTTTCTCGCCCTCTGTTTCTCGCCCTCTGTTTCAGCCCCTCTGTTTCAGCCCCTCTGTTTCAGCCCCTCTGTTTCAGCCCCTCTGTTTCTCGCACTCTGTTTCTCGCCCTCTGTTTCTCGCCCTCTGTTTCTCGCCAACTGTTTCAGCCCCTCTGTTTCAGCCCCTCTGTTTCAGCCCCTCTGTTTCTTGCCCTCTGTTTCAGCCCCTCTGTTTCAGCCCCTCAGTTTCAGCCCCTCAGTTTCAGCCCCACTGTTTCTCGCCCTCTGTTTCTCGTCCTCTGTTTCAGCCCCTCTGTTTCAGCCACTCTGTTTCTCAACCTCTGTTTCAGCCCCTCTGTTTCTCGCCCTCTGTTTCAGCCCCTCTGTTTCAGCCCCTCTGTTTCAGCCACTCTGTTTCTCGCCCTCTGTTTCTCGCCCTCTGTTTCTCGCCCTCTGTTTCTCGCCCTCTGTTTCAGCCCCTCTGTTTCAGCCCCTCTGTTTCAGCCCCTCTGTTTCAGCTCCTCTGTTTCTCGCCCTCTCTTTCAGCCCCTCTGTTTCAGCCCCTCCGTTTCAGCCCCTCTCTTTGAACCCCTCTGTTTCAGCCCCTCTGTTTCAGCTTCTCTGTTTCAGCCCCTCTGTTTCTCGCCCTCTGTTTCTCTCCCTCTGTTAATGGCCCTCTGTTTCAGCACCTCTGTTTCAGCCCCTCTGTTTCAGCCCATCTGTTTCAGCCCCTCTGTTTCTCGCCCTCTGTTTCAGCCCCTCTCTTTCAGCCCCTCTGTTTCAGCCCCTCTGTTTCTCGCCCTCTGTTTCAGCCCCTCTGTTTCAGCCCCTCTGTTTCTCGCCCTTTGTTTCAGCCCCGCTGTTTCAGCCCCTCTGTTTCAGCCCCACTGTTTCTCGCACTCTGTTTCTCGCCCTCTGTTTCAGCCACTCATATTCAGCCCCTCTGTTTCAGCCCCTCTGTTTCAGCCCCTCTGTTTCAGCCCCACTGTTTCAGCCCCTCTGTTTCTCGTACTCTGTTTCAGCCCCTCTGTTTCAGCTCCTCTGTTTCTCAGACTCTGTTTCAGCCCCTCTGTTTCTCGCCCTCTGTTTCAGCCCCTCTGTTTCAGCCCCTCTGTTTCAGCCCCTCTGTTTCAGCCACTCTGTTTCTCGCCCTCTGTTTCACGCCCTCTGTTTCTCGCCCTCTGTTTCTCGCCCTCTGTTTCTCGCTCTCTGTTTCACGCCCTCTGTTTCTCGCCCTCTGTTTCTCGCCCTCTGTTTCAGCCCCTCTGTTTCACCCCCTCTGTTTCAGCCCCTCTGTTTCTCGCCCTCTGTTTCTCGCCCTCTGTTTCAGCCCCTCTGTTTCAGCCCCTCTGTTTCAGCCCCTCTGTTTCTCGCCCTCAGTTTCTCGCCCTCTGTTTCAGCCCCTCTGTTTCACCCCCTCTGTTTCAGCCCCTCTGTTTCTCGCCCTCTGTTTCTCGCCCTCTGTTTCAGCCCCTCTGTTTCACCCCCTCTGTTTCAGCCCCTCTGTTTCTCGCCCTCTGTTTCTCGCCCTCTGTTTCTCGCCCTCTGTTTCAGGCCCTCTGTTTCAGCCCCTCTGTTTCTCGCCCTCTGTTTCTCGCCCTCTGTTTCAGCCCCTCTGTTACTCGCCCTCTGTTTCAGCCCCTCTGTTTCACCCCCTCTGTTTCAGCCCCTCTGTTTCTCGCCCTCTGTTTCTCGCCCTCTGTTTCTCACCCTCTGTTTCAGCCACTCTTTTTCAGCACCTCTGTTTCAGCCCCTCTGTTTCTCGCCCCCTGTTTCTCGCCCTCTGTTTCTGCCCCTCTGATTCAGCCCCTCTGTTTCACCCCTCTGTTTCAGCCCCTCTGTTTCTCGCCCTCTGTTTCTCGCCCTCTGTTTCAGCACCTCTTTTTCAGCACCTCTGTTTCAGCCCCTCTGTTTCTCGCCCTCTGTTTCTCGCCCTCTGTTTCTCGCTCTCTGTTTCACGCCCTCTGTTTCTCGCCCTCTGTTTCTCGCCCTCTGTTTCAGCCCCTCTGTTTCAACCCCTCTGTTTCAGCCCCTCTGTTTCTCGCCCTCTGTTTCTCGCCCTCTGTTTCTCGCCCTCTGTTTCTCGCCCTCTGTTTCAGCCCCTCTTTTTCAGCACCTCTGTTTCAGCCCCTCTGTTTCTCGCCCTCTGTTTCTCGCCCTCTGTTTCTCACTCTCTGTTTCAGCCCCTCTGTTTCTCGCCCTCTGTTTCAGCCCCTCTGTTTCAGCTCCTCTGTTTCAGCCCCTCTGTTTCTCGCCCTCTGTTTCAGCCCCTCTGTTTCAGCCCCTCTGTTTCACCCCCTCTGTTTCAGCCACTCTGTTTCAGCCCCACTCTTTCTCGCCCTCTGTTTCTCGCCCTCTGTTTCTCGCCCTCTGTTTCATCCCCTCTGTTTCAGCCCCTCTGTTTCAGACCCTCTGTTTCAGCCCCACTGTTTCAGCCCCTCTTTTTCAGCCACTCTGTTTCTCGCCCTCTCTTTCAGCCCCTCTGTTTCAGCCCCTCTGTTTCAGCCCCTCTGTTTCTCGCCCTCTGTTTCTCGCCCTCTATTTCAGCCCCTCTGTTTCACCCCCTCTGTTTCAGCCCCTCTGTTTCAGCCCCTCTGTTTCTCGCACTCTGTTTCTCGCCCTCTGTTTCTCGCCCTCTGTTTCTCGCCAACTGTTTCAGCCCCTCTGTTTCAGCCCCTCTGTTTCAGCCCCTCTGTTTCTTGCCCTCTGTTTCAGCCCCTCTGTTTCAGCCCCTCAGTTTCAGCCCCTCAGTTTCAGCCCCACTGTTTCTCGCCCTCTGTTTCTCGTCCTCTGTTTCAGCCCCTCTGTTTCAGCCACTCTGTTTCTCAACCTCTGTTTCAGCCCCTCTGTTTCTCGCCCTCTGTTTCAGCCCCTCTGTTTCAGCCCCTCTGTTTCAGCCACTCTGTTTCTCGCCCTCTGTTTCTCGCCCTCTGTTTCTCGCCCTCTGTTGCTCGCCCTCTGTTTCAGCCCCTCTGTTTCAGCCCCTCTGTTTCAGCCCCTCTGTTTCAGCTCCTCTGTTTCTCGCCCTCTGTTTCAGCCCCTCTGTTTCAGCCCCTCTGTTTCAACCCCTCTGTTTCAGCCCCTCTGATTCAGCCCCTCTGTTTCAGCCCGTCTGTTTCACCCCCTCTGTTTCTCGCCCTCTGTTTCTCTCCCTCTGTTTCTCGCCCTCTGTTTCAGCACCTCTGTTTCAGCCCCTCTGTTTCAGCCCATCTGTTTCAGCCCCTCTGCTTCTCGCCCTCTGTTTCAGCCCCTCTCTTTCAGCCCCTCTGTTTCAGCCCCTCTGTTTCTCGCCCTCTGTTTCAGCCCCTCTGTTTCAGCCCCTCTGTTTACCGCCCTTTGTTTCAGCCCCGCTGTTTCAGCCCCTCTGTTTCAGCCACACTGTTTCTCGCACTCTGTTTCTCGCCCTCTGTTTCTCGCCCTCTGTTTCAGGCCCTCTGTTTCAGCCCCTCTGTTTCTCGCCCTCTGTTTCTCGCCCTCTGTTTCAGCCCCTCTGTTTCAGCCCCACTGTTTCAGCCCCTCTGTTTCTCGTACTCTGTTTCAGCCCCTCTGTTTCAGCTCCTCTGTTTCTCAGCCTCTGTTTCAGCCCCTCTGTTTCTCGCCCTCTGTTTCAGCCCCTCTGTTTCAGCCCCTCTGTTTCAGCCCCTCTGTTTCAGCTCCTCTGTTTCTCGCCCTCTGTTTCAGCCGCTCTGTTTCAGCCCCTCTGTTTCTCGCCCTCTGTTTCTCGCCCTCTGTTTCTCGCCCTCTGTTTCTCGCTCTCTGTTTCACGCCCTCTGTTTCTCGCCCTCTGTTTCTCGCCCTCTGTTTCAGCCCCTCTGTTTCACCCCCTCTGTTTCAGCCCCTCTGTTTCTCGCCCTCTGTTTCTCGCCCTCTGTTTCAGCCCCTCTGTTTCAGCCCCTCTGTTTCAGCCCCTCTGTTTCTAGCCCTCTCTTTCTCGCCCTCTGTTTCAGCCCCTCTGTTTCACCCCCTCTGTTTCAGCCCCTCTGTTTCTCGCCCTCTGTTTCTCGCCCTCTGTTTCAGCCCCTCTGTTTCACCCCCTCTGTTTCAGCCCCTCTGTTTCTCGCCCTCTGTTTCTCGCCCTCTGTTTCTCGCCCTCTGTTTCAGGCCCTCTGTTTCAGCCCCTCTGTTTCTCGCCCTCTGTTTCTCATCCTCTGTTTCAGCCCCTCTGTTTCTCGCCCTCTGTTTCAGCCCCTCTGTTTCACCCCCTCTGTTTCAGCCCCTCTGTTTCTCGCCCTCTGTTTCTCGCCCTCTGTTTCTCGCCCTCTGTTTCTCGCCCTCTGTTTCAGCCACTCTTTTTCAGCACCTCTGTTTCAGCCCCTCTGTTTCTCGCCCTCTGTTTCTCGCCCTCTGTTTCTCGCTCTCTGTTTCAGCCCCTCTGTTTCTCGCCCTCTGTTTCAGCCCCTCTGTTTCAGCTCCTCTGTTTCAGCCCCTCTGTTTCTCGCCCTCTGTTTCAGCCCCTCTGTTTCAGCCCCTCTGTTTCACCCCCTCTGTTTCAGCCCCACTCTTTCTCGCCCTCTGTTTCTCGCCCTCTGTTTCTCGCCCTCTGTTTCATCCCCTCTGTTTCAGCCCCTCTGTTTCAGACAATCTGTTTCTCGCCCTCTGTTTCAGCCCCTCTGTTTCAGCCCCTCTGTTTCAGCCCCTCTGTTTCTCGCCCTCTGTTTCTCGCCCTCTGTTTCTCGCCCTCTGTTTCAGGCCCTCTGTTTCAGCCCCTCTGGTTCTCGCCCTCTGTTTCTCGCCCTCTGTTTCAGCCCCTTTGTTTCAGCCCCTCTGTTTCAGCCCCTCTGTGTCAGCCCCTCTGTTTCAGCCTCACTGTTTCTCGCCCTCTTTTCAGCCCCTCTGTTTCAGCCCCTCTGTTTCTCGCCCTCTGTTTCTGCCCCTCTGTTTCAGCCCCTCTGTTTCAGCCCCTCTGTTTCAGCCCCTCTGTTTCTCGCCCTCTGTTTCTCGCCCTCTGTTTCTCGCCCTCTGTTTCATCCCCTCTGTTTCAGCCCCTCTGTTTCAGACCCTCTGTTTCTCGCCCTCTGTTTCAGCCCCTCTGTTTCAGCCCCTCTGTTTCAGCCCCTCTGTTTCTCGCCCTCTGTTTCTCGCCCTCTGTTTCTCGCCCTCTGTTTCAGGCCCTCTGTTTCAGCCCCTCTGTTTCTCGCCCTCTGTTTCTCGCCCTCTGTTTCAGCCCCTCTGTTTCAGCCCCTCTGTTTCAGCCCCTCTGAGTCAGCCCCTCTGTTTCAGCCTCACTGTTTCTCGCCCTCTTTTCAGCCCCTCTGTTTCAGCCCCTCTGTTTCTCGCCCTCTGTTTCTGCCCCTCTGTTTCAGCCCCTCTGTTTCAGCCCCTCTGTTTCAGCCCCTCTGTTTCAGGGCCTCTGTTTCAGCCACTCTGTTTCTCGCCCTCTGTTTCTCGCCCTCTGTTTCTCGCTCTAAGTTTCACGCCCTCTGTTTCTCGCCCTCTGTTTCTCGCCCTCTGTTTCAGCCCCTCTGTTTCACCCCCTCTGTTTCAGCCCCTCTGTTTCTCGCCCTCTGTTTCTCGCCCTCTGTTTCTCGCCCTCTGTTTCAGCCCCTCTGTTTCAGCCCCTCTGTTTCTCGCCCTCTGTTTCTCGCCCTCTGTTTCAGCCCCTCTGTTTCAGCCCCTCTGGTTCAGCCCCTCTGTTTCAGCCTCACTGTTTCTCGCTCTCTGTTTCACGCCCTCTGTTTCTCGCCCTCTGATTCTCGCCCTCTGTTTCAGCCCCTCTGTTTCACCCCCTCTGTTTCAGCCCCTATGTTTCTCGCCCTCTGTTTCTCGCCCTCTGTTTCAGCCCCTCTGTTTCAGCTCCTCTGTTTCAGCCCCTCTGTTTCTCGCCCTCTGTTTCTCGCCCTCTGTTTCTCGCCCTCTGTTTCAGGCCCTCTGTTTCAGCCCCTCTGGTTCTCGCCCTCTGTTTCTCGCCCTCTGTTTCAGCCCCTTTGTTTCAGCCCCTCTGTTTCAGGCCCTCTGTTTCAGCCCCTCTGTTTCTCGCCCTCTGTTTCTCGCCCTCTGTTTCAGCCCCTCTGTTTCAGCCCCACTGTTTCAGCCCCTCTGTTTCTCGTACTCTGTTTCAGCCCCTCTGTTTCAGCTCCTCTGTTTCTAAGCCTCTGTTTCAGCCCCTCTGTTTCTCGCCCTCTGTTTCAGCCCCTCTGTTTCAGCCCCTCTGTTTCAGCCCCTCTGTTTCAGCCACTCTGTTTCTCGCCCTCTGTTTCTCGCCCTCTGTTTCTCGCCCTCTGTTTCTCGCCCTCTGTTTCTCGCTCTCTGTTTCACGCCCTCTGTTTCACGCCCTCTGTTTCTCGCCCTCTGTTTCAGCCCCTCTGTTTCACCCCCTCTGTTTCAGCCCCTCTGTTTCTCGCCCTCTGTTTCTCGCCCTCTGTTTCAGCCCCTCTGTTTCAGCCCCTCTGTTTCAGCCCCTCTGTTTCTAGCCCTCTGTTTCTCGCCCTCTGTTTCAGCCCCTCTGTTTCACCCCCTCTGTTTCAGCCCCTCTGTTTCTCGCCCTCTGTTTCTCGCCCTCTGTTTCAGCCCCTCTGTTTCACCCCCTATGTTTCAGCCCCTCTGTTTCTCGCCCTCTGTTTCTCGCCCTCTGTTTCTCGCCCTCTGTTTCAGGCCCTCTGTTTCAGCCCCTCTGTTTCTCGCCCTCTGTTTCTCATCCTCTGTTTCAGCCCCTCTGTTTCTCGCCCTCTGTTTCAGCCCCTCTGTTTCACCCCCTCTGTTTCAGCCCCTCTGTTTCTCGCCCTCTGTTTCTCGCCCTCTGTTTCTCGCCCTCTGTTTCTCGCCCTCTGTTTCAGCCACTCTTTTTCAGCACCTCTGTTTCAGCCCCTCTGTTTCTCGCCCTCTGTTTCTCGCCCTCTGTTTCTCGCTCTCTGTTTCAGCCCCTCTGTTTCTCGCCCTCTGTTTCAGCCCCTCTGTTTCAGCTCCTCTGTTTCAGCCCCTCTGTTTCTCGCCCTCTGTTTCAGCCCCTCTGTTTCAGCCCCTCTGTTTCACCCCCTCTGTTTCAGCCACTCTGTTTCAGCCCCACTCTTTCTCGCCCTCTGTTTCTCGCCCTCTGTTTCTCGCCCTCTGTTTCATCCCCTCTGTTTCAGCCCCTCTGTTTCAGACAATCTGTTTCTCGCCCTCTGTTTCAGCCCCTCTGTTTCAGCCCCTCTGTTTCAGCCCCTCTGTTTCTCGCCCTCTGTTTCTCGCCCTCTGTTTCTCGCCCTCTGTTTCAGGCCCTCTGTTTCAGCCCCTCTGGTTCTCGCCCTCTGTTTCTCGCCCTCTGTTTCAGCCCCTTTGTTTCAGCCCCTCTGTTTCAGCCCCTCTGTGTCAGCCCCTCTGTTTCAGCCTCACTGTTTCTCGCCCTCTTTTCAGCCCCTCTGTTTCAGCCCCTCTGTTTCTCGCCCTCTGTTTCTGCCCCTCTGTTTCAGCCCCTCTGTTTCAGCCCCTCTGTTTCAGCCCCTCTGTTTCTCGCCCTCTGTTTCTCGCCCTCTGTTTCTCGCCCTCTGTTTCATCCCCTCTGTTTCAGCCCCTCTGTTTCAGACCCTCTGTTTCTCGCCCTCTGTTTCAGCCCCTCTGTTTCAGCCCCTCTGTTTCAGCCCCTCTGTTTCTCGCCCTCTGTTTCTCGCCCTCTGTTTCCCGCCCTCTGTTTCAGGCCCTCTGTTTCAGCCCCTCTGTTTCTCGCCCTCTGTTTCTCGCCCTCTGTTTCAGCCCCTCTGTTTCAGCCCCTCTGTTTCAGCCCCTCTGTGTCAGCCCCTCTGTTTCAGCCTCACTGTTTCTCGCCCTCTTTTCAGCCCCTCTGTTTCAGCC
The DNA here is from genome assembly GCF_030684315.1 of Stegostoma tigrinum. NCBI lineage: Eukaryota > Metazoa > Chordata > Chondrichthyes > Orectolobiformes > Stegostomatidae > Stegostoma > Stegostoma tigrinum. The sequence continues at coordinate 781,410 of NW_026728048.1, read as the reverse complement.
CCTCTGTTTCTCGCCCTCTGTTTCTGCCCCTCTGTTTCAGCCCCTCTGTTTCAGCCCCTCTGTTTCAGCCCCTCTGTTTCAGGGCCTCTGTTTCAGCCACTCTGTTTCTCGCCCTCTGTTTCTCGCCCTCTGTTTCTCGCTCTAAGTTTCACGCCCTCTGTTTCTCGCCCTCTGTTTCTCGCCCTCTGTTTCAGCCCCTCTGTTTCACCCCCTCTGTTTCAGCCCCTCTGTTTCTCGCCCTCTGCTTCTCGCCCTCTGTTTCTCGCCCTCTGTTTCAGCCCCTCTGTTTCAGCCCCTCTGTTTCTCGCCCACTGTTTCTCGCCCTCTGTTTCAGCCCCTCTGTTTCAGCCCCTCTGTTTCAGCCCCTCTGGTTCAGCCCCTCTGTTTCAGCCTCACTGTTTCTCGCCCTCTTTTCAGCCCCACTGTTTCAGCCCCTCTGTTTCTCGCCCTCTGTTTCTGCCCCTCTGATTCAGCCCCTCTGTTTCAGCCCCTCTGTTTCTGCCCCTCTGTTTCTCGCCCTCTGTTTCTCGCCCTCTGTTTCAGCCCCTCTTTTTCAGCACCTCTGTTTCAGACCCTCTGTTTCTCGCACTCTGTTTCTCGCCCTCTGTTTCTCGCTCTCTGTTTCACGCCCTCTGTTTCTCGCCCTCTGTTTCTCGCCCTCTGTTTCAGCCCCTCTGTTTCACCCCCTCTGTTTCAGCCCCTATGTTTCTCGCCCTCTGTTTCTCGCCCTCTGTTTCTCGCCCTCTGTTTCTCGCCCTCTGTTTCAGCCACTCTTTTTCAGCACCTCTGATTCAGCCCCTCTGTTTCTCGCCGTCTGTTTCTCGCCCTCTGTTTCTCGCTCTCTGTTTCTGCCCCTGTGTTTCTCGCCCTCTGTTTCAGCCCCTCTGTTTCTCGCCCTCTGTTTCAGCCCCTCTGTTTCAGCCCCTCTGTTTCACCCCCTCTGTTTCAGCCCCTCTGTTTCAGCTCCACTCTTTCTCGCCCTCTGTTTCTCGCCCTCTGTTTCTCGCCCTCTGATTCATCCCCTCTGTTTCAGCCCCTCTGTTTCAGATCCTCTGTTTCTCGCCCTCTGTTTCAGCCCCTCTGTTTCAGCCCCTCTGTTTCAGCCCCTCTGTTTCTCGCCCTCTGTTTCTCGCCCTCTGTTTCAGCCCCTCTGTTTCAGCCCCTCTGTTTCTCGCCCTCTGTTTCTCGCCCTCTGTTTCAGCCCCTCTGTTTCAGCCCCTCTGTTTCAGCCCCTCTGTTTCAGCCCCTCTGTGTCAGCCCCTCTGTTTCAGCCTCACTGTTTCTCGCCCTCTTTTCAGCCCCTCTGTTTCAGCCCCTCTGTTTCTCGCCCTCTGTTTCTGCCCCTCTGTTTCAGCCCCTCTGTTTCAGCCCCTCTGTTTCAGCCCCTCTGTTTCTCGCCCTCTGTTTCTCGCCCTCTGTTTCAGCCCCTCTTTTTCAGCACCTCTGTTTCAGCCCCTCTGTTTCAGGCCCTCTGTTTCAGCCCCTCTGTTTCAGCCCCTCTGTTTCTCGCCCTCTGTTTCTCGCCCTTTGTTTCTCGCTCTCTGTTTCACGCCCTCTGTTTCTCGCCCTCTGTTTCTCGCCCTCTGTTTCAGCCAATCTGTTTCACCCTCTCTGTTTCAGCCCTTCTGTTTCTCGCCCTCTGTTTCTCGCCCTCTGTTTCTCGCCCTCTGTTTCAGCCCCTCTGTTTCAGCCCCTCTGTTTCAGCCCCTCTGTTTCAGCCCCTCTGTTTCACCCCCTCTGTTTCAGCCCCTCTGCTTCTCGCCCTCTGTTTCAGCCCCTCTGTTTCAGCTCCTCTGTTTCAGCCCCTCTGTTTCTTGCCCTCTGTTTCAGCCCCTCTGATTCAGCCCCTCTGTTTCACCCCCTCTGTTTCAGCCCCTCTGTTTCAGCCCCACTCTTTCTCGCCCTCTGTTTCTCGCCCTCTGTTTCTCGCCCTCTGTTTCAGCCCCTCTGTTTCAGCCCCTCTGTTTCAGACCCTCTGTTTCAGCCCCTCTGTTTCAGCCCCTCTGTTTCAGCCCCTCTGTTTCGCGCCCTCTGTTTCAGCCCCTCTGTTTCAGCCTCTCTGTTTCAGCTCCTCTGTTTCAGCCCCTCTGTTTCTCGCCCTCTGTTTCTCGCCCTCTATTTCAGCCCCTCTGTTTCAGCCCCTCTGTTTCAGCCCCTCTGTTTCTCGCACTCTGTTTCTCGCCCTCTGTTTCTCGCCCTCTGTTTCTCGCCAACAGTTTCAGCCCCTCTGTTTCAGCCCCTCTGTTTCTCGCCCTCTGTTTCTCGCCCTCTGTTTCAGCCCCTCTGTTTCTCGCCCTCTGTTTCAGCCCCTCTGTTTCAGCCCCTCTGTTTCAGCACATCTGTTTCAGCACCTCTGTTTCACGCCCTCTGTTTCAGCCCCTCTCTTTCAGCCCCTCTGTTTCTGCCCCTCTGTTTCAGCCCCTCTGTTTCAGCCCCTCTGTTTCAGCCCCTCTGTTTCTCGCCCTCTGTTTCTCGCCCTCTGTTTCAGCCCCTCTTTTTCAGCACCTCTGTTTCAGCCCCTCTGTTTCAGGCCCTCTGTTTCAGCCCCTCTGTTTCAGCCCCTCTGTTTCTCGCCCTCTGTTTCTCGCCCTTTGTTTCTCGCTCTCTGTTTCACGCCCTCTGTTTCTCGCCCTCTGTTTCTCGCCCTCTGTTTCAGCCAATCTGTTTCACCCTCTCTGTTTCAGCCCTTCTGTTTCTCGCCCTCTGTTTCTCGCCCTCTGTTTCTCGCCCTCTGTTTCAGCCCCTCTGTTTCAGCCCCTCTGTTTCAGCCCCTCTGTTTCAGCCCCTCTGTTTCACCCCCTCTGTTTCAGCCCCTCTGTTTCTCGCCCTCTGTTTCAGCCCCTCTGTTTCAGCTCCTCTGTTTCAGCCCCTCTGTTTCTTGCCCTCTGTTTCAGCCCCTCTGATTCAGCCCCTCTGTTTCACCCCCTCTGTTTCAGCCCCTCTGTTTCAGCCCCACTCTTTCTCGCCCTCTGTTTCTCGCCCTCTGTTTCTCGCCCTCTGTTTCAGCCCCTCTGTTTCAGCCCCTCTGTTTCAGACCCTCTGTTTCAGCCCCTCTGTTTCAGCCCCTCTGTTTCAGCCCCTCTGTTTCGCGCCCTCTGTTTCAGCCCCTCTGTTTCAGCCTCTCTGTTTCAGCTCCTCTGTTTCAGCCCCTCTGTTTCTCGCCCTCTGTTTCTCGCCCTCTATTTCAGCCCCTCTGTTTCAGCCCCTCTGTTTCAGCCCCTCTGTTTCTCGCACTCTGTTTCTCGCCCTCTGTTTCTCGCCCTCTGTTTCTCGCCAACAGTTTCAGCCCCTCTGTTTCAGCCCCTCTGTTTCTCGCCCTCTGTTTCTCGCCCTCTGTTTCAGCCCCTCTGTTTCTCGCCCTCTGTTTCAGCCCCTCTGTTTCAGCCCCTCTGTTTCAGCCCATCTGTTTCAGCACCTCTGTTTCACGCCCTCTGTTTCAGCCCCTCTCTTTCAGCCCCTCTGTTTCAGCCCCTCTGTTTCAGCCCCTCTGTTTCAGCCCCTCTGTTCCAGCCCCTCTGTTTCTCGCCCTCTGTTTCAGCCCCGCTGTTTCAGCCACTCTGTTTCAGCCCCTCTGTTTCTCGCCCTCTGTTTCTCGCCCTCTGTTTCTCGCCCTCTGTTTCAGCCACTCTGATTCAGCCCCTCTGTTACAGCCCCTCTGATTCAGCCCCTCTGTTTCAGCCCCACTATTTAAGCCCCTCTGTTTCTCGCCCTCTGTTTCAGCCGCTCTGTTTCTCGCACTCTGTTTCTCGCCCTCTGTTTCAGCCCCTCTGTTTCAGGCCCTCTGTTTCAGCCCCTCTGTTTCAGCCCCTCTGTTTCTCGCCCTCTGTTTCTCGCCCTTTGTTTCTCGCTCTCTGTTTCACGCCCTCTGTTTCTCGCCCTCTGTTTCTCGCCCTCTGTTTCAGCCAATCTGTTTCACCCTCTCTGTTTCAGCCCTTCTGTTTCTCGCCCTCTGTTTCTCGCCCTCTGTTTCTCGCCCTCTGTTTCAGCCCCTCTGTTTCAGCCCCTCTGTTTCAGCCCCTCTGTTTCAGCCCCTCTGTTTCACCCCCTCTGTTTCAGCCCCTCTGCTTCTCGCCCTCTGTTTCAGCCCCTCTGTTTCAGCTCCTCTGTTTCAGCCCCTCTGTTTCTTGCCCTCTGTTTCAGCCCCTCTGATTCAGCCCCTCTGTTTCACCCCCTCTGTTTCAGCCCCTCTGTTTCAGCCCCACTCTTTCTCGCCCTCTGTTTCTCGCCCTCTGTTTCTCGCCCTCTGTTTCAGCCCCTCTGTTTCAGCCCCTCTGTTTCAGACCCTCTGTTTCAGCCCCTCTGTTTCAGCCCCTCTGTTTCAGCCCCTCTGTTTCGCGCCCTCTGTTTCAGCCCCTCTGTTTCAGCCTCTCTGTTTCAGCTCCTCTGTTTCAGCCCCTCTGTTTCTCGCCCTCTGTTTCTCGCCCTCTATTTCAGCCCCTCTGTTTCAGCCCCTCTGTTTCAGCCCCTCTGTTTCTCGCACTCTGTTTCTCGCCCTCTGTTTCTCGCCCTCTGTTTCTCGCCAACAGTTTCAGCCCCTCTGTTTCAGCCCCTCTGTTTCTCGCCCTCTGTTTCTCGCCCTCTGTTTCAGCCCCTCTGTTTCTCGCCCTCTGTTTCAGCCCCTCTGTTTCAGCCCCTCTGTTTCAGCACATCTGTTTCAGCACCTCTGTTTCACGCCCTCTGTTTCAGCCCCTCTCTTTCAGCCCCTCTGTTTCTGCCCCTCTGTTTCAGCCCCTCTGTTTCAGCCCCTCTGTTTCAGCCCCTCTGTTTCTCGCCCTCTGTTTCTCGCCCTCTGTTTCAGCCCCTCTTTTTCAGCACCTCTGTTTCAGCCCCTCTGTTTCAGGCCCTCTGTTTCAGCCCCTCTGTTTCAGCCCCTCTGTTTCTCGCCCTCTGTTTCTCGCCCTTTGTTTCTCGCTCTCTGTTTCACGCCCTCTGTTTCTCGCCCTCTGTTTCTCGCCCTCTGTTTCAGCCAATCTGTTTCACCCTCTCTGTTTCAGCCCTTCTGTTTCTCGCCCTCTGTTTCTCGCCCTCTGTTTCTCGCCCTCTGTTTCAGCCCCTCTGTTTCAGCCCCTCTGTTTCAGCCCCTCTGTTTCAGCCCCTCTGTTTCACCCCCTCTGTTTCAGCCCCTCTGTTTCTCGCCCTCTGTTTCAGCCCCTCTGTTTCAGCTCCTCTGTTTCAGCCCCTCTGTTTCTTGCCCTCTGTTTCAGCCCCTCTGATTCAGCCCCTCTGTTTCACCCCCTCTGTTTCAGCCCCTCTGTTTCAGCCCCACTCTTTCTCGCCCTCTGTTTCTCGCCCTCTGTTTCTCGCCCTCTGTTTCAGCCCCTCTGTTTCAGCCCCTCTGTTTCAGACCCTCTGTTTCAGCCCCTCTGTTTCAGCCCCTCTGTTTCAGCCCCTCTGTTTCGCGCCCTCTGTTTCAGCCCCTCTGTTTCAGCCTCTCTGTTTCAGCTCCTCTGTTTCAGCCCCTCTGTTTCTCGCCCTCTGTTTCTCGCCCTCTATTTCAGCCCCTCTGTTTCAGCCCCTCTGTTTCAGCCCCTCTGTTTCTCGCACTCTGTTTCTCGCCCTCTGTTTCTCGCCCTCTGTTTCTCGCCAACAGTTTCAGCCCCTCTGTTTCAGCCCCTCTGTTTCTCGCCCTCTGTTTCTCGCCCTCTGTTTCAGCCCCTCTGTTTCTCGCCCTCTGTTTCAGCCCCTCTGTTTCAGCCCCTCTGTTTCAGCCCATCTGTTTCAGCACCTCTGTTTCACGCCCTCTGTTTCAGCCCCTCTCTTTCAGCCCCTCTGTTTCAGCCCCTCTGTTTCAGCCCCTCTGTTTCAGCCCCTCTGTTCCAGCCCCTCTGTTTCTCGCCCTCTGTTTCAGCCCCGCTGTTTCAGCCACTCTGTTTCAGCCCCTCTGTTTCTCGCCCTCTGTTTCTCGCCCTCTGTTTCTCGCCCTCTGTTTCAGCCACTCTGATTCAGCCCCTCTGTTACAGCCCCTCTGATTCAGCCCCTCTGTTTCAGCCCCACTATTTAAGCCCCTCTGTTTCTCGCCCTCTGTTTCAGCCGCTCTGTTTCTCGCACTCTGTTTCTCGCCCTCTGTTTCAGCCCCTCTGTTTCAGCCCCTCTGTTTCAGCCCCTCTGTTTCACCCCCTCTGTTTCAGCCCCTCTGTTTCTCGCCCTCTGTTTCAGCCCCTCTTTTTCAGGACCTCTGTTTCAGCCCCTCTGTTTCAGCCCCTCTGTTTCAGGCCCTCTGTTTCAGCCCCTCTGTTTCACCCCCTCTGTTTCAGCCCCTCTGTTTCAGCCCCACTCTTTCTCGCCCGCTGTTTCTCGCCCTCTGTTTCTCGCCCACTGTTTCAGCCCCTCTGTTTCAGCCCCTCTGTTTCAGACCCTCTGTTTCAGCCCCTCTGTTTCAGCCCCTCTGTTTCAGCCCCTCTGTTTCTCGCCCTCTGTTTCAGCCCCTCTGTTTCAGCCCCTCTGTTTCAGCCCCTCTGTTTCTCGCCCTCTGTTTCTCGCCCACTATTTCAGCCCCTCTGTTTCAGCCCCTCTGTTTCAGCCCCTCTGTTTCTCGCACTCTGTTTCTCGCCCTCTGTTTCTCGCCCTCTGTTGCTCGCCAACAGTTTCAGCCCCTCTGTTTCAGCCCCTCATTTTCTCGCCCTCTGTTTCTCGCCCTCTGTTTCAGCCCCTCTGTTTCTCGCCCTCTGTTTCAGCCCCTCTGTTTCAGCCCCTCTGTTTCAGCCCATCTGTTTCAGCCCCTCTGTTTCTCGCCCTCTGTTTCAGCCCCTCTCTTTCAGCCCCTCTGTTTCAGCCCCTCTGTTTCAGCCCCTCTGTTTCAGCCCCTCTGTTCCAGCCCCTCTGTTTCTCGCCCTCTGTTTCAGCCCCGCTGTTTCAGCCCCTCTGTTTCAGCCCCTCTGTTTCTCGCACTCTGTTTCTCGCCCTCTGTTTCTCGCCCTCTGTTTCAGCCACTCTGATTCAGCCCCTCTGTTACAGCCCCTCTGTTTCAGCCCCTCTGTTTCAGCCCCACTATTTAAGCCCTTCAGTTTCTCGCCCTCTGTTTCAGCCCCTCTGTTTCTCGCCCTCTGTTTCTCGCCCTCTGTTTCAGCCCCTCTGCTTCAGCCCCTCTGTTTCAGCCCCTCTGTTTCAGCCCCTCTTTTTCAGCCACTCTGTTTCTCGCCCTCTGTTTCAGCCCCTCTGTTTCAGCCCCTCTGTTTCTCGCTCTCTGTTTCACGCCCTCTGTTTCTCGCCCTCTGTTTATCGCCCTCTGTTTCAGCCAATCTGTTTCACCCCCTCTGTTTCAGCCCCTATGTTTCTCGCCCTCTGTTTCTCGCCCTCTGTTTCTCGCCCTCTGTTTCAGCCCCTCTGTTTCAGCCCCTCTGTTTCTCGCCCTCTGTTTCTCGCCCTCTGTTTCAGCCGCTCTGATTCAGCCCCTCTGTTACAGCCCCTCTGTTTCAGCCCCTCTGTTTCAGCCCCACTATTTAAGCCCCACTGTTTCTCAGCCTCTGTTTCAGCCCCTTTGTTTCACCCCCTCTGTTTCAGCCCCTCTGTTTCAGCCCCACTCTTTCTCGCCCTCTGTTTCTCGCCCTCTGTTTCTCGCCCTCTGTTTCAGCCCCTCTGTTTCAGCCCCTCTGTTTCAGACCCTCTGTTTCACCCCTCTGTTTCAGCCCCTCTGTTTCAGCCCCACTCTTTCTCGCCCGCTGTTTCTCGCCCTCTGTTTCAGCCCCTCTGTTTCAGCCCCTCTGTTTCAGACCCTCTGTTTCACCCCCTCTGTATCAGCACCTCTGTTTCAGCCCCTCTGTTTCAGCCCCTCTGTTTCAGGCCCTCTGTTTCAGCCCCTCTGTTTCACCCCCTCTGTTTCAGCCCCTCTGTTTTAGCCCCACTCTTTCTCGCCCGCTGTTTCTCGCCCTCTGTTTCTCGCCCTCTGTTTCAGCCCCTCTGTTTCAGCCCCTCTGTTTCAGACCCTCTGTTTCAGCCCCTCTGTTTCAGCCCCTCTGTTTCAGCCCCTCTGTTTCTCGCCCTCTGTTTCAGCCCCTCTGTTTCAGCCCCTCTGTTTCAGCCCCTCTGTTTCTCGCCCTCTGTTTCTCGCCCACTATTTCAGCCCCTCTGTTTCAGCCCCTCTGTTTCAGCCCCTCTGTTTCTCGCACTCTGTTTCTCGCCCTCTGTTTCTCGCCCTCTGTTGCTCGCCAACAGTTTCAGCCCCTCTGTTTCAGCCCCTCTGTTTCTCGCTCTCTGTTTCTCGCCCTCTGTTTCAGCCCCTCTGTTTCTCGCCCTCTGTTTCAGCCCCTCTGTTTCAGCCCCTCTGTTTCAGCCCATCTGTTTCAGCCCCTCTGTTTCTCGCCCTCTGTTTCAGCCCCTCTCTTTCAGCCCCTCTGTTTCAGCCCCTCTGTTTCAGCCCCTCTGTTTCAGCCCCTCTGTTCCAGCCCCTCTGTTTCTCGCCCTCTGTTTCAGCCCCGCTGTTTCAGCCCCTCTGTTTCAACCGCTCTGTTTCTCGCACTCTGTTTCTCGCCCTCTGTTTCTCGCCCTCTGTTTCAGCCACTCTGATTCAGCCCCTCTGTTACAGCCCCTCTGTTTCAGCCCCTCTGTTTCAGCCCCACTATTTAAGCCCTTCAGTTTCTCGCCCTCTGTTTCAGCCCCTCTGTTTCTCGCCCTCTGTTTCTCGCCCTCTGTTTCAGCCCCTCTGCTTCAGCCCCTCTGTTTCAGCCCCTCTGTTTCAGCCCCTCTTTTTCAGCCACTCTGTTTCTCGCCCTCTGTTTCAGCCCCTCTGTTTCAGCCCCTCTGTTTCTCGCTCTCTGTTTCACGCCCTCTGTTTCTCGCCCTCTGTTTATCGCCCTCTGTTTCAGCCAATCTGTTTCACCCCCTCTGTTTCAGCCCCTATGTTTCTCGCCCTCTGTTTCTCGCCCTCTGTTTCTCGCCCTCTGTTTCAGCCCCTCTGTTTCAGCCCCTCTGTTTCTCGCCCTCTGTTTCTCGCCCTCTGTTTCAGCCACTCTGATTCAGCCCCTCTGTTACAGCCCCTCTGTTTCAGCCCCTCTGTTTCAGCCCCACTATTTAAGCCCCACTGTTTCTCAGCCTCTGTTTCAGCCCCTCTGTTTCACCCCCTCTGTTTCAGCCCCTCTGTTTCAGCCCCACTCTTTCTCGCCCTCTGTTTCTCGCCCTCTGTTTCTCGCCCTCTGTTTCAGCCCCTCTGTTTCAGCCCCTCTGTTTCAGACCCTCTGTTTCAGCCCCTCTGTTTCAGCCCCTCTGTTTCAGCCCCTCTGTTTCTCGCCCTCTGTTTCAGCCCCTCTGTTTCAGCCCCTCTGTTTCAGCCCCTCTGTTTCAGCCCCTCTGTTTCGCGCCCTCTATTTCAGCCCCTCTGTTTCAGCCCCTCTGTTTCAGCCCCTCTGTTTCTCGCACTCTGTTTCTCGCCCTCTGTTTCTCGCCCTCTGTTGCTCGCCAACAGTTTCAGCCCCTCTGTTTCAGCCCCTCTGTTTCTCGCCCTCTGTTTCTCGCCCTCTGTTTCAGCCCCTCTGTTTCTCGCCCTCTGTTTCAGCCCCTCTGTTTCAGCCCCTCTGTTTCAGCCCATCTGTTTCAGCCCCTCTGTTTCTCGCCCTCAGTTTCAGCCCCTCTGTTTAAGCCCCTCTGTTTCTCGCCCTCTGTTTCAGCCCCTCTGTTTCAGCCCCTCTGTTTCAGCCCCTCTGTTTCAGCCCCTCTGTTCCAGCCCCTCTGTTTCTCGCCCTCTGTTTCAGCCCCGCTGTTTCAGCCCCTCTGTTTCAGCCCCTCTGTTTCTCGCACTCTGTTTCTAGCCCTCTGTTTCTCGCCCTCTGTTTCAGCCACTCTGATTCAGCCCCTCTGTTACAGCCCCTCTGTTTCAGCCCCTCTGTTTCAGCCCCACTATTTTAGCCCCTCTGTTTCTCGCCCTCTGTTTCAGCCCCTCTGTTTCTCGCCCTCTGTTTCTCGCCCTCTGTTTCAGCCCCTCTGTTTCAGCCCCTCTGTTTCAGCCCCTCTGTTTCAGCCCCTCTTTTTCAGCCACTCTGTTTCAGCCCCTCTGTTTCAGCCCCTCTGTTTCAGCCCCTCTGTTTCTCGCTCTCTGTTTATCGCCCTCTGTTTCAGCCCCTCTGTTTCTCGCCCACTGTTTCAGCCCCTCTGTTTCTCGCCCTCTGTTTCAGCCCCTCTGTTTCAGCCCCTCTGTTTCAGCCCCTATGTTTCAGCCCCACTGTTTCTCGCCCTCTTTTCAGCACCTCTGTTTCAGCCCCTCTGTTTCTCGCCCTCTGTTTATGCCCATCTGTTTCAGCCCCTCTGTTTCAGCCCCTCTGTTTCAGCCCCTCTGTTTCTCGCCCTCTGTTTCTCGCCCTCTGTTTCAGCCCCTCTTTTTCAGCCCCTCTGTTTCAGCCCCTCTGTTTCAGTCCCTCTGTTTCAGGGCCTCTGTTTCAGCCACTCTGTTTCTCGCCCTCTGTTTCTCGCCCTCTGTTTCTCGCTCTCTGTTTCACGCCCTCTGTTTCTCGCCCTCTGTTTCTCGCCCTCTGTTTCAGCCCCTCTGTTTCACCCCCTCTGTTTCAGCCCCTCTGTTTCTCGCCCTCTGTTTCTCGCCCTCTGTTTCTCGCCCTCTGTTTCAGCCCCTCTGTTTCAGCCCCTCTGTTTCTCGCCCTCTGTTTCTCGCCCTCTGTTTCAGCCCCTCTGTTTCAGCCCCTCTGTTTCAGCCCCTCTGTTTCAGCCCCTCTGTTTCAGCCACTCTGTTTCTCGCCCTCTTTTCAGCCCCACTGTTTCAGCCCCTCTGTATCTCGCCCTCTGTTTCTGCCCCTCTGATTCAGCCCCTCTGTTTCAGCCCCTCTGTTTCTGCCCCTCTGTTTCTCGCCCTCTGTTTCTCGCCCTCTGTTTCAGCCCCTCTTTTTCAGCACCTCTGTTTCAGCCCCTCTGTTTCTCGCCCTCTGTTTCTCGCCCTCTGTTTCTCGCTCTCTGTTTCACGCACTCTGTTTCTCGCCCTCTGTTTCTCGCCCTCTGTTTCAGCCCCTCTGTTTCACCCCCTCTGTTTCAGCCCCTCTGTTTCTCGCCCTCTGTTTCTCGCCCTCTGTTTCTCGCTCTCTGTTTCAGCCCCTCTGTTTCTCGCCCTCTGTTTCAGCCCCTCTGTTTCAGCTCCTCTGTTTCAGCCCCTCTGTTTCTCGCCCTCTGTTTCAGCCCCTCTGTTTCAGCCCCTCTGTTTCACCCCCTCTGTTTCAGCCACTCTGTTTCAGCCTCACTCTTTCTCGCCCTCTGTTTCTCGCCCTCTGTTTCTCGCCCTCTGTTTCATCCCCTCTGTTTCAGCCCCTCTGTTTCAGACCCTCTGTTTCAGCCCCTCTGTTTCAGCCCCTCTTTTTCAGCCCCTCTGTTTCTCGCCCTCTGTTTCAGCCCCTCTGTTTCAGCCCCTCTGTTTCAGCCCCTCTGTTTCTCGCCCTCTGTTTCTCGCCCTCTATTTCAGCCCCTCTGATTCAGCCCCTCTGTTTCAGCCCCTCTGTTTCAGCCCCTCTGTTTCTCGCACTCTGTTTCTCGCCCTCTGTTTCTCGCCCTCTGTTTCTCGCCAACTGTTTCAGCCCCTCTGTTTCAGCCCCTCTGTTTCTCGCCCTCTGTTTCTCGCCCTCTGTTTCTCGCCCTCTGTTTCTCGCTCTCTGTTTCTCGCCCTATGTTTCTCCCCCTCTGTTTCAGGCCCTCTGTTTCAGCTCCTCTGTTTCTCGCCCTCTGTTTCTCGCCCTTTGTTTCTCGCTCTCTGTTTCACGCCCTCTGTTTCTCGCCCTCTGTTTCTCGCCCTCTGTTTCAGCCAATCTGTTTCACCCCCTCTGCTTCAGCCACTCTGTTTCTCGCCCTCTGTTTCTCGCCCTCTGTTTCTCGCCCTCTGTTTCTCGCCCTCTGTTTCAGCCCCTCTGTTTCAGCCCCTCAGTTTCAGCCCCTCTGTTTCAGCCCCTCTGTTTCACCCCCTCTGTTTCAGCCCCTCTGTTTCTCGCCCTCTGTTTCAGCCCCTCTGTTTCAGCTCCTCTGTTTCAGCCCCTCTGTTTCTCGCCCTCTGTTTCAGCCCCTCTGATTCAGCCCCTCTGTTTCACCCCAACTGTTTCAGCCCCTCTGTTTCAGCCCCACTCTTTCTCGCCCTCTGTTTCTCGCCCTCTGTTTCTCGCAATCTGTTTCAGCCCCTCTGTTTCAGCCCCTCTGTTTCAGACCCTCTGTTTCAGCCCCTCTGTTTCAGCCCCTCTGTTTCAGCCCCTCTGTTTCTCGCCCTCTGTTTCAGCCCCTCTGTTTCAGCCCCTCTGTTTCAGCCCCTCTGTTTCAGCCCCTCTGTTTCTCGCCCTCTGTTTCTCGCCCTCTATTTCAGCCCCTCTGTTTCAGCCCCTCTGTTTCAGCCCCTCTGTTTCTCGCACTCTGTTTCTCGCCCTCTGTTTCTCGCCCTCTGTTTCTCGCCAACAGTTTCAGCCCCTCTGTTTCAGCCCCTCTGTTTCTCGCCCTCTGTTTCTCGCCCTCTGTTTCAGCCCCTCTGTTTCTCGCCCTCTGTTTCAGCCCCTCTGTTTCAGCCCCTCTGTTTCAGCCCATCTGTTTCAGCCCCTCTGTTTCTCGCCCTCTGTTTCAGCCGCTCTCTTTCAGCCCCTCTGTTTCAGCCCCTCCGTTTCAGCCCCTCTGTTTCAGCCCCTCTGTTCCAGCCCCTCTGTTTCTCGCCCTCTGTTTCAGCCCCGCTGTTTCAGCCCCTCTGTTTCAGCCCCTATGTTTCTAGCACTCTGTTTCTCGCCCTCTGTTTCTCGCCCTCTGTTTCAGCCACTCTGATTCAGCCCCTCTGTTACAGCCCCTCTGTTTCAGCCCCTCTGTTTCAGCCCCACTATTTAAGCCCCTCTGTTTCTCGCCCTCTGTTTCAGCCCCTCTGTTTCTCGCAATCTGTTTCTCGCCCTCTGTTTCAGCCCCTCTGTTTCAGCCCCTCTGTTTCAGCCCCTCTGTTTCACCCCCTCTGTTTCAGCCCCTCTGTTTCTCGCCCTCTGTTTCAGCCCCTCTTTTTCAGCACCTCTGTATCAGCCCCTCTGTTTCAGCCCCTCTGTTTCAGGCCCTCTGTTTCAGCCCCTCTGTTTCTCGCCCTCTGTTTCTCGCCCTTTGTTTCTCGCTCTCTGTTTCACGCCCTCTGTTTCTCGCCCTCTGTTTCTCGCCCTCTGTTTCAGCCAATCTGTTTCACCCCCTCTGTTTCAGCCCCTCTGTTTCTCGCCCTCTGTTTCTCGCCCTCTGTTTCTCGCCCTCTGTTTCAGCCCCTCTGTTTCAGCCCCTCTGTTTCAGCCCCTCTGTTTCAGCCCCTCTGTTTCACCCCCTCTGTTTCAGCCCCTCTGTTTCTCGCCCTCTGTTTCAGCCTCTCTGTTTCAGCTCCTCTGTTTCAGCCCCTCTGTTTCTCGCCCTCTGTTTCAGCCCCTCTGTTTCAGCCCCTCTGTTTCACCCCCTCTGTTTCAGCCCCTCTGTTTCAGCCCCACTCTTTCTCGCCCTCTGTTTCTCGCCCTCTGTTTCTCGCCCTCTGTTTCAGCCCCTCTGTTTCAGCCATTCTGTTTCAGACCCTCTGTTTCAGCCCCTCTGTTTCAGCCCCTCTGTTTCAGCCCCTCTGTTTCTCGCCCTCTGTTTCAGCCCCTCTGTTTCAGCCCCTCTGTTTCAGCCCCTCTGTTTCTCGCCCTCAGTTTCTCGCCCTTTTTCAGCCCCTCTGTTTCAGCCCCTCTGTTTCAGCCCCTCTGTTTCTCGCACTCTGTTTCTCGCCCTCTGTTTCTCGCCCTCTGTTGCTCGCCAACAGTTTCAGCCCCTCTGTTTCAGCCCCTCTGTTTCTCGCCCTCTGTTTCTCGCCCTCTGTTTCAGCCCCCCTGTTTCTCGCCCTCTGTTTCAGCCCCTCTGTTTCAGCCCCTCTGTTACAGCCCATCTGTTTCAGCCCCTCTATTTCTCGCCCTCTGTTTCAGCCCCTCTCTTTCAGCCCCTCTGTTTCAGCCCCTCTGTTTCAGCCCCTCTGTTTCAGCCCCTCTGTTCCAGCCCGTCTGTTTCTCGCCCTCTGTTTCAGCCCCGCTGTTTCAGCCCCTCTGTTTCAGCCCCTCTGTTTCTCGCACTCTGTTTCTCGCCCTCTGTTTCTCGCCCTCTGTTTCAGCCATTCTGATTCAGCCCCTCTGTTACAGCCCCTCTGTTTCAGCCCCTCTGTTTCAGCCCCACTATTTAAGCCCCTCTGTTTCTCGCCCTCTGTTTCAGCCCCTCTGTTTCTCGCCCTCTGTTTCTCGCCCTCTGTTTCAGCCCCTCTGCTTCAGCCCCTCTGTTTCAGCCCCTCTGTTTCAGCCCCTCTTTTTCAGCCACTCTGTTTCAGCCCCTCTGTTTCAGCCCCTCTGTTTCAGCCCCTCTGTTTCTCGCTCTCTGTTTCTCGCCCTCTGTTTCAGCCCCTCTGTTTCTCGCCCACTGTTTCAGCCCCTCTGTTTCTCGCACTCTGTTTCAGCCCCTCTGTTTCAGCCCCTCTGTTTCAGCCCCTATGTTTCAGCTCCACTGTTTCTCGCCCTCTTTTCAGCCCCTCTGTTTCAGCCCCTCTGTTTCTCGCCCTCTGTTTATGCCCCTCTGTTTCAGCCCCTCTGTTTCAGCCCCTCTGTTACAGCCCCTCTGTTTCTCGCCCTCTGTTTCTCGCCCTCTGTTTCAGCCCCTCTTTTTCAGCCCCTCTGTTTCAGCCCCTCTGTTTCAGCCCCTCTGTTTCAGGGCCTCTGTTTCAGCCACTCTGTTTCTCGCCCTCTGTTTCTCGCCCTCTGTTTCTCGCTCTCTGTTTCACGCCCTCTGTTTCTCGCCCTCTGTTTCTCGCCCTCTGTTTCAGCCCCTCTGTTTCACCCCCTCTGTTTCAGCCCCTCTTTTTCTCGCCCTCTGTTTCTCGCCCTCTGTTTCTCGCCCTCTGTTTCAGCCCCTCTTTTAGAGCCCCTCTGTTTCTCGCCCTCTGTTTCTCGCCCTCTGTTTCAGCCCCTCTGTTTCAGCCCCTCTGTTTCAGCCCCTCTGTTTCAGCCCCTCTGTTTCAGCCTCACTGTTTCTCGCCCTCATTTCAGCCCCACTGTTTCAGCCCCTCTGTTTCTCGCCCTCTGTTTCTGCCCCTCTGATTCAGCCCCTCTGTTTCAGCCCCTCTGTTTCTGCCCCTCTGTTTCTCGCCCTCTGTTTCTCGCCCTCTGTTTCAGCCCCTCTTTTTCAGCACCTCTGTTTCAGCCCCTCTGTTTCTCGCCCTCTGTTTCTCGCCCTCTGTTTCTCGCTCTCTGTTTCACGCCCTCTGTTTCTCGCCCTCTGTTTCTCGCCCTCTGTTTCAGCCCCTCTGTTTCACTCCCTCTGTTTCAGCCCCTCTGTTTCTCGCCCTCTGTTTCTCGCCCTCTGTTTCTCGCCCTCTGTTTCTCGCCCTCTGTTTCAGCCACTCTTTTTCAGCACCTCTGTTTCAGCCCCTCTGTTTCTCTCCCTCTGTTTCTCGCCCTCTGTTTCTCGCTCTCTGTTTCAGCCCCTCTGTTTCTCGCCCTCTGTTTCAGCCCCTCTGTTTCAGCTCCTCTGTTTCAGCCCCTCTGTTTCTCGCCCTCTGTTTCAGCCCCTCTGTTTCAGCCCCTCTGTTTCACCCCCTCTGTTTCAGCCACTCTGTTTCAGCCCCACTCTTTCTCGCCCTCTGTTTCTCGCCCTCTGTTTCTCGCCCTCTGTTTCATCCCCTCTGTTTCAGCCCCTCTGTTTCAGACCCTCTGTTTCTCGCCCTCTGTTTCAGCCCCTCTGTTTCAGCCCCTCTGTTTCAGCCCCTCTGTTTCTCGCCCTCTGTTTCTCGCCCTCTGTTTCTCGCCCTCTGTTTCAGGCCCTCTGTTTCAGCCCCTCTGTTTCTCGCCCTCTGTTTCTCGCCCTCTGTTTCAGCCCCTCTGTTTCAGCCCCTCTGTTTCAGCCCCTCTGTGTCAGCCCCTCTGTTTCAGCCTCACTGTTTCTCGCCCTCTTTTCAGCCCCTCTGTTTCAGCCCCTCTGTTTCTCGCCCTCTGTTTCAGCCCCTCTGTTTCAGCCCCTCTGTTTCAGCCCCATCTGTTTCTCGCCCTCTGTTTCTCGCCCTCTGTTTCAGCCCCTCTTTTTCAGCACCTCTGTTTCAGCCCCTCTGTTTCAGCCCCTCTGTTTCAGGCCCTCTGTTTCAGCCCCTCTGTTTCTCGCCCTCTGTTTCTCGCCCTTTGTTTCTCACTCTCTGTTTCACGCCCTCTGTTTCTCGCCCTCTGTTACTCGCCCTCTGTTTCAGCCAATCTGTTTCACCCCCTCTGTTTCAGACCCTCTGTTTCTCGCCCTCTGTTTCTCGCCCTCTGTTTCTCGCCCTCTGTTTCAGCCCCTCTGTTTCAGCCCCTCTGTATCAGCCCCTCTGTTTCAGCCCCTCTGTTTCACCCCCTCTGTTTCAGCCCCTCTGTTTCTCGCCCTCTGTTTCAGCCCCTCTGTTTCAGCTCCTCTGTTTCAGCCACTCTGTTTCTCGCCCTCTGTTTCAGCCCCTCTGTTTCAGCCCCTCTGTTTCACCCCCTCTGTTTCAGCCCCTCTGTTTCAGCCCCACTCTTTCTCGCCCTCTGTTTCTCGCCCTCTGTTTCTCGCCCTCTGTTTCAGCCCCTCTGTTTCAGCCCCTCTGTTTCAGACCCTCTGTTTCAGCCCCTCTGTTTCTGCCCCTCTGTTTCTCGCCCTCTGTTTCTCGCCCTCTGTTTCAGCCCCTCTTTTTCAGCACCTCTGTTTCAGCCCCTCTGTTTCTCGCCCTCTGTTTCTCGCCCTCTGTTTCTCGCTCTCTGTTTCACGCCCTCTGTTTCTCGCCCTCTGTTTCTCGCCCTCTGTTTCAGCCCCTCTGTTTCACTCCCTCTGTTTCAGCCCCTCTGTTTCTCGCCCTCTGTTTCTCGCCCTCTGTTTCTCGCCCTCTGTTTCTCGCCCTCTGTTTCAGCCACTCTTTTTCAGCACCTCTGTTTCAGCCCCTCTGTTTCTCTCCCTCTGTTTCTCGCCCTCTGTTTCTCGCTCTCTGTTTCAGCCCCTCTGTTTCTCGCCCTCTGTTTCAGCCCCTCTGTTTCAGCTCCTCTGTTTCAGCCCCTCTGTTTCTCGCCCTCTGTTTCAGCCCCTCTGTTTCAGCCCCTCTGTTTCACCCCCTCTGTTTCAGCCCCTCTGTTTCAGCCCCACTCTTTCTCGCCCTCTGTTTCTCGCCCTCTGTTTCTCGCCCTCTGTTTCAGCCCCTCTGTTTCAGCCATTCTGTTTCAGACCCTCTGTTTCAGCCCCTCTGTTTCAGCCCCTCTGTTTCAGCCCCTCTGTTTCTCGCCCTCTGTTTCAGCCCCTCTGTTTCAGCCCCTCTGTTTCAGCCCCTCTGTTTCTCGCCCTCTGTTTCTCGCCCTCTATTTCAGCCCCTCTGTTTCAGCCCCTCTGTTTCAGCCCCTCTGTTTCTCGCACTCTGTTTCTCGCCCTCTGTTTCTCGCCCTCTGTTGCTCGCCAACAGTTTCAGCCCCTCTGTTTCAGCCCCTCTGTTTCTCGCCCTCTGTTTCTCGCCCTCTGTTTCAGCCCCCCTGTTTCTCGCCCTCTGTTTCAGCCCCTCTGTTTCAGCCCCTCTGTTACAGCCCATCTGTTTCAGCCCCTCTATTTCTCGCCCTCTGTTTCAGCCCCTCTCTTTCAGCCCCTCTGTTTCAGCCCCTCTGTTTCAGCCCCTCTGTTTCAGCCCCTCTGTTCCATCGCGTCTGTTTCTCGCCCTCTGTTTCAGCCCCGCTGTTTCAGCCCCTCTGTTTCAGCCCCTCTGTTTCTCGCACTCTGTTTCTCGCCCTCTGTTTCTCGCCCTCTGTTTCAGCCACTCTGATTCAGCCCCTCTGTTACAGCCCCTCTGTTTCAGCCCCTCTGTTTCAGCCCCACTATTTAAGCCCCTCTGTTTCTCGCCCTCTGTTTCAGCCCCTCTGTTTCTCGCCCTCTGTTTCTCGCCCTCTGTTTCAGCCCCTCTGCTTCAGCCCCTCTGTTTCAGCCCCTCTGTTTCAGCCCCTCTTTTTCAGCCACTCTGTTTCAGCCCCTCTGTTTCAGCCCCTCTGTTTCAGCCCCTCTGTTTCTCGCTCTCTGTTTCTCGCCCTCTGTTTCAGCCCCTCTGTTTCTCGCCCACTGTTTCAGCCCCTCTGTTTCTCGCACTCTGTTTCAGCCCCTCTGTTTCAGCCCCTCTGTTTCAGCCCCTATGTTTCAGCTCCACTGTTTCTCGCCCTCTTTTCAGCCCCTCTGTTTCAGCCCCTCTGTTTCTCGCCCTCTGTTTATGCCCCTCTATTTCAGCCCCTCTGTTTCAGCCCCTCTGTTTCAGCCCCTCTGTTTCTCGCACTCTGTTTCTCGCCCTCTGTTTCTCGCCCTCTGTTGCTCGCCAACAGTTTCAGCCCCTCTGTTTCAGCCCCTCTGTTTCTCGCCCTCTGTTTCTCGCCCTCTGTTTCAGCCCCCCTGTTTCTCGCCCTCTGTTTCAGCCCCTCTGTTTCAGCCCCTCTGTTACAGCCCATCTGTTTCAGCCCCTCTATTTCTCGCCCTCTGTTTCAGCCCCTCTCTTTCAGCCCCTCTGTTTCAGCCCCTCTGTTTCAGCCCCTCTGTTTCAGCCCCTCTGTTCCAGCCCGTCTGTTTCTCGCCCTCTGTTTCAGCCCCGCTGTTTCAGCCCCTCTGTTTCAGCCCCTCTGTTTCTCGCACTCTGTTTCTCGCCCTCTGTTTCTCGCCCTCTGTTTCAGCCACTCTGATTCAGCCCCTCTGTTACAGCCCCTCTGTTTCAGCCCCTCTGTTTCAGCCCCACTATTTAAGCCCCTCTGTTTCTCGCCCTCTGTTTCAGCCCCTCTGTTTCTCGCCCTCTGTTTCTCGCCCTCTGTTTCAGCCCCTCTGCTTCAGCCCCTCTGTTTCAGCCCCTCTGTTTCAGCCCCTCTTTTTCAGCCACTCTGTTTCAGCCCCTCTGTTTCAGCCCCTCTGTTTCAGCCCCTCTGTTTCTCGCTCTCTGTTTCTCGCCCTCTGTTTCAGCCCCTCTGTTTCTCGCCCACTGTTTCAGCCCCTCTGTTTCAGCCCCTCTGCTTCAGCCCCTCTGTTTCAGCCCCTCTGTTTCAGCCCCTCTTTTTCAGCCACTCTGTTTCAGCCCCTCTGTTTCAGCCCCTCTGTTTCAGCCCCTCTGTTTCTCGCTCTCTGTTTCTCGCCCTCTGTTTCAGCCCCTCTGTTTCTCGCCCACTGTTTCAGCCCCTCTGTTTCTCGCACTCTGTTTCAGCCCCTCTGTTTCAGCCCCTCTGTTTCAGCCCCTATGTTTCAGCTCCACTGTTTCTCGCCCTCTTTTCAGCCCCTCTGTTTCAGCCCCTCTGTTTCTCGCCCTCTGTTTATGCCCCTCTATTTCAGCCCCTCTGTTTCAGCCCCTCTGTTTCAGCCCCTCTGTTTCTCGCACTCTGTTTCTCGCCCTCTGTTTCTCGCCCTCTGTTGCTCGCCAACAGTTTCAGCCCCTCTGTTTCAGCCCCTCTGTTTCTCGCCCTCTGTTTCTCGCCCTCTGTTTCAGCCCCCCTGTTTCTCGCCCTCTGTTTCAGCCCCTCTGTTTCAGCCCCTCTGTTACAGCCCATCTGTTTCAGCCCCTCTATTTCTCGCCCTCTGTTTCAGCCCCTCTCTTTCAGCCCCTCTGTTTCAGCCCCTCTGTTTCAGCCCCTCTGTTTCAGCCCCTCTGTTCCAGCCCGTCTGTTTCTCGCCCTCTGTTTCAGCCCCGCTGTTTCAGCCCCTCTGTTTCAGCCCCTCTGTTTCTCGCACTCTGTTTCTCGCCCTCTGTTTCTCGCCCTCTGTTTCAGCCACTCTGATTCAGCCCCTCTGTTACAGCCCCTCTGTTTCAGCCCCTCTGTTTCAGCCCCACTATTTAAGCCCCTCTGTTTCTCGCCCTCTGTTTCAGCCCCTCTGTTTCTCGCCCTCTGTTTCTCGCCCTCTGTTTCAGCCCCTCTGCTTCAGCCCCTCTGTTTCAGCCCCTCTGTTTCAGCCCCTCTTTTTCAGCCACTCTGTTTCAGCCCCTCTGTTTCAGCCCCTCTGTTTCAGCCCCTCTGTTTCTCGCTCTCTGTTTCTCGCCCTCTGTTTCAGCCCCTCTGTTTCTCGCCCACTGTTTCAGCCCCTCTGTTTCTCGCACTCTGTTTCAGCCCCTCTGTTTCAGCCCCTCTGTTTCAGCCCCTATGTTTCAGCTCCACTGTTTCTCGCCCTCTTTTCAGCCCCTCTGTTTCAGCCCCTCTGTTTCTCGCCCTCTGTTTATGCCCCTCTGTTTCAGCCCCTCTGTTTCAGCCCCTCTGTTTCAGCCCCTCTGTTTCTCGCCCTCTGTTTCTCGCCCTCTGTTTCAGCCCCTCTTTTTCAGCCCCTCTGTTTCAGCCCCTCTGTTTCAGCCCCTCTGTTTCAGGGCCTCTGTTTCAGCCACTCTGTTTCTCGCCCTCTGTTTCTCGCCCTCTGTTTCTCGCTCTCTGTTTCACGCCCTCTGTTTCTCGCCCTCTGTTTCTCGCCCTCTGTTTCAGCCCCTCTGTTTCACCCCCTCTGTTTCAGCCCCTCTTTTTCTCGCCCTCTGTTTCTCGCCCTCTGTTTCTCGCCCTCTGTTTCAGCCCCTCTTTTAGAGCCCCTCTGTTTCTCGCCCTCTGTTTCTCGCCCTCTGTTTCAGCCCCTCTGTTTCAGCCCCTCTGTTTCAGCCCCTCTGTTTCAGCCCCTCTGTTTCAGCCTCACTGTTTCTCGCCCTCATTTCAGCCCCACTGTTTCAGCCCCTCTGTTTCTCGCCCTCTGTTTCTGCCCCTCTGATTCAGCCCCTCTGTTTCAGCCCCTCTGTTTCTGCCCCTCTGTTTCTCGCCCTCTGTTTCTCGCCCTCTGTTTCAGCCCCTCTTTTTCAGCACCTCTGTTTCAGCCCCTCTGTTTCTCGCCCTCTGTTTCTCGCCCTCTGTTTCTCGCTCTCTGTTTCACGCCCTCTGTTTCTCGCCCTCTGTTTCTCGCCCTCTGTTTCAGCCCCTCTGTTTCACTCCCTCTGTTTCAGCCCCTCTGTTTCTCGCCCTCTGTTTCTCGCCCTCTGTTTCTCGCCCTCTGTTTCTCGCCCTCTGTTTCAGCCACTCTTTTTCAGCACCTCTGTTTCAGCCCCTCTGTTTCTCTCCCTCTGTTTCTCGCCCTCTGTTTCTCGCTCTCTGTTTCAGCCCCTCTGTTTCTCGCCCTCTGTTTCAGCCCCTCTGTTTCAGCTCCTCTGTTTCAGCCCCTCTGTTTCTCGCCCTCTGTTTCAGCCCCTCTGTTTCAGCCCCTCTGTTTCACCCCCTCTGTTTCAGCCACTCTGTTTCAGCCCCACTCTTTCTCGCCCTCTGTTTCTCGCCCTCTGTTTCTCGCCCTCTGTTTCATCCCCTCTGTTTCAGCCCCTCTGTTTCAGACCCTCTGTTTCTCGCCCTCTGTTTCAGCCCCTCTGTTTCAGCCCCTCTGTTTCAGCCCCTCTGTTTCTCGCCCTCTGTTTCTCGCCCTCTGTTTCTCGCCCTCTGTTTCAGGCCCTCTGTTTCAGCCCCTCTGTTTCTCGCCCTCTGTTTCTCGCCCTCTGTTTCAGCCCCTCTGTTTCAGCGCCTCTGTTTCAGCCCCTCTGTGTCAGCCCCTCTGTTTCAGCCTCACTGTTTCTCGCAATCTTTTCAGCCCCTCTGTTTCAGCCCCTCTGTTTCTCGCCCTCTGTTTCTGCCCCTCTGTTTCAGCCCCTCTGTTTCAGCCCCTCTGTTTCTCGCCCTCTGTTTCTCGCCCTCTGTTTCAGCCCCTCTTTTTCAGCACCTCTGTTTCAGCCCCTCTGTTTCAGCCCCTCTGTTTCAGGCCCTCTGTTTCAGCCCCTCTGTTTCTCGCCCTCTGTTTCTCGCCCTTTGTTTCTCGCTCACTGTTTCACGCCCTCTGTTTCTCGCCCTCTGTTACTCGCCCTCTGTTTCAGCCAATCTGTTTCACCCCCTCTGTTTCACCCCCTCTGTTTCTCGCCCTCTGTTTCTCGCCCTCTGTTTCTCGCCCTCTGTTTCAGCCCCTCTGTTTCAGCCCCTCTGTATCAGCCCCTCTGTTTCAGCCCCTCTGTTTCACCCCCTCTGTTTCAGCCCCTCTGTTTCTCGCCCTCTGTTTCAGCCCCTCTGTTTCAGCTCCTCTGTTTCAGCCACTCTGTTTCTCGCCCTCTGTTTCAGCCCCTCTGTTTCAGCCCCTCTGTTTCACCCCCTCTGTTTCAGCCCCTCTGTTTCAGCCCCACTCTTTCTCGCCCTCTGTTTCTCGCCCTCTGTTTCTCGCCCTCTGTTTCAGCCCCTCTGTTTCAGCCCCTCTGTTTCAGACCCTCTGTTTCAGCCCCTCTGTTTCTGCCCCTCTGTTTCTCGCCCTCTGTTTCTCGCCCTCTGTTTCAGCCCCTCTTTTTCAGCACCTCTGTTTCAGCCCCTCTGTTTCTCGCCCTCTGTTTCTCGCCCTCTGTTTCTCGCTCTCTGTTTCACGCCCTCTGTTTCTCGCCCTCTGTTTCTCGCCCTCTGTTTCAGCCCCTCTGTTTCACTCCCTCTGTTTCAGCCCCTCTGTTTCTCGCCCTCTGTTTCTCGCCCTCTGTTTCTCGCCCTCTGTTTCTCGCCCTCTGTTTCAGCCACTCTTTTTCAGCACCTCTGTTTCAGCCCCTCTGTTTCTCTCCCTCTGTTTCTCGCCCTCTGTTTCTCGCTCTCTGTTTCAGCCCCTCTGTTTCTCGCCCTCTGTTTCAGCCCCTCTGTTTCAGCTCCTCTGTTTCAGCCCCTCTGTTTCTCGCCCTCTGTTTCAGCCCCTCTGTTTCAGCCCCTCTGTTTCACCCCCTCTGTTTCAGCCCCTCTGTTTCAGCCCCACTCTTTCTCGCCCTCTGTTTCTCGCCCTCTGTTTCTCGCCCTCTGTTTCAGCCCCTCTGTTTCAGCCATTCTGTTTCAGACCCTCTGTTTCAGCCCCTCTGTTTCAGCCCCTCTGTTTCAGCCCCTCTGTTTCTCGCCCTCTGTTTCAGCCCCTCTGTTTCAGCCCCTCTGTTTCAGCCCCTCTGTTTCTCGCCCTCTGTTTCTCGCCCTCTATTTCAGCCCCTCTGTTTCAGCCCCTCTGTTTCAGCCCCTCTGTTTCTCGCACTCTGTTTCTCGCCCTCTGTTTCTCGCCCTCTGTTGCTCGCCAACAGTTTCAGCCCCTCTGTTTCAGCCCCTCTGTTTCTCGCCCTCTGTTTCTCGCCCTCTGTTTCAGCCCCCCTGTTTCTCGCCCTCTGTTTCAGCCCCTCTGTTTCAGCCCCTCTGTTACAGCCCATCTGTTTCAGCCCCTCTATTTCTCGCCCTCTGTTTCAGCCCCTCTCTTTCAGCCCCTCTGTTTCAGCCCCTCTGTTTCAGCCCCTCTGTTTCAGCCCCTCTGTTCCATCGCGTCTGTTTCTCGCCCTCTGTTTCAGCCCCGCTGTTTCAGCCCCTCTGTTTCAGCCCCTCTGTTTCTCGCACTCTGTTTCTCGCCCTCTGTTTCTCGCCCTCTGTTTCAGCCACTCTGATTCAGCCCCTCTGTTACAGCCCCTCTGTTTCAGCCCCTCTGTTTCAGCCCCACTATTTAAGCCCCTCTGTTTCTCGCCCTCTGTTTCAGCCCCTCTGTTTCTCGCCCTCTGTTTCTCGCCCTCTGTTTCAGCCCCTCTGCTTCAGCCCCTCTGTTTCAGCCCCTCTGTTTCAGCCCCTCTTTTTCAGCCACTCTGTTTCAGCCCCTCTGTTTCAGCCCCTCTGTTTCAGCCCCTCTGTTTCTCGCTCTCTGTTTCTCGCCCTCTGTTTCAGCCCCTCTGTTTCTCGCCCACTGTTTCAGCCCCTCTGTTTCTCGCACTCTGTTTCAGCCCCTCTGTTTCAGCCCCTCTGTTTCAGCCCCTATGTTTCAGCTCCACTGTTTCTCGCCCTCTTTTCAGCCCCTCTGTTTCAGCCCCTCTGTTTCTCGCCCTCTGTTTATGCCCCTCTGTTTCAGCCCCTCTGTTTCAGCCCCTCTGTTACAGCCCCTCTGTTTCTCGCCCTCTGTTTCTCGCCCTCTGTTTCAGCCCCTCTTTTTCAGCCCCTCTGTTTCAGCCCCTCTGTTTCAGCCCCTCTGTTTCAGGGCCTCTGTTTCAGCCACTCTGTTTCTCGCCCTCTGTTTCTCGCCCTCTGTTTCTCGCTCTCTGTTTCACGCCCTCTGTTTCTCGCCCTCTGTTTCTCGCCCTCTGTTTCAGCCCCTCTGTTTCACCCCCTCTGTTTCAGCCCCTCTTTTTCTCGCCCTCTGTTTCTCGCCCTCTGTTTCTCGCCCTCTGTTTCAGCCCCTCTTTTAGAGCCCCTCTGTTTCTCGCCCTCTGTTTCTCGCCCTCTGTTTCAGCCCCTCTGTTTCAGCCCCTCTGTTTCAGCCCCTCTGTTTCAGCCCCTCTGTTTCAGCCTCACTGTTTCTCGCCCTCATTTCAGCCCCACTGTTTCAGCCCCTCTGTTTCTCGCCCTCTGTTTCTGCCCCTCTGATTCAGCCCCTCTGTTTCAGTCCCTCTGTTTCTGCCCCTCTGTTTCTCGCCCTCTGTTTCTCGCCCTCTGTTTCAGCCCCTCTTTTTCAGCACCTCTGTTTCAGCCCCTCTGTTTCTCGCCCTCTGTTTCTAGCCCTCTGTTTCTCGCTCTCTGTTTCACGCCCTCTGTTTCTCGCCCTCTGTTTCTCGCCCTCTGTTTCAGCCCCTCTGTTTCACTCCCTCTGTTTCAGCCCCTCTGTTTCTCGCCCTCTGTTTCTCGCCCTCTGTTTCTCGCCCTCTGTTTCTCGCCCTCTGTTTCAGCCACTCTTTTTCAGCACCTCTGTTTCAGCCCCTCTGTTTCTCTCCCTCTGTTTCTCGCCCTCTGTTTCTCGCTCTCTGTTTCAGCCCCTCTGTTTCTCGCCCTCTGTTTCAGCCCCTCTGTTTCAGCTCCTCTGTTTCAGCCCCTCTGTTTCTCGCCCTCTGTTTCAGCCCCTCTGTTTCAGCCCCACTGTTTCACCCCCTCTGTTTCAGCCACTCTGTTTCAGCCCCACTCTTTCTCGCCCTCTGTTTCTCGCCCTCTGTTTCTCGCCCTCTGTTTCATCCCCTCTGTTTCAGCCCCTCTGTTTCAGACCCTCTGTTTCTCGCCCTCTGTTTCAGCCCCTCTGTTTCAGCCCCTCTGTTTCAGCCCCTCTGTTTCTCGCCCTCTGTTTCTCGCCCTCTGTTTCTCGCCCTCTGTTTCAGGCCCTCTGTTTCAGCCCCTCTGTTTCTCGCCCTCTGTTTCTCGCCCTCTGTTTCAGCCCCTCTGTTTCAGCCCCTCTGTT
Organism: Stegostoma tigrinum; assembly: GCF_030684315.1. NCBI lineage: Eukaryota > Metazoa > Chordata > Chondrichthyes > Orectolobiformes > Stegostomatidae > Stegostoma > Stegostoma tigrinum. The sequence continues at coordinate 756,288 of NW_026728048.1, read as the reverse complement.
TCAGCCCCTCTGTGTCAGCCCCTCTGTTTCAGCCTCACTGTTTCTCGCCCTCTTTTCAGCCCCTCTGTTTCAGCCCCTCTGTTTCTCGCCCTCTGTTTCTGCCCCTCTGTTTCAGCCCCTCTGTTTCAGCCCCTCTGTTTCTCGCCCTCTGTTTCTCGCCCTCTGTTTCAGCCCCTCTTTTTCAGCACCTCTGTTTCAGCCCCTCTGTTTCAGCCCCTCTGTTTCAGGCCCTCTGTTTCAGCCCCTCTGTTTCTCGCCCTCTGTTTCTCGCCCTTTGTTTCTCGCTCTCTGTTTCACGCCCACTGTTTCTCGCCCTCTGTTACTCGCCCTCTGTTTCAGCCAATCTGTTTCACCCCCTCTGTTTCACCCCCTCTGTTTCTCGCCCTCTGTTTCTCGCCCTCTGTTTCTCGCCCTCTGTTTCAGCCCCTCTGTTTCAGCCCCTCTGTATCAGCCCCTCTGTTTCAGCCCCTCTGTTTCACCCCCTCTGTTTCAGCCCCTCTGTTTCTCGCCCTCTGTTTCAGCCCCTCTGTTTCAGCTCCTCTGTTTCAGCCACTCTGTTTCTCGCCCTCTGTTTCAGCCCCTCTGTTTCAGCCCCTCTGTTTCACCCCCTCTGTTTCAGCCCCTCTGTTTCAGCCCCACTCTTTCTCGCCCTCTGTTTCTCGCCCTCTGTTTCTCGCCCTCTGTTTCAGCCCCTCTGTTTCAGCCCCTCTGTTTCAGACCCTCTGTTTCAGCCCCTCTGTTTCTGCCCCTCTGTTTCTCGCCCTCTGTTTCTCGCCCTCTGTTTCAGCCCCTCTTTTTCAGCACCTCTGTTTCAGCCCCTCTGTTTCTCGCCCTCTGTTTCTCGCCCTCTGTTTCTCGCTCTCTGTTTCACGCCCTCTGTTTCTCGCCCTCTGTTTCTCGCCCTCTGTTTCAGCCCCTCTGTTTCACTCCCTCTGTTTCAGCCCCTCTGTTTCTCGCCCTCTGTTTCTCGCCCTCTGTTTCTCGCCCTCTGTTTCTCGCCCTCTGTTTCAGCCACTCTTTTTCAGCCCCTCTGTTTCAGCCCCTCTGTTTCTCTCCCTCTGTTTCTCGCCCTCTGTTTCTCGCTCTCTGTTTCAGCCCCTCTGTTTCTCGCCCTCTGTTTCAGCCCCTCTGTTTCAGCTCCTCTGTTTCAGCCCCTCTGTTTCTCGCCCTCTGTTTCAGCCCCTCTGTTTCAGCCCCTCTGTTTCACCCCCTCTGTTTCAGCCACTCTGTTTCAGCCCCACTCTTTCTCGCCCTCTGTTTCTCGCCCTCTGTTTCTCGCCCTCTGTTTCATCCCCTCTGTTTCAGCCCCTCTGTTTCAGACCCTCTGTTTCTCGCCCTCTGTTTCAGCCCCTCTGTTTCAGCCCCTCTGTTTCAGCCCCTCTGTTTCTCGCCCTCTGTTTCTCGCCCTCTGTTTCTCGCCCTCTGTTTCAGGCCCTCTGTTTCAGCCCCTCTGTTTCTCGCCCTCTGTTTCAGCCCCTCTGTTTCAGCCCCTCTGTTTCAGCCCCTCTGTTTCAGCCCCTCTGTGTCAGCCCCTCTGTTTCAGCCTCACTGTTTCTCGCCCTCTTTTCAGCCCCTCTGTTTCAGCCCCTCTGTTTCTCGCCCTCTGTTTCTGCCCCTCTGTTTCAGCCCCTCTGTTTCAGCCCCTCTGTTTCTCGCCCTCTGTTTCTCGCCCTCTGTTTCAGCCCCTCTTTTTCAGCACCTCTGTTTCAGCCCCTCTGTTTCAGCCCCTCTGTTTCAGGCCCTCTGTTTCAGCCCCTCTGTTTCTCGCCCTCTGTTTCTCGCCCTTTGTTTCTCGCTCTCTGTTTCACGCCCTCTGTTTCTCGCCCTCTGTTACTCGCAAACTGTTTCAGCCAATCTGTTTCACCCCCTCTGTTTCACCCCCTCTGTTTCTCGCCCTCTGTTTCTCGCCCTCTGTTTCTCGCCCTCTGTTTCAGCCCCTCTGTTTCAGCCCCTCTGTATCAGCCCCTCTGTTTCAGCCCCTCTGTTTCACCCCCTCTGTTTCAGCCCCTCTGTTTCTCGCCCTCTGTTTCAGCCCCTCTGTTTCAGCTCCTCTGTTTCAGCCACTCTGTTTCTCGCCCTCTGTTTCAGCCCCTCTGTTTCAGCCCCTCTGTTTCACCCCCTCTGTTTCAGCCCCTCTGTTTCAGCCCCACTCTTTCTCGCCCTCTGTTTCTCGCCCTCTGTTTCTCGCCCTCTGTTTCAGCCCCTCTGTTTCAGCCCCTCTGTTTCAGACCCTCTGTTTCAGCCCCTCTGTTTCAGCCCCTCTGTTTCAGCCCCTCTGTTTCTCGCCCTCTGTTTCAGCCCCTCTGTTTCTCGCCCTCTGTTTCTCGCCCTCTGTTTCTCGCCCTCTGTTTCAGCCCCTCTGTTTCTGCCCCTCTGATTCAGCCCCTCTGTTTCAGCCCCTCTGTTTCAGCCCCTCTGTTTCTCGCCCTCTGTTTCTCGCCCTCTGTTTCAGCCCCTCTTTTTCAGCACCTCTGTTTCAGCCCCTCTGTTTCTCGCCCTCTGTTTCTCGCCCTCTGTTTCTCGCTCTCTGTTTCACGCCCTCTGTTTCTCGCCCTCTGTTTCTCGCTCTCTGTTTCAGCCCCTCTGTTTCAACCCCTCTGTTTCAGCCCCTCTGTTTCTCGCCCTCTGTTTCTCGCCCTCTGTTTCTCGCCCTCTGTTTCAGCCCCTCTTTTTCAGCACCTCTGTTTCAGCCCCTCTGTTTCTCGCCCTCTGTTTCTCGCCCTCTGTTTCTCACTCTCTGTTTCAGCCCCTCTGTTTCTCGCCCTCTGTTTCAGCCCCTCTGTTTCAGCTCCTCTGTTTCAGCCCCTCTGTTTCTCGCCCTCTGTTTCAGCCCCTCTGTTTCAGCCCCTCTGTTTCACCCCCTCTGTTTCAGCCACTCTGTTTCAGCCCCACTCTTTCTCGCCCTCTGTTTCTCGCCCTCTGTTTCTCGCCCTCTGTTTCATCCCCTCTGTTTCAGCCCCTCTGTTTCAGACCCTCTGTTTCAGCCCCTCTGTTTCAGCCCCTCTTTTTCAGCCACTCTGTTTCTCGCCCTCTGTTTCAGCCCCTCTGTTTCAGCCCCTCTGTTTCAGCCCCTCTGTTTCTCGCCCTCTGTTTCTCGCCCTCTATTTCAGCCCCTCTGTTTCAGCCCCTCTGTTTCAGCCCCTCTGTTTCTCGCACTCTGTTTCTCGCCCTCTGTTTCTCGCCCTCTGTTTCTCGCCAACAGTTTCAGCCCCTCTGTTTCAGCCTCTCTGTTTCTCGCCCTCTGTTTCTCGCCCTCTGTTTCAGCCCCTCTGTTTCTCGCCCTCTGTTTCAGCCCCTCTGTTTCAGCCCCTCTGTTTCAGCCCATCTGTTTCAGCTCCTCTGTTTCTCGCCCTCTGTTTCAGCCCCTCTCTTTCAGCCCCTCTGTTTCAGCCCCTCTGTTTCAGCCCCTCTGTTTCAGCCCCTCTGTTCCAGCCCCTCTGTTTCTCGCCCTCTGTTTCAGCCCCGCTGTTTCAGCCCCTCTGTTTCAGCCCCTCTGCTTCTCGCACTCTGTTTCTCGCCCTCTGTTTCTCGCCTCTGTTTCAGCCACTCTGATTCAGCCCCTCTGTTACAGCCCCTCTGTTTCAGCCCCTCTGTTTCAGCCCCCCTATTTAAGCCCCTCTGTTTCTCGCATTCTGTTTCAGCCCCTCTGTTTCTCGCCCTCTGTTTCTCGCCCTCTGTTTCAGCCCCTCTGTTTCAGCCCCTCTGTTTCAGCCCCTCTTTTTCAGCCACTCTGTTTCAGCCCCTCTGTTTCAGCCCCTCTGTTTCAGCCCCTCTGTTTCTCGCTCTCTGTTTCTCGCCCTCTGTTTCAGCCCCTCTGTTTCTCGCCCACTGTTTCAGCCCCTCTGTTTCTCGCCCTCTGTTTCAGCCCCTCTGTTTCAGCCCCTCTGTTTCAGCCCCACTGTTTCTCGCCCTCTTTTCAGCCCCTCTGTTTCAGCCCCTCTGTTTCTCGCCCTCTGTTTATGCCGCTCTGTTTCAGACCCTCTGTTTCAGCCTCTCTGTTTCAGCCCCTCTGTTTCTCGCCCTCTGTTTTAGCCCCTCTTTTTCAGCCCCTCTGTTTCAGCCCCTCTGTTTCAGCCCCTCTGTTTCAGGGCCTCTGTTTCAGCCCCTCTGTTTCTCGCCCTCTGTTTCTCGCCCTCTGTTTCTCGCTCTCTGTTTCACGCCCTCTGGTTCTCGCCCTCAGTTTCTCGCCCTCTGTTTCAGCCCCTCTGTTTCACCCCCTCTGTTTCAGCCCCTCTGTTTCTCGCCCTCTGTTTCTCGCCCTCTGTTTCTCGCCCTCTGTTTCAGCCCCTCTGTTTCAGCCCCTCTGTTTCTCGCCCTCTGTTTCTCGCCCTCTGTTTCAGCCCCTCTGTTTCAGTCCCTCTGTTTCAGACCCTCTGTTTCAGCCCCTCTGTTTCAGCCTCACTGTTTCTCGCCCTCTTTTCAGCCCCACTGTTTCAGCCCCTCTGTTTCTCGCCCTCTGTTTCAGCCCCTCAGTTTCAGCCCCTCTGTTTCAGCCCCTCTGTGTCAGCACCTCTGTTTCAGCCTCACTGTTTCTCGCCCTCTTTTCAGCCCCTCTGTTTCAGCCCCTCTGTTTCTCGCCCTCTGTTTCTGCCCCTCTGTTTCAGCCCCTCTGTTTCAGCCCCTCTGTTTCAGGCCCTCTGTTTCTCTCCCTCTGTTTCTCGCCCTCTGTTTCAGCCCCTCTTTTTCAGCACCTATGTTTCAGCCCCTCTGTTTCAGCCCCTCTGTTTCAGGCCCTCTGTTTCAGCCCCTCTGTTTCGCGCCCTCTGTTTCTCGCCCTTTGTTTCTCGCTCTCTGTTTCACGCCCTCTGTTTCTCGCCCTCTGTTTCTCGTCCTCTGTTTCAGCCAATCTGTTTCACCCCCTCTGTTTCAGCCCCTCTGTTTCTCGCCCTCTGTTTCTCGCCCTCTGTTTCTCGCCCTCTGTTTCAGCCCCTCTGTTTCAGCCCCTCTGTTTCAGCCCCTCTGTTTCACCCCCTCTGTTTCAGCCCCTCTGTTTCTCGCCCTCTGTTTCAGCCCCTCTGTTTCAGCTCCTCTGTTTCAGCCCCTCTGTTTCTCGCCCTCTGTTTCAGCCCCTCTGTTTCAGCCCCTCTGTTTCACCCCCTCTGTTTCAGCCCCTCTGTTTCAGCCCCACTCTTTCTTTACCTCTGTTTCTCGCCCTCTGTTTCTCGCCCTCTGTTTCAGCCCCTCTGTTTCAGCCCCTCTGTTTCAGACCCTCTGTTTCAGCCCCTCTGTTTCAGCCCCTCTGTTTTAGCCCCTCTGTTTCTCGCCCTCTGTTTCAGCCCCTCTGTTTCAGCCCCTCTGTTTCAGCCCCTCTGTTTCTCGCCCTCTGTTTCTCGCCCTCTATTTCAGCCCCTCTGTTTCAGCCCCTCTGTTTCAGCCACTCTGTTTCTCGCACTCTGTTTCTCGCCCTCTGTTTCTCGCCCTCTGTTTCTCGCCAACAGTTTCAGCCCCTCTGTTTCAGCCCCTCTGTTTCTCGCCCTCTGTTTCTCGCCCTCTGTTTCAGCCCCTCTGTTTCTCGCCCTCTGTGTAAGCCCCTCTGTTTCAGCCCCTCTGTTTCAGCCCATCTGTTTCAGCTCCTCTGTTTCTCGCCCTCTGTTTCAGCCCCTCTCTTTCAGCCCCTCTGTTTCAGCCCCTCTGTTTCAGCCCCTCTGTTTCAGCCCCTCTGTTCCAGCCCCTCTGTTTCTCGCCCTCTGTTTCAGCCCCGCTGTTTCAGCCCCTCTGTTTCAGCCCCTCTGTTTCTCGCACTCTGTTTCTCGCCCTCTGTTTCTCGCCCTCTGTTTCAGCCACTCTGATTCAGCCCCTCTGTTACAGCCCCTCTGTTTCAGCCCCTCTGTTTCAGCCCCACTATTTAAGCCCCTCTGTTTCTCGCATTCTGTTTCAGCCCCTCTGTTTCTCGCCCTCTGTTTCTCGCCCTCTGTTTCAGCCCCTCTGTTTCAGCCCCTCTGTTTCAGCCCCTCTTTTTCAGCCACTCTGTTTCAGCCCCTCTGTTTCAGCCCCTCTGTTTCAGCCCCTCTGTTTCTCGCTCTCTGTTTCTCGCCCTCTGTTTCAGCCCCTCTGTTTCTCGCCCACTGTTTCAGCCCCTCTGTTTCTCGCCCTCTGTTTCAGCCCCTCTGTTTCAGCCCCTCTGTTTCAGCCCCACTGTTTCTCGCCCTCTTTTCAGCCCCTCTGTTTCAGCCCCTCTGTTTCTCGCCCTCTGTTTATGCCGCTCTGTTTCAGACCCTCTGTTTCAGCCTCTCTGTTTCAGCCCCTCTGTTTCTCGCCCTCTGTTTTAGCCCCTCTTTTTCAGCCCCTCTGTTTCAGCCCCTCTGTTTCAGCCCCTCTGTTTCAGGGCCTCTGTTTCAGCCCCTCTGTTTCTCGCCCTCTGTTTCTCGCCCTCTGTTTCTCGCTCTCTGTTTCACGCCCTCTGGTTCTCGCCCTCAGTTTCTCGCCCTCTGTTTCAGCCCCTCTGTTTCACCCCCTCTGTTTCAGCCCCTCTGTTTCTCGCCCTCTGTTTCTCGCCCTCTGTTTCTCGCCCTCTGTTTCAGCCCCTCTGTTTCAGCCCCTCTGTTTCTCGCCCTCTGTTTCTCGCCCTCTGTTTCAGCCCCTCTGTTTCAGTCCCTCTGTTTCAGCCCCTCTGTTTCAGCCCCTCTGTTTCAGCCTCACTGTTTCTCGCCCTCTTTTCAGCCCCACTGTTTCAGCCCCTCTGTTTCTCGCCCTCTGTTTCTGCCCCTCTGATTCAGCCCCTCTGTTTCAGCCCCTCTGTTTCAGCCCCTCTGTTTCTCGCCCTCTGTTTCAGCCCCTCAGTTTCAGCACCTCTGTTTCAGCCCCTCTGTGTCAGCACCTCTGTTTCAGCCTCACTGTTTCTCGCCCTCTTTTCAGCCCCTCTGTTTCAGCCCCTCTGTTTCTCGCCCTCTGTTTCTGCCCCTCTGTTTCAGCCCCTCTGTTTCAGCCCCTCTGTTTCAGCCCCTCTGTTTCTCTCCCTCTGTTTCTCGCCCTCTGTTTCAGCCCCTCTTTTTCAGCACCTATGTTTCAGCCCCTCTGTTTCAGCCCCTCTGTTTCAGGCCCTCTGTTTCAGCCCCTCTGTTTCGCGCCCTCTGTTTCTCGCCCTTTGTTTCTCGCTCTCTGTTTCACGCCCTCTGTTTCTCGCCCTCTGTTTCTCGTCCTCTGTTTCAGCCAATCTGTTTCACCCCCTCTGTTTCAGCCCCTCTGTTTCTCGCCCTCTGTTTCTCGCCCTCTGTTTCTCGCCCTCTGTTTCAGCCCCTCTGTTTCAGCCCCTCTGTTTCACCCCCTCTGTTTCACCCCCTCTGTTTCAGCCCCTCTGTTTCTCGCCCTCTGTTTCAGCCCCTCTGTTTCAGCTCCTCTGTTTCAGCCCCTCTGTTTCTCGCCCTCTGTTTCAGCCCCTCTGTTTCAGCCCCTCTGTTTCACCCCCTCTGTTTCAGCCCCTCTGTTTCAGCCCCACTCTTTCTTTACCTCTGTTTCTCGCCCTCTGTTTCTCGCCCTCTGTTTCAGCCCCTCTGTTTCAGCCCCTCTGTTTCAGACCCTCTGTTTCAGCCCCTCTGTTTCAGCCCCTCTGTTTTAGCCCCTCTGTTTCTCGCCCTCTGTTTCAGCCCCTCTGTTTCAGCCCCTCTGTTTCAGCCCCTCTGTTTCTCGCCCTCTGTTTCTCGCCCTCTATTTCAGCCCCTCTGTTTCAGCCCCTCTGTTTCAGCCACTCTGTTTCTCGCACTCTGTTTCTCGCCCTCTGTTTCTCGCCCTCTGTTTCTCGCCAACAGTTTCAGCCCCTCTGTTTCAGCCCCTCTGTTTCTCGCCCTCTGTTTCTCGCCCTCTGTTTCAGCCCCTCTGTTTCTCGCCCTCTGTGTAAGCCCCTCTGTTTCAGCCCCTCTGTTTCAGCCCATCTGTTTCAGCTCCTCTGTTTCTCGCCCTCTGTTTCAGCCCCTCTCTTTCAGCCCCTCTGTTTCAGCCCCTCTGTTTCAGCCCCTCTGTTTCAGCCCCTCTGTTCCAGCCCCTCTGTTTCTCGCCCTCTGTTTCAGCCCCGCTGTTTCAGCCCCTCTGTTTCAGCCCCTCTGTTTCTCGCACTCTGTTTCTCGCCCTCTGTTTCTCGCCCTCTGTTTCAGCCACTCTGATTCAGCCCCTCTGTTACAGCCCCTCTGTTTCAGCCCCTCTGTTTCAGCCCCACTATTTAAGCCCCTCTGTTTCTCGCATTCTGTTTCAGCCCCTCTGTTTCTCGCCCTCTGTTTCTCGCCCTCTGTTTCAGCCCCTCTGTTTCAGCCCCTCTGTTTCAGCCCCTCTGTTTCAGCCCCTCTTTTTCAGCCACTCTGTTTCAGTCCCTCTGTTTCAGCCCCTCTGTTTCAGCCCCTCTGTTTCTCGCTCTCTGTTTCTCGCCCTCTGTTTCAGCCCCTCTGTTTCTCGCCCACTGTTTCAGCCCCTCTGTTTCTCGCCCTCTGTTTCAGCCCCTCTGTTTCAGCCCCTCTGTTTCAACCTCTCTGTTTCAGCCCCTCTGTTTCTCGCCCTCTGTTTCTCGCACTCTGTTTCTCGCCCTCTGTTTCTCGCCCTCTGTTTCTCGCCAACAGTTTCAGCCCCTCTGTTTCAGCCCCTCTGTTTCTCGCCCTCTGTTTCTCGCCCTCTGTTTCAGCCCCTCTGTTTCTCGCCCTCTGTTTCAGCCCCTCTGTTTCAGCCCCTCTGTTTCAGCCCATCTGTTTCAGCTCCTCTGTTTCTCGCCCTCTGTTTCAGCCCCTCTCTTTCAGCCCCTCTGTTTCAGCCCCTCTGTTTCAGCCCCTCTGTTTCAGCCCCTCTGTTCCAGCCCCTCTGTTTCTCGCCCTCTGTTTCAGCCCCGCTGTTTCAGCCCCTCTGTTTCAGCCCCTCTGTTTCTCGCACTCTGTTTCTCGCCCTCTGTTTCTCGCCTCTGTTTCAGCCACTCTGATTCAGCCCCTCTGTTACAGCCCCTCTGTTTCAGCCCCTCTGTTTCAGCCCCCCTATTTAAGCCCCTCTGTTTCTCGCATTCTGTTTCAGCCCCTCTGTTTCTCGCCCTCTGTTTCTCGCCCTCTGTTTCAGCCCCTCTGTTTCAGCCCCTCTGTTTCAGCCCCTCTTTTTCAGCCACTCTGTTTCAGCCCCTCTGTTTCAGCCCCTCTGTTTCAGCCCCTCTGTTTCTCGCTCTCTGTTTCTCGCCCTCTGTTTCAGCCCCTCTGTTTCTCGCCCACTGTTTCAGCCCCTCTGTTTCTCGCCCTCTGTTTCAGCCCCTCTGTTTCAGCCCCTCTGTTTCAGCCCCACTGTTTCTCGCCCTCTTTTCAGCCCCTCTGTTTCAGCCCCTCTGTTTCTCGCCCTCTGTTTATGCCGCTCTGTTTCAGACCAACTGTTTCAGCCTCTCTGTTTCAGCCCCTCTGTTTCTCGCCCTCTGTTTCTCGCCCTCTGTTTTTGCCCCTCTTTTTCAGCCCCTCTGTTTCAGCCCCTCTGTTTCAGCTCCTCTGTTTCAGGGCCTCTGTTTCAGCCCCTCTGTTTCTCGCCCTCTGTTTCTCGCCCTCTGTTTCTCGCTCTCTGTTTCACGCCCTCTGGTTCTCGCCCTCAGTTTCTCGCCCTCTGTTTCAGCCCCTCTGTTTCAGCCCCTCTGTTTCAGCCCCTCTCTTTCTCGCCCTCTGTTTCTCGCCCTCTGTTTCTCGCCCTCTGTTTCAGCCCCTCTGTTTCAGCCCCTCTGTTTCTCGCCCTCTGTTTCTCGCCCTCTGTTTCAGCCCCTCTGTTTCAGTCCCTCTGTTTCAGCCCCTCTGTTTCAGCCCCTCTGTTTCAGCCTCACTGTTTCTCGCCTTCTTTTCAGCCCCACTGTTTCAGCCCCTCTGTTTCTCGCCCTCTGTTTCTGCCCCTCTGATTCAGCCCCTCTGTTTCAGCCCCTCTGTTTCAGCCCCTCTGTTTCTCGCCCTCTGTTTCAGCCCCTCTGTTTCAGCCCCTCTGTTTCAGCCCCTCTGTGTCAGCCCCTCTGTTTCAGCCTCACTGTTTCTCGCCCTCTTTTCAGCCCCTCTGTTTCAGCCCCTCTGTTTCTCGCCCTCTGTTTCTGCCCCTCTGTTTCAGCCCCTCTGTTTCAGCCCCTCTGTTTCAGCCCCTCTGTTTCTCTCCCTCTGTTTCTCGCCCTCTGTTTCAGCCCCTCTTTTTCAGCACCTATGTTTCAGCCCCTCTGTTTCAGCCCCTCTGTTTCAGGCCCTCTGTTTCAGCCCCTCTGTTTCGCGCCCTCTGTTTCTCGCCCTTTGTTTCTCGCTCTCTGTTTCACGCCCTCTGTTTCTCGCCCTCTGTTTCTCGTCCTCTGTTTCAGCCAATCTGTTTCACCCCCTCTGTTTCAGCCCCTCTGTTTCTCGCCCTCTGTTTCTCGCCCTCTATTTCTCGCCCTCTGTTTCAGCCCCTCTGTTTCAGCCCCTCTGTTTCAGCCCCTCTGTTTCACCCCCTCTGTTTCAGCCCCTCTGTTTCTCGCCCTCTGTTTCAGCCACTCTGTTTCAGCTCCTCTGTTTCAGCCCCTCTGTTTCTCGCCCTCTGTTTCAGCCCCTCTGTTTCAGCCCCTCTGTTTCACCCCCTCTGTTTCAGCCCCTCTGTTTCAGCCCCACTCTTTCTCGCCCTCTGTTTCTCGCCCTCTGTTTCTCGCCCTCTGTTTCAGCCCCTCTGTTTCAGCCCCTCTGTTTCAGACCCTCTGTTTCAGCCCCTCTGTTTCAGCCCCTCTGTTTCAGCCCCTCTGTTTCTCGCCCTCTGTTTCAGCCCCTCTGTTTCAGCCCCTCTGTTTCAGCCCCTCTGTTTCTCGCCCTCTGTTTCTCGCCCTCTATTTCAGCCCCTCTGTTTCAGCCCCTCTGTTTCAGCCACTCTGTTTCTCGCACTCTGTTTCTCGCCCTCTGTTTCTCGCCCTCTGTTTCTCGCCAACAGTTTCAGCTCCTCTGTTTCAGCCCCTCTGTTTCTCGCCCTCTGTTTCTCGCCCTCTGTTTCAGCCCCTCTGTTTCTCGCCCTCTGTTTCAGCCCCTCTGTTTCAGCCCCTCTGTTTCAGCCCATCTGTTTCAGCTCCTCTGTTTCTCGCACTCTGTTTCAGCCCCTCTCTTTCAGCCCCTCTGTTTCAGCCCCTCTGTTTCAGCCCCTATGTTTCAGCCCCTCTGTTCCATGCCCCTCTGTTTCTCGCCCTCTGTTTCAGCCCCGCTGTTTCAGCCCCTCTGTTTCTCGCACTCTGTTTCTCGCCCTCTGTTTCTCGCCCTCTGTTTCAGCCACTCTGATTCAGCCCCTCTGTTACAGCCCCTCTGTTTCAGCCCCTCTGTTTCAGCCCCACTATTTAAGCCCCTCTGTTTCTCGCATTCTGTTTCAGCCCCTCTGTTTCTCGCCCTCTGTTTCTCGCCCTCTGTTTCAGCCCCTCTGTTTCAGCCCCTCTGTTTCAGCCCCTCTGTTTCAGCCCCTCTTTTTCAGCCACTCTGTTTCAGACCCTCTGTTTCAGCCCCTCTGTTTCAGCCCCTCTGTTTCTCGCTCTCTGTTTCTCGCCCTCTGTTTCAGCCCCTCTGTTTCTCGCCCACTGTTTCAGCCCCTCTGTTTCTCTCCCTCTGTTTCTCGCCCTCTGTTTCAGCACCTCTGTTTCAGCCCCTCTGTTTCAGCCCATCTGTTTCAGCCCCTCTGCTTCTCGCCCTCTGTTTCAGCCCCTCTCTTTCAGCCCCTCTGTTTCAGCCCCTCTGTTTCTCGCCCTCTGTTTCAGCCCCTCTGTTTCAGCCCCTCTGTTTCTCGCCCTTTGTTTCAGCCCCGCTGTTTCAGCCCCTCTGTTTCAGCCACACTGTTTCTCGCACTCTGTTTCTCGCCCTCTGTTTCTCGCCCTCTGTTTCAGCCGCTCATATTCAGCCCCTCTGTTTCAGCCCCTCTGTTTCAGCCCCTCTGTTTCAGCCCCACTGTTTCAGCCCCTCTGTTTCTCGTACTCTGTTTCAGCCCCTCTGTTTCAGCTCCTCTGTTTCTCAGCCTCTGTTTCAGCCCCTCTGTTTCTCGCCCTCTGTTTCAGCCCCTCTGTTTCAGCCCCTCTGTTTCAGCCCCTCTGTTTCAGCCACTCTGTTTCTCGCCCTCTGTTTCTCGCCCTCTGTTTCTCGCCCTCTGTTTCTCGCCCTCTGTTTCTCGCTCTCTGTTTCACGCCCTCTGTTTCTCGCCCTCTGTTTCTCGCCCTCTGTTTCAGCCCCTCTGTTTCACCCCCTCTGTTTCAGCCCCTCTGTTTCTCGCCCTCTGTTTCTCGCCCTCTGTTTCAGCCCCTCTGTTTCAGCCCCTCTGTTTCAGCCCCTCTGTTTCTAGCCCTCTGTTTCTCGCCCTCTGTTTCAGCCCCTCTGTTTCACCCCCTCTGTTTCAGCCCCTCTGTTTCTCGCCCTCTGTTTCTCGCCCTCTGTTTCAGCCCCTCTGTTTCACCCCCTCTGTTTCTCGCCCTCTGTTTCTCGCCCTCTGTTTCAGGCCCTCTGTTTCAGCCCCTCTGTTTCTCGCCCTCTGTTTCTCATCCTCTGTTACAGCCCCTCTGTTTCTCGCCCTCTGTTTCAGCCCCTCTGTTTCACCCCCTCTGTTTCAGCCCCTCTGTTTCTCGCCCTCTGTTTCTCGCCCTCTGTTTCTCGCCCTCTGTTTCTCGCCCTCTGTTTCAGCCACTCTTTTTCAGCACCTCTTTTTCAGACCCTCTGTTTCTCGCCCTCTGTTTCTCGCTCTCTGTTTCAGCCCCTCTGTTTCTCGCCCTCTGTTTCAGCCCCTCTGTTTCAGCTCCTCTGTTTCAGCCCCTCTGTTTCTCGCCCTCTGTTTCAGCCCCTCTGTTTCAGCCCCTCTGTTTCACCCCCTCTGTTTCAGCCACTCTGTTTCACCCCCACTCTTTCTCGCCCTCTGTTTCTCGCCCTCTGTTTCTCGCCCTCTGTTTCATCCCCTCTGTTTCAGCCCCTCTGTTTCAGACAATCTGTTTCTCGCCCTCTGTTTCAGCCCCTCTGTTTCAGCCCCTCTGTTTCAGCCCCTCTGTTTCTCGCCCTCTGTTTCTCGCCCTCTGTTTCTCGCCCTCTGTTTCAGGCCCTCTGTTTCAGCCCCTCTGGTTCTCGCCCTCTGTTTCTCGCCCTCTGTTTCAGCCCCTTTGTTTCAGCCCCTCTGTTTCAGCCCCTCTGTGTCAGCCCCTCTGTTTCAGCCTCACTGTTTCTCGCCCTCTTTTCAGCCCCTCTGTTTCAGCCCCTCTGTTTCTCGCCCTCTGTTTCTGCCCCTCTGTTTCAGCCCCTCTGTTTCAGCCCCTCTGTTTCAGCCCCTCTGTTTCTCGCCCTCTGTTTCTCGCCCTCTGTTTCTCGCCCTCTGTTTCATCCCCTCTGTTTCAGCCCCTCTGTTTCAGACCCTCTGTTTCTCGCCCTCTGTTTCAGCCCCTCTGTTTCAGCCCCTCTGTTTCAGCCCCTCTGTTTCTCGCCCTCTGTTTCTCGCCCTCTGTTTCTCGCCCTCTGTTTCAGGCCCTCTGTTTCAGCCCCTCTGTTTCTCGCCCTCTGTTTCTCGCCCTCTGTTTCAGCCCCTCTGTTTCAGCCCCTCTGTTTCAGCCCCTCTGTGTCAGCCCCTCTGTTTCAGCCTCACTGTTTCTCGCCCTCTTTTCAGCCCCTCTGTTTCAGCCCCTCTGTTTCTCGCCCTCTGTTTCTGCCCCTCTGTTTCAGCCCCTCTGTTTCAGCCCCTCTGTTTCAGCCCCTCTGTTTCAGGGCCTCTGTTTCAGCCACTCTGTTTCTCGCCCTCTGTTTCTCGCCCTCTGTTTCTCGCTCTAAGTTTCACGCCCTCTGTTTCTCGCCCTCTGTTTCTCGCCCTCTGTTTCAGCCCCTCTGTTTCACCCCCTCTGTTTCAGCCCCTCTGTTTCAGCCCCTCTGTTTCAGCCCATCTGTTTCAGCTCCTCTGTTTCTCGCCCTCTGTTTCAGCCCCTCTCTTTCAGCCCCTCTGTTTCAGCCCCTCTGTTTCAGCCCCTCTGTTTCAGCCCCTCTGTTCCAGCCCCTCTGTTTCTCGCCCTCTGTTTCAGCCCCGCTGTTTCAGCCCCTCTGTTTCAGCCCCTCTGTTTCTCGCACTCTGTTTCTCGCCCTCTGTTTCTCGCCCTCTGTTTCAGCCACTCTGTTTCAGCCCCTCTGTTTCAGCCCCACTATTTAAGCCCCTCTGTTTCTCGCATTCTGTTTCAGCCCCTCTGTTTCTCGCCCTCTGTTTCTCGCCCTCTGTTTCAGCCCCTCTGTTTCAGCCCCTCTGTTTCAGCCCCTCTGTTTCTCGCCCTCTGTTTCAGCCCCGCTGTTTCAGCCCCTCTGTTTCAGCTCCTCTGTTTCAGCCCCTCTGTTTCAGCCCCTCTGTTCCAGCCCCTCTGTTTCTCGCCCTCTGTTTCAGCCCCGCTGTTTCAGCCCCTCTGTTTCAGCCCCTCTGTTTCTCGCACTCTGTTTCTCGCCCTCTGTTTCTCGCCCTCTGTTTCAGCCACTCTGTTTCAGCCCCTCTGTTTCAGCCCCACTATTTAAGCCCCTCTGTTTCTCGCATTCTGTTTCAGCCCCTCTGTTTCTCGCCCTCTGTTTCTCGCCCTCTGTTTCAGCCCCTCTGTTTCAGCCCCTCTGTTTCAGCCCCTCTGTTTCAGCCCCTCTTTTTCAGCCACTCTGTTTCAGACCCTCTGTTTCAGCCCCTCTGTTTCAGCCCCTCTGTTTCTCGCTCTCTGTTTCTCGCCCTCTGTTTCAGCCCCTCTGTTTCTCGCCCACTGTTTCAGCCCCTCTGTTTCTCGCCCTCTGTTTCAGCCCCTCTGTTTCAGCCCCTCTGTTTCAGCCCCACTGTTTCTCGCCCTCTTTTCAGCCCCTCTGTTTCAGCCCCTCTGTTTCTCGCCATCTGTTTATGCCGCTCTGTTTCACCCCCTCTGTTTCAGCCCCTCTGTTTCAGCCCCTCTGTTTCTCGCCCTCGGTTTCTCGCCCTCTGTTTTAGCCACTCTTTTTCAGCCCCTCTGTTTCAGCCCCTCTGTTTCAGCCCCTCTGTTTCAGGGCCTCTGTTTCAGCCCCTCTGTTTCTCGCCCTCTGTTTCTCGCCCTCTGTTTCTCGCCCTCTGTTTCAGCCCCTCTGTTTCACCCCCTCTGTTTCAGCCCCTCTGTTTCTCGCCCTCTGTTTCTCGCCCTCTGTTTCTCGCCCTCTGTTTCAGTCCCTCTGTTTCAGCCCCTCTGTTTCTCGCCCTCTGTTTCTCGCCCTCTGTTTCAGCCCCTCTGTTTCAGTCCCTCTGTTTCAGCCCCTCTGTTTCAGCCCCTCTGTTTCAGACAATCTGTTTCTCGCCCTCTGTTTCAGCCCCTCTGTTTCAGCCCCTCTGTTTCAGCCCCTCTGTTTCTCGCCCTCTGTTTCTCGCCCTCTGTTTCTCGCCCTCTGTTTCAGGCCCTCTGTTTCAGCCCCTCTGGTTCTCGCCCTCTGTTTCTCGCCCTCTGTTTCAGCCCCTTTGTTTCAGCCCCTCTGTTTCAGCCCCTCTGTGTCAGCCCCTCTGTTTCAGCCTCACTGTTTCTCGCCCTCTTTTCAGCCCCTCTGTTTCAGCCCCTCTGTTTCTCGCCCTCTGTTTCTGCCCCTCTGTTTCAGCCCCTCTGTTTCAGCCCCTCTGTTTCAGCCCCTCTGTTTCTCGCCCTCTGTTTCTCGCCCTCTGTTTCTCGCCCTCTGTTTCATCCCCTCTGTTTCAGCCCCTCTGTTTCAGACCCTCTGTTTCTCGCCCTCTGTTTCAGCCCCTCTGTTTCAGCCCCTCTGTTTCAGCCCCTCTGTTTCTCGCCCTCTGTTTCTCGCCCTCTGTTTCTCGCCCTCTGTTTCAGGCCCTCTGTTTCAGCCCCTCTGTTTCTCGCCCTCTGTTTCTCGCCCTCTGTTTCAGCCCCTCTGTTTCAGCCCCTCTGTTTCAGCCCCTCTGTGTCAGCCCCTCTGTTTCAGCCTCACTGTTTCTCGCCCTCTTTTCAGCCCCTGTTTCAGCCCCTCTGTTTCTCGCCCTCTGTTTCTGCCCCTCTGTTTCAGCCCCTCTGTTTCAGCCCCTCTGTTTCAGCCCCTCTGTTTCAGGGCCTCTGTTTCAGCCACTCTGTTTCTCGCCCTCTGTTTCTCGCCCTCTGTTTCTCGCTCTAAGTTTCACGCCCTCTGTTTCTCGCCCTCTGTTCCTCGCCCTCTGTTTCAGCCCCTCTGTTTCACCCCCTCTGTTTCAGCCCCTCTGTTTCAGCCCCTCTGTTTCAGCCCATCTGTTTCAGCTCCTCTGTTTCTCGCCCTCTGTTTCAGCCCCTCTCTTTCAGCCCCTCTGTTTCAGCCCCTCTGTTTCAGCCCCTCTGTTTCAGCCCCTCTGTTCCAGCCCCTCTGTTTCTCGCCCTCTGTTTCAGCCCCGCTGTTTCAGCCCCTCTGTTTCAGCCCCTCTGTTTCTCGCACTCTGTTTCTCGCCCTCTGTTTCTCGCCCTCTGTTTCAGCCACTCTGTTTCAGCCCCTCTGTTTCAGCCCCACTATTTAAGCCCCTCTGTTTCTCGCATTCTGTTTCAGCCCCTCTGTTTCTCGCCCTCTGTTTCTCGCCCTCTGTTTCAGCCCCTCTGTTTCAGCCCCTCTGTTTCAGCCCCTCTGTTTCTCGCCCTCTGTTTCAGCCCCGCTGTTTCAGCCCCTCTGTTTCAGCCCCTCTGTTTCAGCCCCTCTGTTTCAGCCCCTCTGTTCCAGCCCCTCTGTTTCTCGCCCTCTGTTTCAGCCCCGCTGTTTCAGCCCCTCTGTTTCAGCCCCTCTGTTTCTCGCACTCTGTTTCTCGCCCTCTGTTTCTCGCCCTCTGTTTCAGCCACTCTGTTTCAGCCCCTCTGTTTCAGCCCCACTATTTAAGCCCCTCTGTTTCTCGCATTCTGTTTCAGCCCCTCTGTTTCTCGCCCTCTGTTTCTCGCCCTCTGTTTCAGCCCCTCTGTTTCAGCCCCTCTGTTTCAGCCCCTCTGTTTCAGCCCCTCTTTTTCAGCCACTCTGTTTCAGACCCTCTGTTTCAGCCCCTCTGTTTCAGCCCCTCTGTTTCTCGCTCTCTGTTTCTCGCCCTCTGTTTCAGCCCCTCTGTTTATCGCCCACTGTTTCAGCCCCTCTGTTTCTCGCCCTCTGTTTCAGCCCCTCTGTTTCAGCCCCTCTGTTTCAGCCCCACTGTTTCTCGCCCTCTTTTCAGCCCCTCTGTTTCAGCCCCTCTGTTTCTCGCCATCTGTTTATGCCGCTCTGTTTCACCCCCTCTGTTTCAGCCCCTCTGTTTCAGCCCCTCTGTTTCTCGCCCTCGGTTTCTCGCCCTCTGTTTTAGCCACTCTTTTTCAGCCCCTCTGTTTCAGCCCCTCTGTTTCAGCCCCTCTGTTTCAGGGCCTCTGTTTCAGCCCCTCTGTTTCTCGCCCTCTGTTTCTCGCCCTCTGTTTCTCGCCCTCTGTTTCAGCCCCTCTGTTTCACCCCCTCTGTTTCAGCCCCTCTGTTTCTCGCCCTCTGTTTCTCGCCCTCTGTTTCTCGCCCTCTGTTTCAGTCCCTCAGTTTCAGCCCCTCTGTTTCTCGCCCTCTGTTTCTCGCCCTCTGTTTCAGCCCCTCTGTTTCAGTCCCTCTGTTTCAGCCCCTCTGTTTCAGCCCCTCTGTTTCAGCCTCACTGTTTCTCGCCCTCTTTTCAGCCCCACTGTTTCAGCCCCTCTGTTTCTCGCCCTCTGTTTCTGCCCCTCTGATTCAGCCCCTCTGTTTCAGCCCCTCTGTTTCAGCCCCTCTGTTTCTCGCCCTCTGTTTCTCGCCCTCTGTTTCAGCCCCTCTTTTTCAGCACCTCTTTTTCAGCCCATCTGTTTCTCGCCCTCTGTTTCTCGCCCTCTGTTTCTCGCTCTCTGTTTCACGCCCTCTGTTTCTCGCCCTCTGTTTCTCGCCCTCTGTTTCAGCCCCTCTGTTTCAACCCCTCTGTTTCAGCCCCTCTGTTTCTCGCCCTCTGTTTCTCGCCCTCTGTTTCTCGCCCTCTGTTTCTCGCCCTTTGTTTCAGCCCCTCTTTTTCAGCACCTCTGTTTCAGCCCCTCTGTTTCTCACCCTCTGTTTCTCGCCCTCTGTTTCTCACTCTCTGTTTCAGCCCCTCTGTTTCTCGCCCTCTGTTTCTCGCCCTCTGTTTCAGCCCCTCTGTTTCAGCCCCTCTGTTTCAGCCCCTCTGTGTCAGCCCCTCTGTTTCAGCCTCACTGTTTCTCGCCCTCTTTTCAGCCCCTCTGTTTCAGCCCCTCTGTTTCTCGCCCTCTGTTTCTGCCCCTCTGTTTCAGCCCCTCTGTTTCAGCCCCTCTGTTTCAGCCCCTCTGTTTCAGGGCCTCTGTTTCAGCCACTCTGTTTCTCGCCCTCTGTTTCTCGCCCTCTGTTTCTCGCTCTAAGTTTCACGCCCTCTGTTTCTCGCCCTCTGTTTCTCGCCCTCTGTTTCAGCCCCTCTGTTTCACCCCCTCTGTTTCAGCCCCTCTGTTTCAGCCCCTCTGTTTCAGCCCATCTGTTTCAGCTCCTCTGTTTCTCGCCCTCTGTTTCAGCCCCTCTCTTTCAGCCCCTCTGTTTCAGCCCCTCTGTTTCAGCCCCTCTGTTTCAGCCCCTCTGTTCCAGCCCCTCTGTTTCTCGCCCTCTGTTTCAGCCCCGCTGTTTCAGCCCCTCTGTTTCAGCCCCTCTGTTTCTCGCACTCTGTTTCTCGCCCTCTGTTTCTCGCCCTCTGTTTCAGCCACTCTGTTTCAGCCCCTCTGTTTCAGCCCCACTATTTAAGCCCCTCTGTTTCTCGCATTCTGTTTCAGCCCCTCTGTTTCTCGCCCTCTGTTTCTCGCCCTCTGTTTCAGCCCCTCTGTTTCAGCCCCTCTGTTTCAGCCCCTCTGTTTCTCGCCCTCTGTTTCAGCCCCGCTGTTTCAGCCCCTCTGTTTCAGCTCCTCTGTTTCAGCCCCTCTGTTTCAGCCCCTCTGTTCCAGCCCCTCTGTTTCTCGCCCTCTGTTTCAGCCCCGCTGTTTCAGCCCCTCTGTTTCAGCCCCTCTGTTTCTCGCACTCTGTTTCTCGCCCTCTGTTTCTCGCCCTCTGTTTCAGCCACTCTGTTTCAGCCCCTCTGTTTCAGCCCCACTATTTAAGCCCCTCTGTTTCTCGCATTCTGTTTCAGCCCCTCTGTTTCTCGCCCTCTGTTTCTCGCCCTCTGTTTCAGCCCCTCTGTTTCAGCCCCTCTGTTTCAGCCCCTCTGTTTCAGCCCCTCTTTTTCAGCC
Source organism: Stegostoma tigrinum (assembly GCF_030684315.1). Classification (NCBI taxonomy): domain Eukaryota; kingdom Metazoa; phylum Chordata; class Chondrichthyes; order Orectolobiformes; family Stegostomatidae; genus Stegostoma; species Stegostoma tigrinum. The sequence goes on along the minus strand of NW_026728048.1, from coordinate 737,180 downwards.
ACTCTGTTTCAGACCCTCTGTTTCAGCCCCTCTGTTTCAGCCCCTCTGTTTCTCGCTCTCTGTTTCTCGCCCTCTGTTTCAGCCCCTCTGTTTCTCGCCCACTGTTTCAGCCCCTCTGTTTCTCGCCCTCTGTTTCAGCCCCTCTGTTTCAGCCCCTCTGTTTCAGCCCCACTGTTTCTCGCCCTCTTTTCAGCCCCTCTGTTTCAGCCCCTCTGTTTCTCGCCATCTGTTTATGCCGCTCTGTTTCACCCCCTCTGTTTCAGCCCCTCTGTTTCAGCCCCTCTGTTTCTCGCCCTCGGTTTCTCGCCCTCTGTTTTAGCCACTCTTTTTCAGCCCCTCTGTTTCAGCCCCTCTGTTTCAGCCCCTCTGTTTCAGGGCCTCTGTTTCAGCCCCTCTGTTTCTCGCCCTCTGTTTCTCGCCCTCTGTTTCTCGCCCTCTGTTTCAGCCCCTCTGTTTCACCCCCTCTGTTTCAGCCCCTCTGTTTCTCGCCCTCTGTTTCTCGCCCTCTGTTTCTCGCCCTCTGTTTCAGTCCCTCTGTTTCAGCCCCTCTGTTTCTCGCCCTCTGTTTCTCGCCCTCTGTTTCAGCCCCTCTGTTTCAGTCCCTCTGTTTCAGCCCCTCTGTTTCAGCCCCTCTGTTTCAGACAATCTGTTTCTCGCCCTCTGTTTCAGCCCCTCTGTTTCAGCCCCTCTGTTTCAGCCCCTCTGTTTCTCGCCCTCTGTTTCTCGCCCTCTGTTTCTCGCCCTCTGTTTCAGGCCCTCTGTTTCAGCCCCTCTGGTTCTCGCCCTCTGTTTCTCGCCCTCTGTTTCAGCCCCTTTGTTTCAGCCCCTCTGTTTCAGCCCCTCTGTGTCAGCCCCTCTGTTTCAGCCTCACTGTTTCTCGCCCTCTTTTCAGCCCCTCTGTTTCAGCCCCTCTGTTTCTCGCCCTCTGTTTCTGCCCCTCTGTTTCAGCCCCTCTGTTTCAGCCCCTCTGTTTCAGCCCCTCTGTTTCTCGCCCTCTGTTTCTCGCCCTCTGTTTCTCGCCCTCTGTTTCATCCCCTCTGTTTCAGCCCCTCTGTTTCAGACCCTCTGTTTCTCGCCCTCTGTTTCAGCCCCTCTGTTTCAGCCCCTCTGTTTCAGCCCCTCTGTTTCTCGCCCTCTGTTTCTCGCCCTCTGTTTCTCGCCCTCTGTTTCAGGCCCTCTGTTTCAGCCCCTCTGTTTCTCGCCCTCTGTTTCTCGCCCTCTGTTTCAGCCCCTCTGTTTCAGCCCCTCTGTTTCAGCCCCTCTGTGTCAGCCCCTCTGTTTCAGCCTCACTGTTTCTCGCCCTCTTTTCAGCCCCTGTTTCAGCCCCTCTGTTTCTCGCCCTCTGTTTCTGCCCCTCTGTTTCAGCCCCTCTGTTTCAGCCCCTCTGTTTCAGCCCCTCTGTTTCAGGGCCTCTGTTTCAGCCACTCTGTTTCTCGCCCTCTGTTTCTCGCCCTCTGTTTCTCGCTCTAAGTTTCACGCCCTCTGTTTCTCGCCCTCTGTTCCTCGCCCTCTGTTTCAGCCCCTCTGTTTCACCCCCTCTGTTTCAGCCCCTCTGTTTCAGCCCCTCTGTTTCAGCCCATCTGTTTCAGCTCCTCTGTTTCTCGCCCTCTGTTTCAGCCCCTCTCTTTCAGCCCCTCTGTTTCAGCCCCTCTGTTTCAGCCCCTCTGTTTCAGCCCCTCTGTTCCAGCCCCTCTGTTTCTCGCCCTCTGTTTCAGCCCCGCTGTTTCAGCCCCTCTGTTTCAGCCCCTCTGTTTCTCGCACTCTGTTTCTCGCCCTCTGTTTCTCGCCCTCTGTTTCAGCCACTCTGTTTCAGCCCCTCTGTTTCAGCCCCACTATTTAAGCCCCTCTGTTTCTCGCATTCTGTTTCAGCCCCTCTGTTTCTCGCCCTCTGTTTCTCGCCCTCTGTTTCAGCCCCTCTGTTTCAGCCCCTCTGTTTCAGCCCCTCTGTTTCTCGCCCTCTGTTTCAGCCCCGCTGTTTCAGCCCCTCTGTTTCAGCCCCTCTGTTTCAGCCCCTCTGTTTCAGCCCCTCTGTTCCAGCCCCTCTGTTTCTCGCCCTCTGTTTCAGCCCCGCTGTTTCAGCCCCTCTGTTTCAGCCCCTCTGTTTCTCGCACTCTGTTTCTCGCCCTCTGTTTCTCGCCCTCTGTTTCAGCCACTCTGTTTCAGCCCCTCTGTTTCAGCCCCACTATTTAAGCCCCTCTGTTTCTCGCATTCTGTTTCAGCCCCTCTGTTTCTCGCCCTCTGTTTCTCGCCCTCTGTTTCAGCCCCTCTGTTTCAGCCCCTCTGTTTCAGCCCCTCTGTTTCAGCCCCTCTTTTTCAGCCACTCTGTTTCAGACCCTCTGTTTCAGCCCCTCTGTTTCAGCCCCTCTGTTTCTCGCTCTCTGTTTCTCGCCCTCTGTTTCAGCCCCTCTGTTTATCGCCCACTGTTTCAGCCCCTCTGTTTCTCGCCCTCTGTTTCAGCCCCTCTGTTTCAGCCCCTCTGTTTCAGCCCCACTGTTTCTCGCCCTCTTTTCAGCCCCTCTGTTTCAGCCCCTCTGTTTCTCGCCATCTGTTTATGCCGCTCTGTTTCACCCCCTCTGTTTCAGCCCCTCTGTTTCAGCCCCTCTGTTTCTCGCCCTCGGTTTCTCGCCCTCTGTTTTAGCCACTCTTTTTCAGCCCCTCTGTTTCAGCCCCTCTGTTTCAGCCCCTCTGTTTCAGGGCCTCTGTTTCAGCCCCTCTGTTTCTCGCCCTCTGTTTCTCGCCCTCTGTTTCTCGCCCTCTGTTTCAGCCCCTCTGTTTCACCCCCTCTGTTTCAGCCCCTCTGTTTCTCGCCCTCTGTTTCTCGCCCTCTGTTTCTCGCCCTCTGTTTCAGTCCCTCAGTTTCAGCCCCTCTGTTTCTCGCCCTCTGTTTCTCGCCCTCTGTTTCAGCCCCTCTGTTTCAGTCCCTCTGTTTCAGCCCCTCTGTTTCAGCCCCTCTGTTTCAGCCTCACTGTTTCTCGCCCTCTTTTCAGCCCCACTGTTTCAGCCCCTCTGTTTCTCGCCCTCTGTTTCTGCCCCTCTGATTCAGCCCCTCTGTTTCAGCCCCTCTGTTTCAGCCCCTCTGTTTCTCGCCCTCTGTTTCTCGCCCTCTGTTTCAGCCCCTCTTTTTCAGCACCTCTTTTTCAGCCCATCTGTTTCTCGCCCTCTGTTTCTCGCCCTCTGTTTCTCGCTCTCTGTTTCACGCCCTCTGTTTCTCGCCCTCTGTTTCTCGCCCTCTGTTTCAGCCCCTCTGTTTCAACCCCTCTGTTTCAGCCCCTCTGTTTCTCGCCCTCTGTTTCTCGCCCTCTGTTTCTCGCCCTCTGTTTCTCGCCCTTTGTTTCAGCCCCTCTTTTTCAGCACCTCTGTTTCAGCCCCTCTGTTTCTCACCCTCTGTTTCTCGCCCTCTGTTTCTCACTCTCTGTTTCAGCCCCTCTGTTTCTCGCCCTCTGTTTCAGCCCCTCTGTTTCAGCTCCTCTGTTTCAGCCCCTCTGTTTCTCGCCCTCTGTTTCAGCCCCTCTGTTTCAGTCCATCTGTTTCACCCCCTCTGTTTCAGCCACTCTGTTTCAGCCCCACTCTTTCTCGCCCTCTGTTTCTCGCCCTCTGTTTCTCGCCCTCTGTTTCATCCCCTCTGTTTCAGCCCCTCTGTTTCAGCCCCTCTGTTTCAGCCCCTCTGTTTCAGCCCCTCTGTTTCTCGCCCTCTTTTTCTCGCCCTCTGTTTCTCGCCCTCTGTTTCAGGCCCTCTGTTTCACCCCCTCTGTTTCAGCCCCTCTGTTTCAGCCCCACTCTTTCTCGCCCTCTGTTTCTCGCCCTCTGTTTCTCGCCCTCTGTTTCAGCCCCTCTGTTTCAGCCCCTCTGTTTCAGACCCTCTGTTTCAGCCCCTCTGTTTCAGCCCCTCTGTTTCAGCCCCTCTGTTTCTCGCCCTCTGTTTCAGCCCCTCTGTTTCAGCCCCTCTGTTTCAGCCCCTCTGTTTCTCGCCCTCTGTTTCTCGCCCTCTATTTCAGCCCCTCTGTTTCAGCCCCTCTGTTTCAGCCACTCTGTTTCTCGCACTCTGTTTCTCGCCCTCTGTTTCTCGCCCTCTGTTTCTCGCCAACAGTTTCAGCTCCTCTGTTTCAGCCCCTCTGTTTCTCGCCCTCTGTTTCTCGCCCTCTGTTTCAGCCCCTCTGTTTCTCGCCCTCTGTTTCAGCCCCTCTGTTTCAGCCCCTCTGTTTCAGCCCATCTGTTTCAGCTCCTCTGTTTCTCGCACTCTGTTTCAGCCCCTCTCTTTCAGCCCCTCTGTTTCAGCCCCTCTGTTTCAGCCCCTATGTTTCAGCCCCTCTGTTCCATGCCCCTCTGTTTCTCGCCCTCTCTTTCAGCCCCGCTGTTTCAGCCCCTCTGTTTCTCGCACTCTGTTTCTCGCCCTCTGTTTCTCGCCCTCTGTTTCAGCCACTCTGATTCAGCCCCTCTGTTACAGCCCCTCTGTTTCAGCCCCTCTGTTTCAGCCCCACTATTTAAGCCCCTCTGTTTCTCGCATTCTGTTTCAGCCCCTCTGTTTCTCGCCCTCTGTTTCTCGCCCTCTGTTTCAGCCCCTCTGTTTCAGCCCCTCTGTTTCAGCCCCTCTGTTTCAGCCCCTCTTTTTCAGCCACTCTGTTTCAGACCCTCTGTTTCAGCCCCTCTGTTTCAGCCCCTCTGTTTCTCGCTCTCTGTTTCTCGCCCTCTGTTTCAGCCCCTCTGTTTCTCGCCCACTGTTTCAGCCCCTCTGTTTCTCTCCCTCTGTTTCTCGCCCTCTGTTTCAGCACCTCTGTTTCAGCCCCTCTGTTTCAGCCCATCTGTTTCAGCCCCTCTGCTTCTCGCCCTCTGTTTCAGCCCCTCTCTTTCAGCCCCTCTGTTTCAGCCCCTCTGTTTCTCGCCCTCTGTTTCAGCCCCTCTGTTTCAGCCCCTCTGTTTCTCGCCCTTTGTTTCAGCCCCGCTGTTTCAGCCCCTCTGTTTCAGCCACACTGTTTCTCGCACTCTGTTTCTCGCCCTCTGTTTCTCGCCCTCTGTTTCAGCCGCTCATATTCAGCCCCTCTGTTTCAGCCCCTCTGTTTCAGCCCCTCTGTTTCAGCCCCACTGTTTCAGCCCCTCTGTTTCTCGTACTCTGTTTCAGCCCCTCTGTTTCAGCTCCTCTGTTTCTCAGCCTCTGTTTCAGCCCCTCTGTTTCTCGCCCTCTGTTTCAGCCCCTCTGTTTCAGCCCCTCTGTTTCAGCCCCTCTGTTTCAGCCACTCTGTTTCTCGCCCTCTGTTTCTCGCCCTCTGTTTCTCGCCCTCTGTTTCTCGCCCTCTGTTTCTCGCTCTCTGTTTCACGCCCTCTGTTTCTCGCCCTCTGTTTCTCGCCCTCTGTTTCAGCCCCTCTGTTTCACCCCCTCTGTTTCAGCCCCTCTGTTTCTCGCCCTCTGTTTCTCGCCCTCTGTTTCAGCCCCTCTGTTTCAGCCCCTCTGTTTCAGCCCCTCTGTTTCTAGCACTCTGTTTCTCGCCCTCTGTTTCAGCCCCTCTGTTTCACCCCCTCTGTTTCAGCCCCTCTGTTTCTCGCCCTCTGTTTCTCGCCCTCTGTTTCAGCCCCTCTGTTTCACCCCCTCTGTTTCTCGCCCTCTGTTTCTCGCCCTCTGTTTCAGGCCCTCTGTTTCAGCCCCTCTGTTTCTCGCCCTCTGTTTCTCATCCTCTGTTACAGCCCCTCTGTTTCTCGCCCTCTGTTTCAGCCCCTCTGTTTCACCCCCTCTGTTTCAGCCCCTCTGTTTCTCGCCCTCTGTTTCTCGCCCTCTGTTTCTCGCCCTCTGTTTCTCGCCCTCTGTTTCAGCCACTCTTTTTCAGCACCTCTTTTTCAGACCCTCTGTTTCTCGCCCTCTGTTTCTCGCTCTCTGTTTCAGCCCCTCTGTTTCTCGCCCTCTGTTTCAGCCCCTCTGTTTCAGCTCCTCTGTTTCAGCCCCTCTGTTTCTCGCCCTCTGTTTCAGCCCCTCTGTTTCAGCCCCTCTGTTTCACCCCCTCTGTTTCAGCCACTCTGTTTCACCCCCACTCTTTCTCGCCCTCTGTTTCTCGCCCTCTGTTTCTCGCCCTCTGTTTCATCCCCTCTGTTTCAGCCCCTCTGTTTCAGACAATCTGTTTCTCGCCCTCTGTTTCAGCCCCTCTGTTTCAGCCCCTCTGTTTCAGCCCCTCTGTTTCTCGCCCTCTGTTTCTCGCCCTCTGTTTCTCGCCCTCTGTTTCAGGCCCTCTGTTTCAGCCCCTCTGGTTCTCGCCCTCTGTTTCTCGCCCTCTGTTTCAGCCCCTTTGTTTCAGCCCCTCTGTTTCAGCCCCTCTGTGTCAGCCCCTCTGTTTCAGCCTCACTGTTTCTCGCCCTCTTTTCAGCCCCTCTGTTTCAGCCCCTCTGTTTCTCGCCCTCTGTTTCTGCCCCTCTGTTTCAGCCCCTCTGTTTCAGCCCCTCTGTTTCAGCCCCTCTGTTTCTCGCCCTCTGTTTCTCGCCCTCTGTTTCTCGCCCTCTGTTTCATCCCCTCTGTTTCAGCCCCTCTGTTTCAGACCCTCTGTTTCTCGCCCTCTGTTTCAGCCCCTCTGTTTCAGCCCCTCTGTTTCAGCCCCTCTGTTTCTCGCCCTCTGTTTCTCGCCCTCTGTTTCTCGCCCTCTGTTTCAGGCCCTCTGTTTCAGCCCCTCTGTTTCTCGCCCTCTGTTTCTCGCCCTCTGTTTCAGCCCCTCTGTTTCAGCCCCTCTGTTTCAGCCCCTCTGTGTCAGCCCCTCTGTTTCAGCCTCACTGTTTCTCGCCCTCTTTTCAGCCCCTCTGTTTCAGCCCCTCTGTTTCTCGCCCTCTGTTTCTGCCCCTCTGTTTCAGCCCCTCTGTTTCAGCCCCTCTGTTTCAGCCCCTCTGTTTCAGGGCCTCTGTTTCAGCCACTCTGTTTCTCGCCCTCTGTTTCTCGCCCTCTGTTTCTCGCTCTAAGTTTCACGCCCTCTGTTTCTCGCCCTCTGTTTCTCGCCCTCTGTTTCAGCCCCTCTGTTTCACCCCCTCTGTTTCAGCCCCTCTGTTTCAGCCCCTCTGTTTCAGCCCATCTGTTTCAGCTCCTCTGTTTCTCGCCCTCTGTTTCAGCCCCTCTCTTTCAGCCCCTCTGTTTCAGCCCCTCTGTTTCAGCCCCTCTGTTTCAGCCCCTCTGTTCCAGCCCCTCTGTTTCTCGCCCTCTGTTTCAGCCCCGCTGTTTCAGCCCCTCTGTTTCAGCCCCTCTGTTTCTCGCACTCTGTTTCTCGCCCTCTGTTTCTCGCCCTCTGTTTCAGCCACTCTGTTTCAGCCCCTCTGTTTCAGCCCCACTATTTAAGCCCCTCTGTTTCTCGCATTCTGTTTCAGCCCCTCTGTTTCTCGCCCTCTGTTTCTCGCCCTCTGTTTCAGCCCCTCTGTTTCAGCCCCTCTGTTTCAGCCCCTCTGTTTCTCGCCCTCTGTTTCAGCCCCGCTGTTTCAGCCCCTCTGTTTCAGCTCCTCTGTTTCAGCCCCTCTGTTTCAGCCCCTCTGTTCCAGCCCCTCTGTTTCTCGCCCTCTGTTTCAGCCCCGCTGTTTCAGCCCCTCTGTTTCAGCCCCTCTGTTTCTCGCACTCTGTTTCTCGCCCTCTGTTTCTCGCCCTCTGTTTCAGCCACTCTGTTTCAGCCCCTCTGTTTCAGCCCCACTATTTAAGCCCCTCTGTTTCTCGCATTCTGTTTCAGCCCCTCTGTTTCTCGCCCTCTGTTTCTCGCCCTCTGTTTCAGCCCCTCTGTTTCAGCCCCTCTGTTTCAGCCCCTCTGTTTCAGCCCCTCTTTTTCAGCCACTCTGTTTCAGACCCTCTGTTTCAGCCCCTCTGTTTCAGCCCCTCTGTTTCTCGCTCTCTGTTTCTCGCCCTCTGTTTCAGCCCCTCTGTTTCTCGCCCACTGTTTCAGCCCCTCTGTTTCTCGCCCTCTGTTTCAGCCCCTCTGTTTCAGCCCCTCTGTTTCAGCCCCACTGTTTCTCGCCCTCTTTTCAGCCCCTCTGTTTCAGCCCCTCTGTTTCTCGCCATCTGTTTATGCCGCTCTGTTTCACCCCCTCTGTTTCAGCCCCTCTGTTTCAGCCCCTCTGTTTCTCGCCCTCGGTTTCTCGCCCTCTGTTTTAGCCACTCTTTTTCAGCCCCTCTGTTTCAGCCCCTCTGTTTCAGCCCCTCTGTTTCAGGGCCTCTGTTTCAGCCCCTCTGTTTCTCGCCCTCTGTTTCTCGCCCTCTGTTTCTCGCCCTCTGTTTCAGCCCCTCTGTTTCACCCCCTCTGTTTCAGCCCCTCTGTTTCTCGCCCTCTGTTTCTCGCCCTCTGTTTCTCGCCCTCTGTTTCAGTCCCTCTGTTTCAGCCCCTCTGTTTCTCGCCCTCTGTTTCTCGCCCTCTGTTTCAGCCCCTCTGTTTCAGTCCCTCTGTTTCAGCCCCTCTGTTTCAGCCCCTCTGTTTCAGACAATCTGTTTCTCGCCCTCTGTTTCAGCCCCTCTGTTTCAGCCCCTCTGTTTCAGCCCCTCTGTTTCTCGCCCTCTGTTTCTCGCCCTCTGTTTCTCGCCCTCTGTTTCAGGCCCTCTGTTTCAGCCCCTCTGGTTCTCGCCCTCTGTTTCTCGCCCTCTGTTTCAGCCCCTTTGTTTCAGCCCCTCTGTTTCAGCCCCTCTGTGTCAGCCCCTCTGTTTCAGCCTCACTGTTTCTCGCCCTCTTTTCAGCCCCTCTGTTTCAGCCCCTCTGTTTCTCGCCCTCTGTTTCTGCCCCTCTGTTTCAGCCCCTCTGTTTCAGCCCCTCTGTTTCAGCCCCTCTGTTTCTCGCCCTCTGTTTCTCGCCCTCTGTTTCTCGCCCTCTGTTTCATCCCCTCTGTTTCAGCCCCTCTGTTTCAGACCCTCTGTTTCTCGCCCTCTGTTTCAGCCCCTCTGTTTCAGCCCCTCTGTTTCAGCCCCTCTGTTTCTCGCCCTCTGTTTCTCGCCCTCTGTTTCTCGCCCTCTGTTTCAGGCCCTCTGTTTCAGCCCCTCTGTTTCTCGCCCTCTGTTTCTCGCCCTCTGTTTCAGCCCCTCTGTTTCAGCCCCTCTGTTTCAGCCCCTCTGTGTCAGCCCCTCTGTTTCAGCCTCACTGTTTCTCGCCCTCTTTTCAGCCCCTGTTTCAGCCCCTCTGTTTCTCGCCCTCTGTTTCTGCCCCTCTGTTTCAGCCCCTCTGTTTCAGCCCCTCTGTTTCAGCCCCTCTGTTTCAGGGCCTCTGTTTCAGCCACTCTGTTTCTCGCCCTCTGTTTCTCGCCCTCTGTTTCTCGCTCTAAGTTTCACGCCCTCTGTTTCTCGCCCTCTGTTCCTCGCCCTCTGTTTCAGCCCCTCTGTTTCACCCCCTCTGTTTCAGCCCCTCTGTTTCAGCCCCTCTGTTTCAGCCCATCTGTTTCAGCTCCTCTGTTTCTCGCCCTCTGTTTCAGCCCCTCTCTTTCAGCCCCTCTGTTTCAGCCCCTCTGTTTCAGCCCCTCTGTTTCAGCCCCTCTGTTCCAGCCCCTCTGTTTCTCGCCCTCTGTTTCAGCCCCGCTGTTTCAGCCCCTCTGTTTCAGCCCCTCTGTTTCTCGCACTCTGTTTCTCGCCCTCTGTTTCTCGCCCTCTGTTTCAGCCACTCTGTTTCAGCCCCTCTGTTTCAGCCCCACTATTTAAGCCCCTCTGTTTCTCGCATTCTGTTTCAGCCCCTCTGTTTCTCGCCCTCTGTTTCTCGCCCTCTGTTTCAGCCCCTCTGTTTCAGCCCCTCTGTTTCAGCCCCTCTGTTTCTCGCCCTCTGTTTCAGCCCCGCTGTTTCAGCCCCTCTGTTTCAGCCCCTCTGTTTCAGCCCCTCTGTTTCAGCCCCTCTGTTCCAGCCCCTCTGTTTCTCGCCCTCTGTTTCAGCCCCGCTGTTTCAGCCCCTCTGTTTCAGCCCCTCTGTTTCTCGCACTCTGTTTCTCGCCCTCTGTTTCTCGCCCTCTGTTTCAGCCACTCTGTTTCAGCCCCTCTGTTTCAGCCCCACTATTTAAGCCCCTCTGTTTCTCGCATTCTGTTTCAGCCCCTCTGTTTCTCGCCCTCTGTTTCTCGCCCTCTGTTTCAGCCCCTCTGTTTCAGCCCCTCTGTTTCAGCCCCTCTGTTTCAGCCCCTCTTTTTCAGCCACTCTGTTTCAGACCCTCTGTTTCAGCCCCTCTGTTTCAGCCCCTCTGTTTCTCGCTCTCTGTTTCTCGCCCTCTGTTTCAGCCCCTCTGTTTATCGCCCACTGTTTCAGCCCCTCTGTTTCTCGCCCTCTGTTTCAGCCCCTCTGTTTCAGCCCCTCTGTTTCAGCCCCACTGTTTCTCGCCCTCTTTTCAGCCCCTCTGTTTCAGCCCCTCTGTTTCTCGCCATCTGTTTATGCCGCTCTGTTTCACCCCCTCTGTTTCAGCCCCTCTGTTTCAGCCCCTCTGTTTCTCGCCCTCGGTTTCTCGCCCTCTGTTTTAGCCACTCTTTTTCAGCCCCTCTGTTTCAGCCCCTCTGTTTCAGCCCCTCTGTTTCAGGGCCTCTGTTTCAGCCCCTCTGTTTCTCGCCCTCTGTTTCTCGCCCTCTGTTTCTCGCCCTCTGTTTCAGCCCCTCTGTTTCACCCCCTCTGTTTCAGCCCCTCTGTTTCTCGCCCTCTGTTTCTCGCCCTCTGTTTCTCGCCCTCTGTTTCAGTCCCTCAGTTTCAGCCCCTCTGTTTCTCGCCCTCTGTTTCTCGCCCTCTGTTTCAGCCCCTCTGTTTCAGTCCCTCTGTTTCAGCCCCTCTGTTTCAGCCCCTCTGTTTCAGCCTCACTGTTTCTCGCCCTCTTTTCAGCCCCACTGTTTCAGCCCCTCTGTTTCTCGCCCTCTGTTTCTGCCCCTCTGATTCAGCCCCTCTGTTTCAGCCCCTCTGTTTCAGCCCCTCTGTTTCTCGCCCTCTGTTTCTCGCCCTCTGTTTCAGCCCCTCTTTTTCAGCACCTCTTTTTCAGCCCATCTGTTTCTCGCCCTCTGTTTCTCGCCCTCTGTTTCTCGCTCTCTGTTTCACGCCCTCTGTTTCTCGCCCTCTGTTTCTCGCCCTCTGTTTCAGCCCCTCTGTTTCAACCCCTCTGTTTCAGCCCCTCTGTTTCTCGCCCTCTGTTTCTCGCCCTCTGTTTCTCGCCCTCTGTTTCTCGCCCTTTGTTTCAGCCCCTCTTTTTCAGCACCTCTGTTTCAGCCCCTCTGTTTCTCACCCTCTGTTTCTCGCCCTCTGTTTCTCACTCTCTGTTTCAGCCCCTCTGTTTCTCGCCCTCTGTTTCAGCCCCTCTGTTTCAGCTCCTCTGTTTCAGCCCCTCTGTTTCTCGCCCTCTGTTTCAGCCCCTCTGTTTCAGTCCATCTGTTTCACCCCCTCTGTTTCAGCCACTCTGTTTCAGCCCCACTCTTTCTCGCCCTCTGTTTCTCGCCCTCTGTTTCTCGCCCTCTGTTTCAGCCCCTCTGTTTCAGCCCCTCTGTTTCAGCCCCTCTGTTTCAGCCCCTCTGTTTCTCGCCCTCTTTTTCTCGCCCTCTGTTTCTCGCCCTCTGTTTCAGGCCCTCTGTTTCAGCCCCTCTGTTTCTCGCCCTCTGTTTCTCGCCCTCTGTTTCAGCCCCTCTGTTTCAGCCCCTCTGTTTCAGCCCCTCTGTTTCAGCCCCTCTGTTTCTCGCACTCTGTTTCTCGCCCACTGTTTCAGCCCCTCTGTTTCTCGCCCTCTGTTTCAGCCCCTCTGTTTCAGCCCCTCTGTTTCAGCCCCACTGTTTCTCGCCCTCTTTTCAGCCCCTCTGTTTCAGCCCCTCTGTTTCTCGCCCTCTGTTTATGCCGCTCTGTTTCAGACCAACTGTTTCAGCCTCTCTGTTTCAGCCCCTCTGTTTCTCGCCCTCTGTTTCTCGCCCTCTGTTTTAGCCCCTCTTTTTCAGCCCCTCTGTTTCAGCCCCTCTGTTTCAGCTCCTCTGTTTCAGGGCCTCTGTTTCAGCCCCTCTGTTTCTCGCCCTCTGTTTCTCGCCCTCTGTTTCTCGCTCTCTGTTTCACGCCCTCTGGTTCTCGCCCTCAGTTTCTCGCCCTCTGTTTCAGCCCCTCTGTTTCAGCCCCTCTGTTTCAGCCCCTCTCTTTCTCGCCCTCTGTTTCTCGCCCTCTGTTTCTCGCCCTCTGTTTCAGCCCCTCTGTTTCAGCCCCTCTGTTTCTCGCCCTCTGTTTCTCGCCCTCTGTTTCAGCCCCTCTGTTTCAGTCCCTCTGTTTCAGCCCCTCTGTTTCAGCCCCTCTGTTTCAGCCTCACTGTTTCTCGCCTTCTTTTCAGCCCCACTGTTTCAGCCCCTCTGTTTCTCGCCCTCTGTTTCTGCCCCTCTGATTCAGCCCCTCTGTTTCAGCCCCTCTGTTTCAGCCCCTCTGTTTCTCGCCCTCTGTTTCAGCCCCTCTGTTTCAGCCCCTCTGTTTCAGCCCCTCTGTGTCAGCCCCTCTGTTTCAGCCTCACTGTTTCTCGCCCTCTTTTCAGCCCCTCTGTTTCAGCCCCTCTGTTTCTCGCCCTCTGTTTCTGCCCCTCTGGTTCAGCCCCTCTGTTTCAGCCCCTCTGTTTCAGCCCCTCTGTTTCTCTCCCTCTGTTTCTCGCCCTCTGTTTCAGCCCCTCTTTTTCAGCACCTATGTTTCAGCCCCTCTGTTTCAGCCCCTCTGTTTCAGGCCCTCTGTTTCAGCCCCTCTGTTTCGCGCCCTCTGTTTCTCGCCCTTTGTTTCTCGCTCTCTGTTTCACGCCCTCTGTTTCTCGCCCTCTGTTTCTCGTCCTCTGTTTCAGCCAATCTGTTTCACCCCCTCTGTTTCAGCCCCTCTGTTTCTCGCCCTCTGTTTCTCGCCCTCTGTTTCTCGCCCTCTGTTTCAGCCCCTCTGTTTCAGCCCCTCTGTTTCAGCCCCTCTGTTTCACCCCCTCTGTTTCAGCCCCTCTGTTTCTCGCCCTCTGTTTCAGCCACTCTGTTTCAGCTCCTCTGTTTCAGCCCCTCTGTTTCTCGCCCTCTGTTTCAGCCCCTCTGTTTCAGCCCCTCTGTTTCACCCCCTCTGTTTCAGCCCCTCTGTTTCAGCCCCACTCTTTCTCGCCCTCTGTTTCTCGCCCTCTGTTTCTCGCCCTCTGTTTCAGCCCCTCTGTTTCAGCCCCTCTGTTTCAGACCCTCTGTTTCAGCCCCTCTGTTTCAGCCCCTCTGTTTCAGCCCCTCTGTTTCTCGCCCTCTGTTTCAGCCCCTCTGTTTCAGCCCCTCTGTTTCAGCCCCTCTGTTTCTCGCCCTCTGTTTCTCGCCCTCTATTTCAGCCCCTCTGTTTCAGCCCCTCTGTTTCAGCCACTCTGTTTCTCGCACTCTGTTTCTCGCCCTCTGTTTCTCGCCCTCTGTTTCTCGCCAACAGTTTCAGCTCCTCTGTTTCAGCCCCTCTGTTTCTCGCCCTCTGTTTCTCGCCCTCTGTTTCAGCCCCTCTGTTTCTCGCCCTCTGTTTCAGCCCCTCTGTTTCAGCCCCTCTGTTTCAGCCCATCTGTTTCAGCTCCTCTGTTTCTCGCACTCTGTTTCAGCCCCTCTCTTTCAGCCCCTCTGTTTCAGCCCCTCTGTTTCAGCCCCTCTGTTTCAGCCCCTCTGTTCCATGCCCCTCTGTTTCTCGCCCTCTGTTTCAGCCCCGCTGTTTCAGCCCCTCTGTTTCTCGCACTCTGTTTCTCGCCCTCTGTTTCTCGCCCTCTGTTTCAGCCACTCTGATTCAGCCCCTCTGTTACAGCCCCTCTGTTTCAGCCCCTCTGTTTCAGCCCCACTATTTAAGCCCCTCTGTTTCTCGCATTCTGTTTCAGCCCCTCTGTTTCTCGCCCTCTGTTTCTCGCCCTCTGTTTCAGCCCCTCTGTTTCAGCCCCTCTGTTTCAGCCCCTCTGTTTCAGCCCCTCTTTTTCAGCCACTCTGTTTCAGACCCTCTGTTTCAGCCCCTCTGTTTCAGCCCCTCTGTTTCTCGCTCTCTGTTTCTCGCCCTCTGTTTCAGCCCCTCTGTTTCTCGCCCACTGTTTCAGCCCCTCTGTTTCTCTCCCTCTGTTTCTCGCCCTCTGTTTCAGCACCTCTGTTTCAGCCCCTCTGTTTCAGCCCATCTGTTTCAGCCCCTCTGCTTCTCGCCCTCTGTTTCAGCACCTCTCTTTCAGCCCCTCTGTTTCAGCCCCTCTGTTTCTCGCCCTCTGTTTCAGCCCCTCTGTTTCAGCCCCTCTGTTTCTCGCCCTTTGTTTCAGCCCCGCTGTTTCAGCCCCTCTGTTTCAGCCACACTGTTTCTCGCACTCTGTTTCTCGCCCTCTGTTTCTCGCCCTCTGTTTCAGCCGCTCATATTCAGCCCCTCTGTTTCAGCCCCTCTGTTTCAGCCCCTCTGTTTCAGCCCCACTGTTTCAGCCCCTCTGTTTCTCGTACTCTGTTTCAGCCCCTCTGTTTCAGCTCCTCTGTTTCTCAGCCTCTGTTTCAGCCCCTCTGTTTCTCGCCCTCTGTTTCAGCCCCTCTGTTTCAGCCCCTCTGTTTCAGCCCCTCTGTTTCAGCCACTCTGTTTCTCGCCCTCTGTTTCTCGCCCTCTGTTTCTCGCCCTCTGTTTCTCGCCCTCTGTTTCTCGCTCTCTGTTTCACGCCCTCTGTTTCTCGCCCTCTGTTTCTCGCCCTCTGTTTCAGCCCCTCTGTTTCACCCCCTCTGTTTCAGCCCCTCTGTTTCTCGCCCTCTGTTTCTCGCCCTCTGTTTCAACCCCTCTGTTTCAGCCCCTCTGTTTCAGCCCCTCTGTTTCTAGCCCTCTGTTTCTCGCCCTCTGTTTCAGCCCCTCTGTTTCACCCCCTCTGTTTCAGCCCCTCTGTTTCTCGCCCTCTGTTTCTCGCCCTCTGTTTCAGCCCCTCTGTTTCACCCCCTCTGTTTCTCGCCCTCTGTTTCTCGCCCTCTGTTTCAGGCCCTCTGTTTCAGCCCCTCTGTTTCTCGCCCTCTGTTTCTCATCCTCTGTTTCAGCCCCTCTGTTTCTCGCCCTCTGTTTCAGCCCCTCTGTTTCACCCCCTCTGTTTCAGCCCCTCTGTTTCTCGCCCTCTGTTTCTCGCCCTCTGTTTCTCGCCCTCTGTTTCTCGCCCTCTGTTTCAGCCACTCTTTTTCAGCACCTCTTTTTCAGACCCTCTGTTTCTCGCCCTCTGTTTCTCGCTCTCTGTTTCAGCCCCTCTGTTTCTCGCCCTCTGTTTCAGCCCCTCTGTTTCAGCTCCTCTGTTTCAGCCCCTCTGTTTCTCGCCCTCTGTTTCAGCCCCTCTGTTTCAGCCCCTCTGTTTCACCCCCTCTGTTTCAGCCACTCTGTTTCACCCCCACTCTTTCTCGCCCTCTGTTTCTCGCCCTCTGTTTCTCGCCCTCTGTTTCATCCCCTCTGTTTCAGCCCCTCTGTTTCAGACAATCTGTTTCTCGCCCTCTGTTTCAGCCCCTCTGTTTCAGCCCCTCTGTTTCAGCCCCTCTGTTTCTCGCCCTCTGTTTCTCGCCCTCTGTTTCTCGCCCTCTGTTTCAGGCCCTCTGTTTCAGCCCCTCTGGTTCTCGCCCTCTGTTTCTCGCCCTCTGTTTCAGCCCCTTTGTTTCAGCCCCTCTGTTTCAGCCCCTCTGTGTCAGCCCCTCTGTTTCAGCCTCACTGTTTCTCGCCCTCTTTTCAGCCCCTCTGTTTCAGCTCCTCTGTTTCTCGCCCTCTGTTTCTGCCCCTCTGTTTCAGCCCCTCTGTTTCAGCCCCTCTGTTTCAGCCCCTCTGTTTCTCGCCCTCTGTTTCTCGCCCTCTGTTTCTCGCCCTCTGTTTTATCCCCTCTGTTTCAGCCCCTCTGTTTCAGACCCACTGTTTCTCACCCTCTGTTTCAGCCCCTCTGTTTCAGCCCCTCTGTTTCAGCCCCTCTGTTTCTCGCCCTCTGTTTCTCGCCCTCTGTTTCTCGCCCTCTGTTTCAGGCCCTCTGTTTCAGCCCCTCTGTTTCTCGCCCTCTGTTTCTCGCCCTCTGTTTCAGCCCCTCTGTTTCAGCCCCTCTGTTTCAGCCCCTCTGTGTCAGCCCCTCTGTTTCAGCTACACTGTTTCTCGCCCTCTTTTCAGCCCCTCTGTTTCAGCCCCTCTGTTTCTCGCCCTCTGTTTCTGCCCCTCTGTTTCAGCCCCTCTGTTTCAGCCCCTCTGTTTCAGCCCCTCTGTTTCAGGGCCTCTGTTTCAGCCACTCTGTTTCTCGCCCTCTGTTTCTCGCCCTCTGTTTCTCGCTCTAAGTTTCACGCCCTCTGTTTCTCGCCCTCTGTTTCTCGCCCTCTGTTTCAGCCCCTCTGTTTCACCCCCTCTGTTTCAGCCCCTCTGTTTCAGCCCCTCTGTTTCAGCCCATCTGTTTCAGCTCCTCTGTTTCTCGCCCTCTGTTTCAGCCCCTCTCTTTCAGCCCCTCTGTTTCAGCCCCTCTGTTTCAGCCCCTCTGTTTCAGCCCCTCTGTTCCAGCCCCTCTGTTTCTCGCCCTCTGTTTCAGCCCCGCTGTTTCAGCCCCTCTGTTTCAGCCCCTCTGTTTCTCGCACTCTGTTTCTCGCCCTCTGTTTCTCGCCCTCTGTTTCAGCCACTCTGTTTCAGCCCCTCTGTTTCAGCCCCACTATTTAAGCCCCTCTGTTTCTCGCATTCTGTTTCAGCCCCTCTGTTTCTCGCCCTCTGTTTCTCGCCCTCTGTTTCAGCCCCTCTGTTTCAGCCCCTCTGTTTCAGCCCCTCTGTTTCTCGCCCTCTGTTTCAGCCCCGCTGTTTCAGCCCCTCTGTTTCAGCCCCTCTGTTTCAGCCCCTCTGTTTCAGCCCCTCTGTTCCAGCCCCTCTGTTTCTCGCCCTCTGTTTCAGCCCCGCTGTTTCAGCCCCTCTGTTTCAGCCCCTCTGTTTCTCGCACTCTGTTTCTCGCCCTCTGTTTCTCGCCCTCTGTTTCAGCCACTCTGTTTCAGCCCCTCTGTTTCAGCCCCACTATTTAAGCCCCTCTGTTTCTCGCATTCTGTTTCAGCCCCTCTGTTTCTCGCCCTCTGTTTCTCGCCCTCTGTTTCAGCCCCTCTGTTTCAGCCCCTCTGTTTCAGCCCCTCTGTTTCAGCCCCTCTTTTTCAGCCACTCTGTTTCAGACCCTCTGTTTCAGCCCCTCTGTTTCAGCCCCTCTGTTTCTCGCTCTCTGTTTCTCGCCCTCTGTTTCAGCCCCTCTGTTTCTCGCCCACTGTTTCAGCCCCTCTGTTTCTCGCCCTCTGTTTCAGCCCCTCTGTTTCAGCCCCTCTGTTTCAGCCCCACTGTTTCTCGCCCTCTTTTCAGCCCCTCTGTTTCAGCCCCTCTGTTTCTCGCCATCTGTTTATGCCGCTCTGTTTCACCCCCTCTGTTTCAGCCCCTCTGTTTCAGCCCCTCTGTTTCTCGCCCTCGGTTTCTCGCCCTCTGTTTTAGCCACTCTTTTTCAGCCCCTCTGTTTCAGCCCCTCTGTTTCAGCCCCTCTGTTTCAGGGCCTCTGTTTCAGCCCCTCTGTTTCTCGCCCTCTGTTTCTCGCCCTCTGTTTCTCGCCCTCTGTTTCAGCCCCTCTGTTTCACCCCCTCTGTTTCAGCCCCTCTGTTTCTCGCCCTCTGTTTCTCGCCCTCTGTTTCTCGCCCTCTGTTTCAGTCCCTCTGTTTCAGCCCCTCTGTTTCTCGCCCTCTGTTTCTCGCCCTCTGTTTCAGCCCCTCTGTTTCAGTCCCTCTGTTTCAGCCCCTCTGTTTCAGACAATCTGTTTCTCGCCCTCTGTTTCAGCCCCTCTGTTTCAGCCCCTCTGTTTCAGCCCCTCTGTTTCTCGCCCTCTGTTTCTCGCCCTCTGTTTCTCGCCCTCTGTTTCAGGCCCTCTGTTTCAGCCCCTCTGGTTCTCGCCCTCTGTTTCTCGCCCTCTGTTTCAGCCCCTTTGTTTCAGCCCCTCTGTTTCAGCCCCTCTGTGTCAGCCCCTCTGTTTCAGCCTCACTGTTTCTCGCCCTCTTTTCAGCCCCTCTGTTTCAGCCCCTCTGTTTCTCGCCCTCTGTTTCTGCCCCTCTGTTTCAGCCCCTCTGTTTCAGCCCCTCTGTTTCAGCCCCTCTGTTTCTCGCCCTCTGTTTCTCGCCCTCTGTTTCTCGCCCTCTGTTTCATCCCCTCTGTTTCAGCCCCTCTGTTTCAGACCCTCTGTTTCTCGCCCTCTGTTTCAGCCCCTCTGTTTCAGCCCCTCTGTTTCAGCCCCTCTGTTTCTCGCCCTCTGTTTCTCGCCCTCTGTTTCTCGCCCTCTGTTTCAGGCCCTCTGTTTCATTCCCTCTGTTTCTCGCCCTCTGTTTCTCGCCCTCTGTTTCAGCCCCTCTGTTTCAGCCCCTCTGTTTCAGCCCCTCTGTGTCAGCCCCTCTGTTTCAGCCTCACTGTTTCTCGCCCTCTTTTCAGCCCCTGTTTCAGCCCCTCTGTTTCTCGCCCTCTGTTTCTGCCCCTCTGTTTCAGCCCCTCTGTTTCAGCCCCTCTGTTTCAGCCCCTCTGTTTCAGGGCCTCTGTTTCAGCCACTCTGTTTCTCGCCCTCTGTTTCTCGCCCTCTGTTTCTCGCTCTAAGTTTCACGCCCTCTGTTTCTCGCCCTCTGTTCCTCGCCCTCTGTTTCAGCCCCTCTGTTTCACCCCCTCTGTTTCAGCCCCTCTGTTTCAGCCCCTCTGTTTCAGCCCATCTGTTTCAGCTCCTCTGTTTCTCGCAATCTGTTTCAGCCCCTCTCTTTCAGCCCCTCTGTTTCAGCCCCTCTGTTTCAGCCCCTCTGTTTCAGCCCCTCTGTTCCAGCCCCTCTGTTTCTCGCCCTCTGTTTCAGCCCCGCTGTTTCAGCCCCTCTGTTTCAGCCCCTCTGTTTCTCGCACTCTGTTTCTCGCCCTCTGTTTCTCGCCCTCTGTTTCAGCCACTCTGTTTCAGCCCCTCTGTTTCAGCCCCACTATTTAAGCCCCTCTGTTTCTCGCATTCTGTTTCAGCCCCTCTGTTTCTCGCCCTCTGTTTCTCGCCCTCTGTTTCAGCCCCTCTGTTTCAGCCCCTCTGTTTCAGCCCCTCTGTTTCTCGCCCTCTGTTTCAGCCCCGCTGTTTCAGCCCCTCTGTTTCAGCCCCTCTCTTTCAGCCCCTCTGTTTCAGCCCCTCTGTTCCAGCCCCTCTGTTTCTCGCCCTCTGTTTCAGCCCCGCTGTTTCAGCCCCTCTGTTTCAGCCCCTCTGTTTCTCGCACTCTGTTTCTCGCCCTCTGTTTCTCGCCCTCTGTTTCAGCCACTCTGTTTCAGCCCCTCTGTTTCAGCCCCACTATTTAAGCCCCTCTGTTTCTCGCATTCTGTTTCAGCCCCTCTGTTTCTCGCCCTCTGTTTCTCGCCCTCTGTTTCAGCCCCTCTGTTTCAGCCCCTCTGTTTCAGCCCCTCTGTTTCAGCCCCTCTTTTTCAGCCACTCTGTTTCAGACCCTCTGTTTCAGCCCCTCTGTTTCAGCCCCTCTGTTTCTCGCTCTCTGTTTCTCGCCCTCTGTTTCAGCCCCTCTGTTTCTCGCCCACTGTTTCAGCCCCTCTGTTTCTCGCCCTCTGTTTCAGCCCCTCTGTTTCAGCCCCTCTGTTTCAGCCCCACTGTTTCTCGCCCTCTTTTCAGCCCCTCTGTTTCAGCCCCTCTGTTTCTCGCCATCTGTTTATGCCGCTCTGTTTCACCCCCTCTGTTTCAGCCCCTCTGTTTCAGCCCCTCTGTTTCTCGCCCTCGGTTTCTCGCCCTCTGTTTTAGCCACTCTTTTTCAGCCCCTCTGTTTCAGCCCCTCTGTTTCAGCCCCTCTGTTTCAGGGCCTCTGTTTCAGCCCCTCTGTTTCTCGCCCTCTGTTTCTCGCCCTCTGTTTCTCGCCCTCTGTTTCAGCCCCTCTGTTTCACCCCCTCTGTTTCAGCCCCTCTGTTTCTCGCCCTCTGTTTCTCGCCCTCTGTTTCTCGCCCTCTGTTTCAGTCCCTCAGTTTCAGCCCCTCTGTTTCTCGCCCTCTGTTTCTCGCCCTCTGTTTCAGCCCCTCTGTTTCAGTCCCTCTGTTTCAGCCCCTCTGTTTCAGCCCCTCTGTTTCAGCCTCACTGTTTCTCGCCCTCTTTTCAGCCCCACTGTTTCAGCCCCTCTGTTTCTCGCCCTCTGTTTCTGCCCCTCTGATTCAGCCCCTCTGTTTCAGCCCCTCTGTTTCAGCCCCTCTGTTTCTCGCCCTCTGTTTCTCGCCCTCTGTTTCAGCCCCTCTTTTTCAGCACCTCTTTTTCAGCCCATCTGTTTCTCGCCCTCTGTTTCTCGCCCTCTGTTTCTCGCTCTCTGTTTCACGCCCTCTGTTTCTCGCCCTCTGTTTCTCGCCCTCTGTTTCAGCCCCTCTGTTTCAACCCCTCTGTTTCAGCCCCTCTGTTTCTCGCCCTCTGTTTCTCGCCCTCTGTTTCTCGCCCTCTGTTTCTCGCCCTTTGTTTCAGCCCCTCTTTTTCAGCACCTCTGTTTCAGCCCCTCTGTTTCTCACCCTCTGTTTCTCGCCCTCTGTTTCTCACTCTCTGTTTCAGCCCCTCTGTTTCTCGCCCTCTGTTTCAGCCCCTCTGTTTCAGCTCCTCTGTTTCAGCCCCTCTGTTTCTCGCCCTCTGTTTCAGCCCCTCTGTTTCATCCCCTCTGTTTCAGCCACTCTGTTTCAGCCCCACTCTTTCTTTACCTCTGTTTCTCGCCCTCTGTTTCTCGCCCTCTGTTTCAGCCCCTCTGTTTCAGCCCCTCTGTTTCAGACCCTCTGTTTCAGCCCCTCTGTTTCAGCCCCTCTGTTTTAGCCCCTCTGTTTCTCGCCCTCTGTTTCAGCCCCTCTGTTTCAGCCCCTCTGTTTCAGCCCCTCTGTTTCTCGCCCTCTGTTTCTCGCCCTCTATTTCAGCCCCTCTGTTTCAGCCCCTCTGTTTCAGCCACTCTGTTTCTCGCACTCTGTTTCTCGCCCTCTGTTTCTCGCCCTCTGTTTCTCGCCAACAGTTTCAGCCCCTCTGTTTCAGCCCCTCTGTTTCTCGCCCTCTGTTTCTCGCCCTCTGTTTCAGCCCCTCTGTTTCTCGCCCTCTGTGTAAGCCCCTCTGTTTCAGCCCCTCTGTTTCAGCCCATCTGTTTCAGCTCCTCTGTTTCTCGCCCTCTGTTTCAGCCCCTCTCTTTCAGCCCCTCTGTTTCAGCCCCTCTGTTTCAGCCCCTCTGTTTCAGCCCCTCTGTTCCAGCCCCTCTGTTTCTCGCCCTCTGTTTCAGCCCCGCTGTTTCAGCCCCTCTGTTTCAGCCCCTCTGTTTCTCGCACTCTGTTTCTCGCCCTCTGTTTCTCGCCCTCTGTTTCAGCCACTCTGATTCAGCCCCTCTGTTACAGCCCCTCTGTTTCAGCCCCTCTGTTTCAGCCCCACTATTTAAGCCCCTCTGTTTCTCGCATTCTGTTTCAGCCCCTCTGTTTCTCGCCCTCTGTTTCTCGCCCTCTGTTTCAGCCCCTCTGTTTCAGCCCCTCTGTTTCAGCCCCTCTGTTTCAGCCCCTCTTTTTCAGCCACTCTGTTTCAGTCCCTCTGTTTCAGCCCCTCTGTTTCAGACCCTCTGTTTCTCGCTCTCTGTTTCTCGCCCTCTGTTTCAGCCCCTCTGTTTCTCGCCCACTGTTTCAGCCCCTCTGTTTCTCGCCCTCTGTTTCAGCCCCTCTGTTTCAGCCCCTCTGTTTCAACCTCTCTGTTTCAGCCCCTCTGTTTCTCGCCCTCTGTTTCTCGCACTCTGTTTCTCGCCCTCTGTTTCTCGCCCTCTGTTTCTCGCCAACAGTTTCAGCCCCTCTGTTTCAGCCCCTCTGTTTCTCGCCCTCTGTTTCTCGCCCTGTTTCAGCCCCTCTGTTTCTCGCCCTCTGTTTCAGCCCCTCTGTTTCAGCCCCTCTGTTTCAGCCCATCTGTTTCAGCTCCTCTGTTTCTCGCCCTCTGTTTCAGCCCCTCTCTTTCAGCCCCTCTGTTTCAGCCCCTCTGTTTCAGCCCCTCTGTTTCAGCCCCTCTGTTCCAGCCCCTCTGTTTCTCGCCCTCTGTTTCAGCCCCGCTGTTTCAGCCCCTCTGTTTCAGCCCCTCTGTTTCTCGCACTCTGTTTCTCGCCCTCTGTTTCTCGCCTCTGTTTCAGCCACTCTGATTCAGCCCCTCTGTTACAGCCCCTCTGTTTCAGCCCCTCTGTTTCAGCCCCCCTATTTAAGCCCCTCTGTTTCTCGCATTCTGTTTCAGCCCCTCTGTTTCTCGCCCTCTGTTTCTCGCCCTCTGTTTCAGCCCCTCTGTTTCAGCCCCTCTGTTTCAGCCCCTCTTTTTCAGCCACTCTGTTTCAGCCCCTCTGTTTCAGCCCCTCTGTTTCAGCCCCTCTGTTTCTCGCTCTCTGTTTCTCGCCCTCTGTTTCAGCCCCTCTGTTTCTCGCCCACTGTTTCAGCCCCTCTGTTTCTCGCCCTCTGTTTCAGCCCCTCTGTTTCAGCCCCTCTGTTTCAGCCCCACTGTTTCTCGCCCTCTTTTCAGCCCCTCTGTTTCAGCCCCTCTGTTTCTCGCCCTCTGTTTATGCCGCTCTGTTTCAGACCAACTGTTTCAGCCTCTCTGTTTCAGCCTCTCTGTTTCTCGCCCTCTGTTTCTCGCCCTCTGTTTTAGCCCCTCTTTTTCAGCCCCTCTGTTTCAGCCCCTCTGTTTCAGCTCCTCTGTTTCAGGGCCTCTGTTTCAGCCCCTCTGTTTCTCGCCCTCTGTTTCTCGCCCTCTGTTTCTCGCTCTCTGTTTCACGCCCTCTGGTTCTCGCCCTCAGTTTCTCGCCCTCTGTTTCAGCCCCTCTGTTTCAGCCCCTCTGTTTCAGCCCCTCTCTTTCTCGCCCTCTGTTTCTCGCCCTCTGTTTCTCGCCCTCTGTTTCAGCCCCTCTGTTTCAGCCCCTCTGTTTCTCGCCCTCTGTTTCTCGCCCTCTGTTTCAGCCCCTCTGTTTCAGTCCCTCTGTTTCAGCCCCTCTGTTTCAGCCCCTCTGTTTCAGCCTCACTGTTTCTCGCCTTCTTTTCAGCCCCACTGTTTCAGCCCCTCTGTTTCTCGCCCTCTGTTTCTGCCCCTCTGATTCAGCCCCTCTGTTTCAGCCCCTCTGTTTCAGCCCCTCTGTTTCTCGCCCTCTGTTTCAGCCCCTCTGTTTCAGCCCCTCTGTTTCAGCCCCTCTGTGTCAGCCCCTCTGTTTCAGCCTCACTGTTTCTCGCCCTCTTTTCAGCCCCTCTGTTTCAGCCCCTCTGTTTCTCGCCCTCTGTTTCTGCCCCTCTGTTTCAGCCCCTCTGTTTCAGCCCCTCTGTTTCAGCCCCTCTGTTTCTCTCCCTCTGTTTCTCGCCCTCTGTTTCAGCCCCTCTTTTTCAGCACCTATGTTTCAGCCCCTCTGTTTCAGCCCCTCTGTTTCAGGCCCTCTGTTTCAGCCCCTCTGTTTCGCGCCCTCTGTTTCTCGCCCTTTGTTTCTCGCTCTCTGTTTCACGCCCTCTGTTTCTCGCCCTCTGTTTCTCGTCCTCTGTTTCAGCCAATCTGTTTCACCCCCTCTGTTTCAGCCCCTCTGTTTCTCGCCCTCTGTTTCTCGCCCTCTGTTTCTCGCCCTCTGTTTCAGCCCCTCTGTTTCAGCCCCTCTGTTTCAGCCCCTCTGTTTCACCCCCTCTGTTTCAGCCCCTCTGTTTCTCGCCCTCTGTTTCAGCCACTCTGTTTCAGCTCCTCTGTTTCAGCCCCTCTGTTTCTCGCCCTCTGTTTCAGCCCCTCTGTTTCAGCCCCTCTGTTTCACCCCCTCTGTTTCAGCCCCTCTGTTTCAGCCCCACTCTTTCTCGCCCTCTGTTTCTCGCCCTCTGTTTCTCGCCCTCTGTTTCAGCCCCTCTGTTTCAGCCCCTCTGTTTCAGACCCTCTGTTTCAGCCCCTCTGTTTCAGCCCCTCTGTTTCAGCCCCTCTGTTTCTCGCCCTCTGTTTCAGCCCCTCTGTTTCAGCCCCTCTGTTTCAGCCCCTCTGTTTCTCGCCCTCTGTTTCTCGCCCTCTATTTCAGCCCCTCTGTTTCAGCCCCTCTGTTTCAGCCACTCTGTTTCTCGCACTCTGTTTCTCGCCCTCTGTTTCTCGCCCTCTGTTTCTCGCCAACAGTTTCAGCTCCTCTGTTTCAGCCCCTCTGTTTCTCGCCCTCTGTTTCTCGCCCTCTGTTTCAGCCCCTCTGTTTCTCGCCCTCTGTTTCAGCCCCTCTGTTTCAGCCCCTCTGTTTCAGCCCATCTGTTTCAGCTCCTCTGTTTCTCGCACTCTGTTTCAGCCCCTCTCTTTCAGCCCCTCTGTTTCAGCCCCTCTGTTTCAGCCCCTCTGTTTCAGCCCCTCTGTTCCATGCCCCTCTGTTTCTCGCCCTCTGTTTCAGCCCCGCTGTTTCAGCCCCTCTGTTTCTCGCACTCTGTTTCTCGCCCTCTGTTTCTCGCCCTCTGTTTCAGCCACTCTGATTCAGCCCCTCTGTTACAGCCCCTCTGTTTCAGCCCCTCTGTTTCAGCCCCACTATTTAAGCCCCTCTGTTTCTCGCATTCTGTTTCAGCCCCTCTGTTTCTCGCCCTCTGTTTCTCGCCCTCTGTTTCAGCCCCTCTGTTTCAGCCCCTCTGTTTCAGCCCCTCTGTTTCAGCCCCTCTTTTTCAGCCACTCTGTTTCAGACCCTCTGTTTCAGCCCCTCTGTTTCAGCCCCTCTGTTTCTCGCTCTCTGTTTCTCGCCCTCTGTTTCAGCCCCTCTGTTTCTCGCCCACTGTTTCAGCCCCTCTGTTTCTCTCCCTCTGTTTCTCGCCCTCTGTTTCAGCACCTCTGTTTCAGCCCCTCTGTTTCAGCCCATCTGTTTCAGCCCCTCTGCTTCTCGCCCTCTGTTTCAGCCCCTCTCTTTCAGCCCCTCTGTTTCAGCCCCTCTGTTTCTCGCCCTCTGTTTCAGCCCCTCTGTTTCAGCCCCTCTGTTTCTCGCCCTTTGTTTCAGCCCCGCTGTTTCAGCCCCTCTGTTTCAGCCACACTGTTTCTCGCACTCTGTTTCTCGCCCTCTGTTTCTCGCCCTCTGTTTCAGCCGCTCATATTCAGCCCCTCTGTTTCAGCCCCTCTGTTTCAGCCCCTCTGTTTCAGCCCCACTGTTTCAGCCCCTCTGTTTCTCGTACTCTGTTTCAGCCCCTCTGTTTCAGCTCCTCTGTTTCTCAGCCTCTGTTTCAGCCCCTCTGTTTCTCGCCCTCTGTTTCAGCCCCTCTGTTTCAGCCCCTCTGTTTCAGCCCCTCTGTTTCAGCCACTCTGTTTCTCGCCCTCTGTTTCTCGCCCTCTGTTTCTCGCCCTCTGTTTCTCGCCCTCTGTTTCTCGCTCTCTGTTTCACCCCCTCTGTTTCTCGCCCTCTGTTTCTCGCCCTCTGTTTCAGCCCCTCTGTTTCACCCCCTCTGTTTCAGCCCCTCTGTTTCTCGCCCTCTGTTTCTCGCCCTCTGTTTCAGCCCCTCTGTTTCAGCCCCTCTGTTTCAGCCCCTCTGTTTCTAGCCCTCTGTTTCTCGCCCTCTGTTTCAGCCCCTCTGTTTCACCCCCTCTGTTTCAGCCCCTCTGTTTCTCGCCCTCTGTTTCTCGCCCTCTGTTTCAGCCCCTCTGTTTCACCCCCTCTGTTTCTCGCCCTCTGTTTCTCGCCCTCTGTTTCAGGCCCTCTGTTTCAGCCCCTCTGTTTCTCGCCCTCTGTTTCTCATCCTCTGTTACAGCCCCTCTGTTTCTCGCCCTCTGTTTCAGCCCCTCTGTTTCACCCCCTCTGTTTCAGCCCCTCTGTTTCTCGCCCTCTGTTTCTCGCCCTCTGTTTCTCGCCCTCTGTTTCTCGCCCTCTGTTTCAGCCACTCTTTTTCAGCACCTCTTTTTCAGACCCTCTGTTTCTCGCCCTCTGTTTCTCGCTCTCTGTTTCAGCCCCTCTGTTTCTCGCCCTCTGTTTCAGCCCCTCTGTTTCAGCTCCTCTGTTTCAGCCCCTCTGTTTCTCGCCCTCTGTTTCAGCCCCTCTGTTTCAGCCCCTCTGTTTCACCCCCTCTGTTTCAGCCACTCTGTTTCACCCCCACTCTTTCTCGCCCTCTGTTTCTCGCCCTCTGTTTCTCGCCCTCTGTTTCATCCCCTCTGTTTCAGCCCCTCTGTTTCACACAATCTGTTTCTCGCCCTCTGTTTCAGCCCCTCTGTTTCAGCCCCTCTGTTTCAGCCCCTCTGTTTCTCGCCCTCTGTTTCTCGCCCTCTGTTTCTCGCCCTCTGTTTCAGGCCCTCTGTTTCAGCCCCTCTGGTTCTCGCCCTCTGTTTCTCGCCCTCTGTTTCAGCCCCTTTGTTTCAGCCCCTCTGTTTCAGCCCCTCTGTGTCAGCCCCTCTGTTTCAGCCTCACTGTTTCTCGCCCTCTTTTCAGCCCCTCTGTTTCAGCCCCTCTGTTTCTCGCCCTCTGTTTCTGCCCCTCTGTTTCAGCCCCTCTGTTTCAGCCCCTCTGTTTCAGCCCCTCTGTTTCTCGCCCTCTGTTTCTCGCCCTCTGTTTCTCGCCCTCTGTTTCATCCCCTCTGTTTCAGCCCCTCTGTTTCAGCCCCTCTGTTTCAGCCCCTCTGTTTCTCGCCCTCTGTTTCAGCCCCTCTGTTTCAGCCCCTCTTTTTCAGCACCTCTGTTTCAGCCCCTCTGTTTCTCGCCCTCTGTTTCTCGCTCTCTGTTTCAGCCCCTCTGTTTCTCGCCCTCTGTTTCAGCCCCTCTGTTTCAGCTCCTCTGTTTCAGCCCCTCTGTTTCTCGCCCTCTGTTTCAGCCCCTCTGTTTCAGCCCCTCTGTTTCACCCCCTCTGTTTCAGCCACTCTGTTTCACCCCCACTCTTTCTCGCCCTCTGTTTCTCGCCCTCTGTTTCTCGCCCTCTGTTTCATCCCCTCTGTTTCAGCCCCTCTGTTTCAGACAATCTGTTTCTCGCCCTCTGTTTCAGCCCCTCTGTTTCAGCCCCTCTGTTTCAGCCCCTCTGTTTCTCGCCCTCTGTTTCTCGCCCTCTGTTTCTCGCCCTCTGTTTCAGGCCC
Organism: Stegostoma tigrinum; assembly: GCF_030684315.1. NCBI lineage: Eukaryota > Metazoa > Chordata > Chondrichthyes > Orectolobiformes > Stegostomatidae > Stegostoma > Stegostoma tigrinum. The sequence continues at coordinate 710,316 of NW_026728048.1, read as the reverse complement.
TCTGTTTCAGCCCCTCTGGTTCTCGCCCTCTGTTTCTCGCCCTCTGTTTCAGCCCCTTTGTTTCAGCCCCTCTGTTTCAGCCCCTCTGTGTCAGCCCCTCTGTTTCAGCCTCACTGTTTCTCGCCCTCTTTTCAGCCCCTCTGTTTCAGCCCCTCTGTTTCTCGCCCTCTGTTTCTGCCCCTCTGTTTCAGCCCCTCTGTTTCAGCCCCTCTGTTTCAGCCCCTCTGTTTCTCGCCCTCTGTTTCTCGCCCTCTGTTTCTCGCCCTCTGTTTCATCCCCTCTGTTTCAGCCCCTCTGTTTCAGACCCTCTGTTTCTCGCCCTCTGTTTCAGCCCCTCTGTTTCAGCCCCTCTGTTTCAGCCCCTCTGTTTCTCGCCCTCTGTTTCTCGCCCTCTGTTTCTCGCCCTCTGTTTCAGGCCCTCTGTTTCAGCCCCTCTGTTTCTCGCCCTCTGTTTCTCGCCCTCTGTTTCAGCCCCTCTGTTTCAGCCCCTCTGTTTCAGCCCCTCTGTGTCAGCCCCTCTGTTTCAGCCTCACTGTTTCTCGCCCTCTTTTCAGCCCCTCTGTTTCAGCCCCTCTGTTTCTCGCCCTCTGTTTCTGCCCCTCTGTTTCAGCCCCTCTGTTTCAGCCCCTCTGTTTCAGCCCCTCTGTTTCAGGGCCTCTGTTTCAGCCACTCTGTTTCTCGCCCTCTGTTTCTCGCCCTCTGTTTCTCGCTCTAAGTTTCACGCCCTCTGTTTCTCGCCCTCTGTTTCTCGCCCTCTGTTTCAGCCCCTCTGTTTCACCCCCTCTGTTTCAGCCCCTCTGTTTCAGCCCCTCTGTTTCAGCCCATCTGTTTCAGCTCCTCTGTTTCTCGCCCTCTGTTTCAGCCCCTCTCTTTCAGCCCCTCTGTTTCAGCCCCTCTGTTTCAGCCCCTCTGTTTCAGCCCCTCTGTTCCAGCCCCTCTGTTTCTCGCCCTCTGTTTCAGCCCCGCTGTTTCAGCCCCTCTGTTTCAGCCCCTCTGTTTCTCGCACTCTGTTTCTCGCCCTCTGTTTCTCGCCCTCTGTTTCAGCCACTCTGTTTCAGCCCCTCTGTTTCAGCCCCACTATTTAAGCCCCTCTGTTTCTCGCATTCTGTTTCAGCCCCTCTGTTTCTCGCCCTCTGTTTCTCGCCCTCTGTTTCAGCCCCTCTGTTTCAGCCCCTCTGTTTCAGCCCCTCTGTTTCTCGCCCTCTGTTTCAGCCCCGCTGTTTCAGCCCCTCTGTTTCAGCCCCTCTGTTTCAGCCCCTCTGTTTCAGCCCCTCTGTTCCAGCCCCTCTGTTTCTCGCCCTCTGTTTCAGCCCCGCTGTTTCAGCCCCTCTGTTTCAGCCCCTCTGTTTCTCGCACTCTGTTTCTCGCCCTCTGTTTCTCGCCCTCTGTTTCAGCCACTCTGTTTCAGCCCCTCTGTTTCAGCCCCACTATTTAAGCCCCTCTGTTTCTCGCATTCTGTTTCAGCCCCTCTGTTTCTCGCCCTCTGTTTCTCGCCCTCTGTTTCAGCCCCTCTGTTTCAGCCCCTCTGTTTCAGCCCCTCTGTTTCAGCCCCTCTTTTTCAGCCACTCTGTTTCAGACCCTCTGTTTCAGCCCCTCTGTTTCAGCCCCTCTGTTTCTCGCTCTCTGTTTCTCGCCCTCTGTTTCAGCCCCTCTGTTTCTCGCCCACTGTTTCAGCCCCTCTGTTTCTCGCCCTCTGTTTCAGCCCCTCTGTTTCAGCCCCTCTGTTTCAGCCCCACTGTTTCTCGCCCTCTTTTCAGCCCCTCTGTTTCAGCCCCTCTGTTTCTCGCCATCTGTTTATGCCGCTCTGTTTCACCCCCTCTGTTTCAGCCCCTCTGTTTCAGCCCCTCTGTTTCTCGCCCTCGGTTTCTCGCCCTCTGTTTTAGCCACTCTTTTTCAGCCCCTCTGTTTCAGCCCCTCTGTTTCAGCCCCTCTGTTTCAGGGCCTCTGTTTCAGCCCCTCTGTTTCTCGCCCTCTGTTTCTCGCCCTCTGTTTCTCGCCCTCTGTTTCAGCCCCTCTGTTTCACCCCCTCTGTTTCAGCCCCTCTGTTTCTCGCCCTCTGTTTCTCGCCCTCTGTTTCAGTCCCTCTGTTTCAGCCCCTCTGTTTCTCGCCCTCTGTTTCTCGCCCTCTGTTTCAGCCCCTCTGTTTCAGTCCCTCTGTTTCAGCCCCTCTGTTTCAGCCCCTCTGTTTCAGACAATCTGTTTCTCGCCCTCTGTTTCAGCCCCTCTGTTTCAGCCCCTCTGTTTCAGCCCCTCTGTTTCTCGCCCTCTGTTTCTCGCCCTCTGTTTCTCGCCCTCTGTTTCAGGCCCTCTGTTTCAGCCCCTCTGGTTCTCGCCCTCTGTTTCTCGCCCTCTGTTTCAGCCCCTTTGTTTCAGCCCCTCTGTTTCAGCCCCTCTGTGTCAGCCCCTCTGTTTCAGCCTCACTGTTTCTCGCCCTCTTTTCAGCCCCTCTGTTTCAGCCCCTCTGTTTCTCGCCCTCTGTTTCTGCCCCTCTGTTTCAGCCCCTCTGTTTCAGCCCCTCTGTTTCAGCCCCTCTGTTTCTCGCCCTCTGTTTCTCGCCCTCTGTTTCTCGCCCTCTGTTTCATCCCCTCTGTTTCAGCCCCTCTGTTTCAGACACTCTGTTTCTCGCCCTCTGTTTCAGCCCCTCTGTTTCAGCCCCTCTGTTTCAGCCCCTCTGTTTCTCGCCCTCTGTTTCTCGCCCTCTGTTTCTCGCCCTCTGTTTCAGGCCCTCTGTTTCAGCCCCTCTGTTTCTCGCCCTCTGTTTCTCGCCCTCTGTTTCAGCCCCTCTGTTTCAGCCCCTCTGTTTCAGCCCCTCTGTTTCAGCCCCTCTTTTTCAGCCACTCTGTTTCAGTCCCTCTGTTTCAGCCACTCTGTTTCAGCCCCTCTGTTTCTCGCTCTCTGTTTCTCGCCCTCTGTTTCAGCCCCTCTGTTTCTCGCCCACTGTTTCAGCCCCTCTGTTTCTCGCCCTCTGTTTCAGCCCCTCTGTTTCAGCCCCTCTGTTTCAACCTCTCTGTTTCAGCCCCTCTGTTTCTCGCCCTCTGTTTCTCGCACTCTGTTTCTCGCCCTCTGTTTCTCGCCCTCTGTTTCTCGCCAACAGTTTCAGCCCCTCTGTTTCAGCCCCTCTGTTTCTCGCCCTCTGTTTCTCGCCCTCTGTTTCAGCCCCTCTGTTTCTCGCCCTCTGTTTCAGCCCCTCTGTTTCAGCCCCTCTGTTTCAGCCCATCTGTTTCAGCTCCTCTGTTTCTCGCCCTCTGTTTCAGCCCCTCTCTTTCAGCCCCTCTGTTTCAGCCCCTCTGTTTCAGCCCCTCTGTTTCAGCCCCTCTGTTCCAGCCCCTCTGTTTCTCGCCCTCTGTTTCAGCCCCGCTGTTTCAGCCCCTCTGTTTCAGCCCCTCTGTTTCTCGCACTCTGTTTCTCGCCCTCTGTTTCTCGCCTCTGTTTCAGCCACTCTGATTCAGCCCCTCTGTTACAGCCCCTCTGTTTCAGCCCCTCTGTTTCAGCCCCCCTATTTAAGCCCCTCTGTTTCTCGCATTCTGTTTCAGCCCCTCTGTTTCTCGCCCTCTGTTTCTCGCCCTCTGTTTCAGCCCCTCTGTTTCAGCCCCTCTGTTTCAGCCCCTCTTTTTCAGCCACTCTGTTTCAGCCCCTCTGTTTCAGCCCCTCTGTTTCAGCCCCTCTGTTTCTCGCTCTCTGTTTCTCGCCCTCTGTTTCAGCCCCTCTGTTTCTCGCCCAATGTTTCAGCCCCTCTGTTTCTCGCCCTCTGTTTCAGCCCCTCTGTTTCAGCCCCTCTGTTTCAGCCCCACTGTTTCTCGCCCTCTTTTCAGCCCCTCTGTTTCAGCCCCTCTGTTTCTCGCCCTCTGTTTATGCCGCTCTGTTTCAGACCAACTGTTTCAGCCTCTCTGTTTCAGCCCCTCTGTTTCTCGCCCTCTGTTTCTCGCCCTCTGTTTTAGCCCCTCTTTTTCAGCCCCTCTGTTTCAGCCCCTCTGTTTCAGCTCCTCTGTTTCAGGGCCTCTGTTTCAGCCCCTCTGTTTCTCGCCCTCTGTTTCTCGCCCTCTGTTTCTCGCTCTCTGTTTCACGCCCTCTGGTTCTCGCCCTCAGTTTCTCGCCCTCTGTTTCAGCCCCTCTGTTTCAGCCCCTCTGTTTCAGCCCCTCTCTTTCTCGCCCTCTGTTTCTCGCCCTCTGTTTCTCGCCCTCTGTTTCAGCCCCTCTGTTTCAGCCCCTCTGTTTCTCGCCCTCTGTTTCTCGCCCTCTGTTTCAGCCCCTCTGTTTCAGTCCCTCTGTTTCAGCCCCTCTGTTTCAGCCCCTCTGTTTCAGCCTCACTGTTTCTCGCCTTCTTTTCAGCCCCACTGTTTCAGCCCCTCTGTTTCTCGCCCTCTGTTTCTGCCCCTCTGATTCAGCCCCTCTGTTTCAGCCCCTCTGTTTCAGCCCCTCTGTTTCTCGCCCTCTGTTTCAGCCCCTCTGTTTCAGCCCCTCTGTTTCAGCCCCTCTGTGTCAGCCCCTCTCTTTCAGCCTCACTGTTTCTCGCCCTCTTTTCAGCCCCTCTGTTTCAGCCCCTCTGTTTCTCGCCCTCTGTTTCTGCCCCTCTGTTTCAGCCCCTCTGTTTCAGCCCCTCTGTTTCAGCCCCTCTGTTTCTCTCCCTCTGTTTCTCGCCCTCTGTTTCAGCCCCTCTTTTTCAGCACCTATGTTTCAGCCCCTCTGTTTCAGCCCCTCTGTTTCAGGCCCTCTGTTTCAGCCCCTCTGTTTCGCGCCCTCTGTTTCTCGCCCTTTGTTTCTCGCTCTCTGTTTCACGCCCTCTGTTTCTCGCCCTCTGTTTCTCGTCCTCTGTTTCAGCCAATCTGTTTCACCCCCTCTGTTTCAGCCCCTCTGTTTCTCGCCCTCTGTTTCTCGCCCTCTGTTTCTCGCCCTCTGTTTCAGCCACTCTGTTTCAGCTCCTCTGTTTCAGCCCCTCTGTTTCTCGCCCTCTGTTTCAGCCCCTCTGTTTCAGCCCCTCTGTTTCACCCCCTCTGTTTCAGCCCCTCTGTTTCAGCCCCACTCTTTCTCGCCCTCTGTTTCTCGCCCTCTGTTTCTCGCCCTCTGTTTCAGCCCCTCTGTTTCAGCCCCTCTGTTTCAGACCCTCTGTTTCAGCCCCTCTGTTTCAGCCCCTCTGTTTCAGCCCCTCTGTTTCTCGCCCTCTGTTTCAGCCCCTCTGTTTCAGCCCCTCTGTTTCAGCCCCTCTGTTTCTCGCCCTCTGTTTCTCGCCCTCTATTTCAGCCCCTCTGTTTCAGCCCCTCTGTTTCAGCCACTCTGTTTCTCGCACTCTGTTTCTCGCCCTCTGTTTCTCGCCCTCTGTTTCTCGCCAACAGTTTCAGCTCCTCTGTTTCAGCCCCTCTGTTTCTCGCCCTCTGTTTCTCGCCCTCTGTTTCAGCCCCTCTGTTTCTCGCCCTCTGTTTCAGCCCCTCTGTTTCAGCCCCTCTGTTTCAGCCCATCTGTTTCAGCTCCTCTGTTTCTCGCACTCTGTTTCAGCCCCTCTCTTTCAGCCCCTCTGTTTCAGCCCCTCTGTTTCAGCCCCTCTGTTTCAGCCCCTCTGTTCCATGCCCCTCTGTTTCTCGCCCTCTGTTTCAGCCCCGCTGTTTCAGCCCCTCTGTTTCTCGCACTCTGTTTCTCGCCCTCTGTTTCTCGCCCTCTGTTTCAGCCACTCTGATTCAGCCCCTCTGTTACAGCCCCTCTGTTTCAGCCCCTCTGTTTCAGCCCCACTATTTAAGCCCCTCTGTTTCTCGCATTCTGTTTCAGCCCCTCTGTTTCTCGCCCTCTGTTTCTCGCCCTCTGTTTCAGCCCCTCTGTTTCAGCCCCTCTGTTTCAGCCCCTCTGTTTCAGCCCCTCTTTTTCAGCCACTCTGTTTCAGACCCTCTGTTTCAGCCCCTCTGTTTCAGCCCCTCTGTTTCTCGCTCTCTGTTTCTCGCCCTCTGTTTCAGCCCCTCTGTTTCTCGCCCACTGTTTCAGCCCCTCTGTTTCTCTCCCTCTGTTTCTCGCCCTCTGTTTCAGCACCTCTGTTTCAGCCCCTCTGTTTCAGCCCATCTGTTTCAGCCCCTCTGCTTCTCGCCCTCTGTTTCAGCCCCTCTCTTTCAGCCCCTCTGTTTCAGCCCCTCTGTTTCTCGCCCTCTGTTTCAGCCCCTCTGTTTCAGCCCCTCTGTTTCTCGCCCTTTGTTTCAGCCCCGCTGTTTCAGCCCCTCTGTTTCAGCCACACTGTTTCTCGCACTCTGTTTCTCGCCCTCTGTTTCTCGCCCTCTGTTTCAGCCGCTCATATTCAGCCCCTCTGTTTCAGCCCCTCTGTTTCAGCCCCTCTGTTTCAGCCCCACTGTTTCAGCCCCTCTGTTTCTCGTACTCTGTTTCAGCCCCTCTGTTTCAGCTCCTCTGTTTCTCAGCCTCTGTTTCAGCCCCTCTGTTTCTCGCCCTCTGTTTCAGCCCCTCTGTTTCAGCCCCTCTGTTTCAGCCCCTCTGTTTCAGCCACTCTGTTTCTCGCCCTCTGTTTCTCGCCCTCTGTTTCTCGCCCTCTGTTTCTCGCCCTCTGTTTCTCGCTCTCTGTTTCACGCCCTCTGTTTCTCGCCCTCTGTTTCTCGCCCTCTGTTTCAGCCCCTCTGTTTCACCCCCTCTGTTTCAGCCCCTCTGTTTCTCGCCCTCTGTTTCTCGCCCTCTGTTTCAGCCCCTCTGTTTCAGCCCCTCTGTTTCAGCCCCTCTGTTTCTAGCCCTCTGTTTCTCGCCCTCTGTTTCAGCCCCTCTGTTTCACCCCCTCTGTTTCAGCCCCTCTGTTTCTCGCCCTCTGTTTCTCGCCCTCTGTTTCAGCCCCTCTGTTTCACCCCCTCTGTTTCTCGCCCTCTGTTTCTCGCCCTCTGTTTCAGGCCCTCTGTTTCAGCCCCTCTGTTTCTCGCCCTCTGTTTCTCATCCTCTGTTACAGCCCCTCTGTTTCTCGCCCTCTGTTTCAGCCCCTCTGTTTCACCCCCTCTGTTTCAGCCCCTCTGTTTCTCGCCCTCTGTTTCTCGCCCTCTGTTTCTCGCCCTCTGTTTCTCGCCCTCTGTTTCAGCCACTCTTTTTCAGCACCTCTTTTTCAGACCCTCTGTTTCTCGCCCTCTGTTTCTCGCTCTGTGTTTCAGCCCCTCTGTTTCTCGCCCTCTGTTTCAGCCCCTCTGTTTCAGCTCCTCTGTTTCAGCCCCTCTGTTTCTCGCCCTCTGTTTCAGCCCCTCTGTTTCAGCCCCTCTGTTTCACCCCCTCTGTTTCAGCCACTCTGTTTCACCCCCACTCTTTCTCGCCCTCTGTTTCTCGCCCTCTGTTTCTCGCCCTCTGTTTCATCCCCTCTGTTTCAGCCCCTCTGTTTCAGACAATCTGTTTCTCGCCCTCTGTTTCAGCCCCTCTGTTTCAGCCCCTCTGTTTCAGCCCCTCTGTTTCTCGCCCTCTGTTTCTCGCCCTCTGTTTCTCGCCCTCTGTTTCAGGCCCTCTGTTTCAGCCCCTCTGGTTCTCGCCCTCTGTTTCTCGCCCTCTGTTTCAGCCCCTTTGTTTCAGCCCCTCTGTTTCAGCCCCTCTGTGTCAGCCCCTCTGTTTCAGCCTCACTGTTTCTCGCCCTCTTTTCAGCCCCTCTGTTTCAGCCCCTCTGTTTCTCGCCCTCTGTTTCTGCCCCTCTGTTTCAGCCCCTCTGTTTCAGCCCCTCTGTTTCAGCCCCTCTGTTTCTCGCCCTCTGTTTCTCGCCCTCTGTTTCTCGCCCTCTGTTTCATCCCCTCTGTTTCAGCCCCTCTGTTTCAGACCCTCTGTTTCTCGCCCTCTGTTTCAGCCCCTCTGTTTCAGCCCCTCTGTTTCAGCCCCTCTGTTTCTCGCCCTCTGTTTCTCGCCCTCTGTTTCTCGCCCTCTGTTTCAGGCCCTCTGTTTCAGCCCCTCTGTTTCTCGCCCTCTGTTTCTCGCCCTCTGTTTCAGCCCCTCTGTTTCAGCCCCTCTGTTTCAGCCCCTCTGTGTCAGCCCCTCTGTTTCAGCCTCACTGTTTCTCGCCCTCTTTTCAGCCCCTCTGTTTCAGCCCCTCTGTTTCTCGCCCTCTGTTTCTGCCCCTCTGTTTCAGCCCCTCTTTTTCAGCCCCTCTGTTTCAGCCCCTCTGTTTCAGGGCCTCAGTTTCAGCCACTCTGTTTCTCGCCCTCTGTTTCTCGCCCTCTGTTTCTCGCTCTAAGTTTCACGCCCTCTGTTTCTCGCCCTCTGTTTCTCGCCCTCTGTTTCAGCCCCTCTGTTTCACCCCCTCTGTTTCAGCCCCTCTGTTTCAGCCCCTCTGTTTCAGCCCATCTGTTTCAGCTCCTCTGTTTCTCGCCCTCTGTTTCAGCCCCTCTCTTTCAGCCCCTCTGTTTCAGCCCCTCTGTTTCAGCCCCTCTGTTTCAGCCCCTCTGTTCCAGCCCCTCTGTTTCTCGCCCTCTGTTTCAGCCCCGCTGTTTCAGCCCCTCTGTTTCAGCCCCTCTGTTTCTCGCACTCTGTTTCTCGCCCTCTGTTTCTCGCCCTCTGTTTCAGCCACTCTGTTTCAGCCCCTCTGTTTCAGCCCCACTATTTAAGCCCCTCTGTTTCTCGCATTCTGTTTCAGCCCCTCTGTTTCTCGCCCTCTGTTTCTCGCCCTCTGTTTCAGCCCCTCTGTTTCAGCCCCTCTGTTTCAGCCCCTCTGTTTCTCGCCCTCTGTTTCAGCCCCGCTGTTTCAGCCCCTCTGTTTCAGCCCCTCTGTTTCAGCCCCTCTGTTTCAGCCCCTCTGTTCCAGCCCCTCTGTTTCTCGCCCTCTGTTTCAGCCCCGCTGTTTCAGCCCCTCTGTTTCAGCCCCTCTGTTTCTCGCACTCTGTTTCTCGCCCTCTGTTTCTCGCCCTCTGTTTCAGCCACTCTGTTTCAGCCCCTCTGTTTCAGCCCCACTATTTAAGCCCCTCTGTTTCTCGCATTCTGTTTCAGCCCCTCTGTTTCTCGCCCTCTGTTTCTCGCCCTCTGTTTCAGCCCCTCTGTTTCAGCCCCTCTGTTTCAGCCCCTCTGTTTCAGCCCCTCTTTTTCAGCCACTCTGTTTCAGACCCTCTGTTTCAGCCCCTCTGTTTCAGCCCCTCTGTTTCTCGCTCTCTGTTTCTCGCCCTCTGTTTCAGCCCCTCTGTTTCTCGCCCACTGTTTCAGCCCCTCTGTTTCTCGCCCTCTGTTTCAGCCCCTCTGTTTCAGCCCCTCTGTTTCAGCCCCACTGTTTCTCGCCCTCTTTTCAGCCCCTCTGTTTCACCCCCTCTGTTTCAGCCCCTCTGTTTCAGCCCCTCTGTTTCTCGCCCTCGGTTTCTCGCCCTCTGTTTTAGCCACTCTTTTTCAGCCCCTCTGTTTCAGCCCCTCTGTTTCAGCCCCTCTGTTTCAGGGCCTCTGTTTCAGCCCCTCTGTTTCTCGCCCTCTGTTTCTCGCCCTCTGTTTCTCGCCCTCTGTTTCAGCCCCTCTGTTTCACCCCCTCTGTTTCAGCCCCTCTGTTTCTCGCCCTCTGTTTCTCGCCCTCTGTTTCTCGCCCTCTGTTTCAGTCCCTCTGTTTCAGCCCCTCTGTTTCTCGCCCTCTGTTTCTCGCCCTCTGTTTCAGCCCCTCTGTTTCAGTCCCTCTGTTTCAGCCCCTCTGTTTCAGCCCCTCTGTTTCAGACAATCTGTTTCTCGCCCTCTGTTTCAGCCCCTCTGTTTCAGCCCCTCTGTTTCAGCCCCTCTGTTTCTCGCCCTCTGTTTCTCGCCCTCTGTTTCTCGCCCTCTGTTTCAGGCCCTCTGTTTCAGCCCCTCTGGTTCTCGCCCTCTGTTTCTCGCCCTCTGTTTCAGCCCCTTTGTTTCAGCCCCTCTGTTTCAGCCCCTCTGTGTCAGCCCCTCTGTTTCAGCCTCACTGTTTCTCGCCCTCTTTTCAGCCCCTCTGTTTCAGCCCCTCTGTTTCTCGCCCTCTGTTTCTGCCCCTCTGTTTCAGCCCCTCTGTTTCAGCCCCTCTGTTTCAGCCCCTCTGTTTCTCGCCCTCTGTTTCTCGCCCTCTGTTTCTCGCCCTCTGTTTCATCCCCTCTGTTTCAGCCCCTCTGTTTCAGACCCTCTGTTTCTCGCCCTCTGTTTCAGCCCCTCTGTTTCAGCCCCTCTGTTTCAGCCCCTCTGTTTCTCGCCCTCTGTTTCTCGCCCTCTGTTTCTCGCCCTCTGTTTCAGGCCCTCTGTTTCAGCCCCTCTGTTTCTCGCCCTCTGTTTCTCGCCCTCTGTTTCAGCCCCTCTGTTTCAGCCCCTCTGTTTCAGCCCCTCTGTGTCAGCCCCTCTGTTTCAGCCTCACTGTTTCTCGCCCTCTTTTCAGCCCCTGTTTCAGCCCCTCTGTTTCTCGCCCTCTGTTTCTGCCCCTCTGTTTCAGCCCCTCTGTTTCAGCCCCTCTGTTTCAGCCCCTCTGTTTCAGGGCCTCTGTTTCAGCCACTCTGTTTCTCGCCCTCTGTTTCTCGCCCTCTGTTTCTCGCTCTAAGTTTCACGCCCTCTGTTTCTCGCCCTCTGTTCCTCGCCCTCTGTTTCAGCCCCTCTGTTTCACCCCCTCTGTTTCAGCCCCTCTGTTTCAGCCCCTCTGTTTCAGCCCATCTGTTTCAGCTCCTCTGTTTCTCGCCCTCTGTTTCAGCCCCTCTCTTTCAGCCCCTCTGTTTCAGCCCCTCTGTTTCAGCCCCTCTGTTTCAGCCCCTCTGTTCCAGCCCCTCTGTTTCTCGCCCTCTGTTTCAGCCCCGCTGTTTCAGCCCCTCTGTTTCAGCCCCTCTGTTTCTCGCACTCTGTTTCTCGCCCTCTGTTTCTCGCCCTCTGTTTCAGCCACTCTGTTTCAGTCCCTCTGTTTCAGCCCCTCTGTTTCAGCCCCTCTGTTTCTCGCTCTCTGTTTCTCGCCCACTGTTTCAGCCCCTCTGTTTCTCGCCCTCTGTTTCAGCCCCTCTGTTTCAGCCCCTCTGTTTCAACCTCTCTGTTTCAGCCCCTCTGTTTCTCGCCCTCTGTTTCTCGCACTCTGTTTCTCGCCCTCTGTTTCTCGCCCTCTGTTTCAGGCCCTCTGTTTCAGCCCCTCTGTTTCAGCCCCTCTGTTTCTCGCCCTCTGTTTCTCGCCCTCTGTTTCAGCCCCTCTGTTTCTCGCCCTCTGTTTCAGCCCCTCTGTTTCAGCCCCTCTGTTTCAGCCCATCTGTTTCAGCTCCTCTGTTTCTCGCCCTCTGTTTCAGCCCCTCTCTTTCAGCCCCTCTGTTTCAGCCCCTCTGTTTCAGCCCCTCTGTTTCAGCCCCTCTGTTCCAGCCCCTCTGTTTCTCGCCCTCTGTTTCAGCCCCGCTGTTTCAGCCCCTCTGTTTCAGCCCCTCTGTTTCTCGCACTCTGTTTCTCGCCCTCTGTTTCTCGCCTCTGTTTCAGCCACTCTGATTCAGCCCCTCTGTTACAGCCCCTCTGTTTCAGCCCCTCTGTTTCAGCCCCCCTATTTAAGCCCCTCTGTTTCTCGCATTCTGTTTCAGCCCCTCTGTTTCTCGCCCTCTGTTTCTCGCCCTCTGTTTCAGCCCCTCTGTTTCAGCCCCTCTGTTTCAGCCCCTCTTTTTCAGCCACTCTGTTTCAGCCCCTCTGTTTCAGCCCCTCTGTTTCAGCCCCTCTGTTTCTCGCTCTCTGTTTCTCGCCCTCTGTTTCAGCCCCTCTGTTTCTCGCCCAATGTTTCAGCCCCTCTGTTTCTCGCCCTCTGTTTCAGCCCCTCTGTTTCAGCCCCTCTGTTTCAGCCCCACTGTTTCTCGCCCTCTTTTCAGCCCCTCTGTTTCAGCCCCTCTGTTTCTCGCCCTCTGTTTATGCCGCTCTGTTTCAGACCAACTGTTTCAGCCTCTCTGTTTCAGCCCCTCTGTTTCTCGCCCTCTGTTTCTCGCCCTCTGTTTTAGCCCCTCTTTTTCAGCCCCTCTGTTTCAGCCCCTCTGTTTCAGCTCCTCTGTTTCAGGGCCTCTGTTTCAGCCCCTCTGTTTCTCGCCCTCTGTTTCTCGCCCTCTGTTTCTCGCTCTCTGTTTCACGCCCTCTGGTTCTCGCCCTCAGTTTCTCGCCCTCTGTTTCAGCCCCTCTGTTTCAGCCCCTCTGTTTCAGCCCCTCTCTTTCTCGCCCTCTGTTTCTCGCCCTCTGTTTCTCGCCCTCTGTTTCAGCCCCTCTGTTTCAGCCCCTCTGTTTCTCGCCCTCTGTTTCTCGCCCTCTGTTTCAGCCCCTCTGTTTCAGTCCCTCTGTTTCAGCCCCTCTGTTTCAGCCCCTCTGTTTCAGCCTCACTGTTTCTCGCCTTCTTTTCAGCCCCACTGTTTCAGCCCCTCTGTTTCTCGCCCTCTGTTTCTGCCCCTCTGATTCAGCCCCTCTGTTTCAGCCCCTCTGTTTCAGCCCCTCTGTTTCTCGCCCTCTGTTTCAGCCCCTCTGTTTCAGCCCCTCTGTTTCAGCCCCTCTGTGTCAGCCCCTCTGTTTCAGCCTCACTGTTTCTCGCCCTCTTTTCAGCCCCTCTGTTTCAGCCCCTCTGTTTCTCGCCCTCTGTTTCTGCCCCTCTGTTTCAGCCCCTCTGTTTCAGCCCCTCTGTTTCAGCCCCTCTGTTTCTCTCCCTCTGTTTCTCGCCCTCTGTTTCAGCCCCTCTTTTTCAGCACCTATGTTTCAGCCCCTCTGTTTCAGCCCCTCTGTTTCAGGCCCTCTGTTTCAGCCCCTCTGTTTCGCGCCCTCTGTTTCTCGCCCTTTGTTTCTCGCTCTCTGTTTCACGCCCTCTGTTTCTCGCCCTCTGTTTCTCGTCCTCTGTTTCAGCCAATCTGTTTCACCCCCTCTGTTTCAGCCCCTCTGTTTCTCGCCCTCTGTTTCTCGCCCTCTGTTTCTCGCCCTCTGTTTCAGCCCCTCTGTTTCAGCCCCTCTGTTTCAGCCCCTCTGTTTCACCCCCTCTGTTTCAGCCCCTCTGTTTCTCGCCCTCTGTTTCAGCCACTCTGTTTCAGCTCCTCTGTTTCAGCCCCTCTGTTTCTCGCCCTCTGTTTCAGCCCCTCTGTTTCAGCCCCTCTGTTTCACCCCCTCTGTTTCAGCCCCTCTGTTTCAGCCCCACTCTTTCTCGCCCTCTGTTTCTCGCCCTCTGTTTCTCGCCCTCTGTTTCAGCCCCTCTGTTTCAGCCCCTCTGTTTCAGACCCTCTGTTTCAGCCCCTCTGTTTCAGCCCCTCTGTTTCAGCCCCTCTGTTTCTCGCCCTCTGTTTCAGCCCCTCTGTTTCAGCCCCTCTGTTTCAGCCCCTCTGTTTCTCGCCCTCTGTTTCTCGCCCTCTATTTCAGCCCCTCTGTTTCAGCCCCTCTGTTTCAGCCACTCTGTTTCTCGCACTCTGTTTCTCGCCCTCTGTTTCTCGCCCTCTGTTTCTCGCCAACAGTTTCAGCTCCTCTGTTTCAGCCCCTCTGTTTCTCGCCCTCTGTTTCTCGCCCTCTGTTTCAGCCCCTCTGTTTCTCGCCCTCTGTTTCAGCCCCTCTGTTTCAGCCCCTCTGTTTCAGCCCATCTGTTTCAGCTCCTCTGTTTCTCGCACTCTGTTTCAGCCCCTCTCTTTCAGCCCCTCTGTTTCAGCCCCTCTGTTTCAGCCCCTCTGTTTCAGCCCCTCTGTTCCATGCCCCTCTGTTTCTCGCCCTCTGTTTCAGCCCCGCTGTTTCAGCCCCTCTGTTTCTCGCACTCTGTTTCTCGCCCTCTGTTTCTCGCCCTCTGTTTCAGCCACTCTGATTCAGCCCCTCTGTTACAGCCCCTCTGTTTCAGCCCCTCTGTTTCAGCCCCACTATTTAAGCCCCTCTGTTTCTCGCATTCTGTTTCAGCCCCTCTGTTTCTCGCCCTCTGTTTCTCGCCCTCTGTTTCAGCCCCTCTGTTTCAGCCCCTCTGTTTCAGCCCCTCTGTTTCAGCCCCTCTTTTTCAGCCACTCTGTTTCAGACCCTCTGTTTCAGCCCCTCTGTTTCAGCCCCTCTGTTTCTCGCTCTCTGTTTCTCGCCCTCTGTTTCAGCCCCTCTGTTTCTCGCCCACTGTTTCAGCCCCTCTGTTTCTCTCCCTCTGTTTCTCGCCCTCTGTTTCAGCACCTCTGTTTCAGCCCCTCTGTTTCAGCCCATCTGTTTCAGCCCCTCTGCTTCTCGCCCTCTGTTTCAGCCCCTCTCTTTCAGCCCCTCTGTTTCAGCCCCTCTGTTTCTCGCCCTCTGTTTCAGCCCCTCTGTTTCAGCCCCTCTGTTTCTCGCCCTTTGTTTCAGCCCCGCTGTTTCAGCCCCTCTGTTTCAGCCACACTGTTTCTCGCACTCTGTTTCTCGCCCTCTGTTTCTCGCCCTCTGTTTCAGCCGCTCATATTCAGCCCCTCTGTTTCAGCCCCTCTGTTTCAGCCCCTCTGTTTCAGCCCCACTGTTTCAGCCCCTCTGTTTCTCGTACTCTGTTTCAGCCCCTCTGTTTCAGCTCCTCTGTTTCTCAGCCTCTGTTTCAGCCCCTCTGTTTCTCGCCCTCTGTTTCAGCCCCTCTGTTTCAGCCCCTCTGTTTCAGCCCCTCTGTTTCAGCCACTCTGTTTCTCGCCCTCTGTTTCTCGCCCTCTGTTTCTCGCCCTCTGTTTCTCGCCCTCTGTTTCTCGCTCTCTGTTTCACGCCCTCTGTTTCTCGCCCTCTGTTTCTCGCCCTCTGTTTCAGCCCCTCTGTTTCACCCCCTCTGTTTCAGCCCCTCTGTTTCTCGCCCTCTGTTTCTCGCCCTCTGTTTCAGCCCCTCTGTTTCAGCCCCTCTGTTTCAGCCCCTCTGTTTCTAGCCCTCTGTTTCTCGCCCTCTGTTTCAGCCCCTCTGTTTCACCCCCTCTGTTTCAGCCCCTCTGTTTCTCGCCCTCTGTTTCTCGCCCTCTGTTTCAGCCCCTCTGTTTCACCCCCTCTGTTTCTCGCCCTCTGTTTCTCGCCCTCTGTTTCAGGCCCTCTGTTTCAGCCCCTCTGTTTCTCGCCCTCTGTTTCTCATCCTCTGTTACAGCCCCTCTGTTTCTCGCCCTCTGTTTCAGCCCCTCTGTTTCACCCCCTCTGTTTCAGCCCCTCTGTTTCTCGCCCTCTGTTTCTCGCCCTCTGTTTCTCGCCCTCTGTTTCTCGCCCTCTGTTTCAGCCACTCTTTTTCAGCACCTCTTTTTCAGACCCTCTGTTTCTCGCCCTCTGTTTCTCGCTCTCTGTTTCAGCCCCTCTGTTTCTCGCCCTCTGTTTCAGCCCCTCTGTTTCAGCTCCTCTGTTTCAGCCCCTCTGTTTCTCGCCCTCTGTTTCAGCCCCTCTGTTTCAGCCCCTCTGTTTCACCCCCTCTGTTTCAGCCACTCTGTTTCACCCCCACTCTTTCTCGCCCTCTGTTTCTCGCCCTCTGTTTCTCGCCCTCTGTTTCATCCCCTCTGTTTCAGCCCCTCTGTTTCAGACAATCTGTTTCTCGCCCTCTGTTTCAGCCCCTCTGTTTCAGCCCCTCTGTTTCAGCCCCTCTGTTTCTCGCCCTCTGTTTCTCGCCCTCTGTTTCTCGCCCTCTGTTTCAGGCCCTCTGTTTCAGCCCCTCTGGTTCTCGCCCTCTGTTTCTCGCCCTCTGTTTCAGCCCCTTTGTTTCAGCCCCTCTGTTTCAGCCCCTCTGTGTCAGCCCCTCTGTTTCAGCCTCACTGTTTCTCGCCCTCTTTTCAGCCCCTCTGTTTCAGCCCCTCTGTTTCTCGCCCTCTGTTTCTGCCCCTCTGTTTCAGCCCCTCTGTTTCAGCCCCTCTGTTTCAGCCCCTCTGTTTCTCGCCCTCTGTTTCTCGCCCTCTGTTTCTCGCCCTCTGTTTCATCCCCTCTGTTTCAGCCCCTCTGTTTCAGACCCTCTGTTTCTCGCCCTCTGTTTCAGCCCCTCTGTTTCAGCCCCTCTGTTTCAGCCCCTCTGTTTCTCGCCCTCTGTTTCTCGCCCTCTGTTTCTCGCCCTCTGTTTCAGGCCCTCTGTTTCAGCCCCTCTGTTTCTCGCCCTCTGTTTCTCGCCCTCTGTTTCAGCCCCTCTGTTTCAGCCCCTCTGTTTCAGCCCCTCTGTGTCAGCCCCTCTGTTTCAGCCTCACTGTTTCTCGCCCTCTTTTCAGCCCCTCTGTTTCAGCCCCTCTGTTTCTCGCCCTCTGTTTCTGCCCCTCTGTTTCAGCCCCTCTTTTTCAGCCCCTCTGTTTCAGCCCCTCTGTTTCAGGGCCTCAGTTTCAGCCACTCTGTTTCTCGCCCTCTGTTTCTCGCCCTCTGTTTCTCGCTCTAAGTTTCACGCCCTCTGTTTCTCGCCCTCTGTTTCTCGCCCTCTGTTTCAGCCCCTCTGTTTCACCCCCTCTGTTTCAGCCCCTCTGTTTCAGCCCCTCTGTTTCAGCCCATCTGTTTCAGCTCCTCTGTTTCTCGCCCTCTGTTTCAGCCCCTCTCTTTCAGCCCCTCTGTTTCAGCCCCTCTGTTTCAGCCCCTCTGTTTCAGCCCCTCTGTTCCAGCCCCTCTGTTTCTCGCCCTCTGTTTCAGCCCCGCTGTTTCAGCCCCTCTGTTTCAGCCCCTCTGTTTCTCGCACTCTGTTTCTCGCCCTCTGTTTCTCGCCCTCTGTTTCAGCCACTCTGTTTCAGCCCCTCTGTTTCAGCCCCACTATTTAAGCCCCTCTGTTTCTCGCATTCTGTTTCAGCCCCTCTGTTTCTCGCCCTCTGTTTCTCGCCCTCTGTTTCAGCCCCTCTGTTTCAGCCCCTCTGTTTCAGCCCCTCTGTTTCTCGCCCTCTGTTTCAGCCCCGCTGTTTCAGCCCCTCTGTTTCAGCCCCTCTGTTTCAGCCCCTCTGTTTCAGCCCCTCTGTTCCAGCCCCTCTGTTTCTCGCCCTCTGTTTCAGCCCCGCTGTTTCAGCCCCTCTGTTTCAGCCCCTCTGTTTCTCGCACTCTGTTTCTCGCCCTCTGTTTCTCGCCCTCTGTTTCAGCCACTCTGTTTCAGCCCCTCTGTTTCAGCCCCACTATTTAAGCCCCTCTGTTTCTCGCATTCTGTTTCAGCCCCTCTGTTTCTCGCCCTCTGTTTCTCGCCCTCTGTTTCAGCCCCTCTGTTTCAGCCCCTCTGTTTCAGCCCCTCTGTTTCAGCCCCTCTTTTTCAGCCACTCTGTTTCAGACCCTCTGTTTCAGCCCCTCTGTTTCAGCCCCTCTGTTTCTCGCTCTCTGTTTCTCGCCCTCTGTTTCAGCCCCTCTGTTTCTCGCCCACTGTTTCAGCCCCTCTGTTTCTCGCCCTCTGTTTCAGCCCCTCTGTTTCAGCCCCTCTGTTTCAGCCCCACTGTTTCTCGCCCTCTTTTCAGCCCCTCTGTTTCACCCCCTCAGTTTCAGCCCCTTTGTTTCAGCCCCTCTGTTTCTCGCCCTCGGTTTCTCGCCCTCTGTTTTAGCCACTCTTTTTCAGCCCCTCTGTTTCAGCCCCTCTGTTTCAGCCCCTCTGTTTCAGGGCCTCTGTTTCAGCCCCTCTGTTTCTCGCCCTCTGTTTCTCGCCCTCTGTTTCTCGCCCTCTGTTTCAGCCCCTCTGTTTCACCCCCTCTGTTTCAGCCCCTCTGTTTCTCGCCCTCTGTTTCTCGCCCTCTGTTTCTCGCCCTCTGTTTCAGTCCCTCTGTTTCAGCCCCTCTGTTTCTCGCCCTCTGTTTCTCGCCCTCTGTTTCAGCCCCTCTGTTTCAGTCCCTCTGTTTCAGCCCCTCTGTTTCAGCCCCTCTGTTTCAGACAATCTGTTTCTCGCCCTCTGTTTCAGCCCCTCTGTTTCAGCCCCTCTGTTTCAGCCCCTCTGTTTCTCGCCCTCTGTTTCTCGCCCTCTGTTTCTCGCCCTCTGTTTCAGGCCCTCTGTTTCAGCCCCTCTGGTTCTCGCCCTCTGTTTCTCGCCCTCTGTTTCAGCCCCTTTGTTTCAGCCCCTCTGTTTCAGCCCCTCTGTGTCAGCCCCTCTGTTTCAGCCTCACTGTTTCTCGCCCTCTTTTCAGCCCCTCTGTTTCAGCCCCTCTGTTTCTCGCCCTCTGTTTCTGCCCCTCTGTTTCAGCCCCTCTGTTTCAGCCCCTCTGTTTCAGCCCCTCTGTTTCTCGCCCTCTGTTTCTCGCCCTCTGTTTCTCGCCCTCTGTTTCATCCCCTCTGTTTCAGCCCCTCTGTTTCAGACCCTCTGTTTCTCGCCCTCTGTTTCAGCCCCTCTGTTTCAGCCCCTCTGTTTCAGCCCCTCTGTTTCTCGCCCTCTGTTTCTCGCCCTCTGTTTCTCGCCCTCTGTTTCAGGCCCTCTGTTTCAGCCCCTCTGTTTCTCGCCCTCTGTTTCTCGCCCTCTGTTTCAGCCCCTCTGTTTCAGCCCCTCTGTTTCAGCCCCTCTGTGTCAGCCCCTCTGTTTCAGCCTCACTGTTTCTCGCCCTCTTTTCAGCCCCTGTTTCAGCCCCTCTGTTTCTCGCCCTCTGTTTCTGCCCCTCTGTTTCAGCCCCTCTGTTTCAGCCCCTCTGTTTCAGCCCCTCTGTTTCAGGGCCTCTGTTTCAGCCACTCTGTTTCTCGCCCTCTGTTTCTCGCCCTCTGTTTCTCGCTCTAAGTTTCACGCCCTCTGTTTCTCGCCCTCTGTTCCTCGCCCTCTGTTTCAGCCCCTCTGTTTCACCCCCTCTGTTTCAGCCCCTCTGTTTCAGCCCCTCTGTTTCAGCCCATCTGTTTCAGCTCCTCTGTTTCTCGCCCTCTGTTTCAGCCCCTCTCTTTCAGCCCCTCTGTTTCAGCCCCTCTGTTTCAGCCCCTCTGTTTCAGCCCCTCTGTTCCAGCCCCTCTGTTTCTCGCCCTCTGTTTCAGCCCCGCTGTTTCAGCCCCTCTGTTTCAGCCCCTCTGTTTCTCGCACTCTGTTTCTCGCCCTCTGTTTCTCGCCCTCTGTTTCAGCCACTCTGTTTCAGCCCCTCTGTTTCAGCCCCACTATTTAAGCCCCTCTGTTTCTCGCATTCTGTTTCAGCCCCTCTGTTTCTCGCCCTCTGTTTCTCGCCCTCTGTTTCAGCCCCTCTGTTTCAGCCCCTCTGTTTCAGCCCCTCTGTTTCTCGCCCTCTGTTTCAGCCCCGCTGTTTCAGCCCCTCTGTTTCAGCCCCTCTGTTTCAGCCCCTCTGTTTCAGCCCCTCTGTTCCAGCCCCTCTGTTTCTCGCCCTCTGTTTCAGCCCCGCTGTTTCAGCCCCTCTGTTTCAGCCCCTCTGTTTCTCGCACTCTGTTTCTCGCCCTCTGTTTCTCGCCCTCTGTTTCAGCCACTCTGCTTCAGCCCCTCTGTTTCAGCCCCACTATTTAAGCCCCTCTGTTTCTCGCATTCTGTTTCAGCCCCTCTGTTTCTCGCCCTCTGTTTCTCGCCCTCTGTTTCAGCCCCTCTGTTTCAGCCCCTCTGTTTCAGCCCCTCTGTTTCAGCCCCTCTTTTTCAGCCACTCTGTTTCAGACCCTCTGTTTCAGCCCCTCTGTTTCAGCCCCTCTGTTTCTCGCTCTCTGTTTCTCGCCCTCTGTTTCAGCCCCTCTGTTTATCGCCCACTGTTTCAGCCCCTCTGTTTCTCGCCCTCTGTTTCAGCCCCTCTGTTTCAGCCCCTCTGTTTCAGCCCCACTGTTTCTCGCCCTCTTTTCAGCCCCTCTGTTTCAGCCCCTCTGTTTCTCGCCATCTGTTTATGCCGCTCTGTTTCACCCCCTCTGTTTCAGCCCCTCTGTTTCAGCCCCTCTGTTTCTCGCCCTCGGTTTCTCGCCCTCTGTTTTAGCCACTCTTTTTCAGCCCCTCTGTTTCAGCCCCTCTGTTTCAGCCCCTCTGTTTCAGGGCCTCTGTTTCAGCCCCTCTGTTTCTCGCCAGCTGTTTCTCGCCCTCAGTTTCTCGCCCTCTGTTTCAGCCCCTCTGTTTCACCCCCTCTGTTTCAGCCCCTCTGTTTCTCGCCCTCTGTTTCTCGCCCTCTGTTTCTCGCCCTCTGTTTCAGTCCCTCAGTTTCAGCCCCTCTGTTTCTCGCCCTCTGTTTCTCGCCCTCTGTTTCAGCCCCTCTGTTTCAGTCCCTCTGTTTCAGCCCCTCTGTTTCAGCCCCTCTGTTTCAGCCTCACTGTTTCTCGCCCTCTTTTCAGCCCCACTGTTTCAGCCCCTCTGTTTCTCGCCCTCTGTTTCTGCCCCTCTGATTCAGCCCCTCTGTTTCAGCCCCTCTGTTTCAGCCCCTCTGTTTCTCGCCCTCTGTTTCTCGCCCTCTGTTTCAGCCCCTCTTTTTCAGCACCTCTTTTTCAGCCCATCTGTTTCTCGCCCTCTGTTTCTCGCCCTCTGTTTCTCGCTCTCTGTTTCACGCCCTCTGTTTCTCGCCCTCTGTTTCTCGCCCTCTGTTTCAGCCCCTCTGTTTCAACCCCTCTGTTTCAGCCCCTCTGTTTCTCGCCCTCTGTTTCTCGCCCTCTGTTTCTCGCCCTCTGTTTCTCGCCCTTTGTTTCAGCCCCTCTTTTTCAGCACCTCTGTTTCAGCCCCTCTGTTTCTCACCCTCTGTTTCTCGCCCTCTGTTTCTCACTCTCTGTTTCAGCCCCTCTGTTTCTCGCCCTCTGTTTCAGCCCCTCTGTTTCAGCTCCTCTGTTTCAGCCCCTCTGTTTCTCGCCCTCTGTTTCAGCCCCTCTGTTTCAGTCCCTCTGTTTCACCCCCTCTGTTTCAGCCACTCTGTTTCAGCCCCACTCTTTCTCGCCCTCTGTTTCTCGCCCTCTGTTTCTCGCCCTCTGTTTCATCCCCTCTGTTTCAGCCCCTCTGTTTCAGCCCCTCTGTTTCAGCCCCTCTGTTTCAGCCCCTCTGTTTCTCGCCCTCTTTTTCTCGCCCTCTGTTTCTCGCCCTCTGTTTCAGGCCCTCTGTTTCAGCCCCTCTGTTTCTCGCCCTCTGTTTCTCGCCCTCTGTTTCAGCCCCTCTGTTTCAGCCCCTCTGTTTCAGCCCCTCTGTTTCAGCCCCTCTGTTTCTCGCACTCTGTTTCTCGCCCACTGTTTCAGCCCCTCTGTTTCTCGCCCTCTGTTTCAGCCCCTCTGTTTCAGCCCCTCTGTTTCAGCCCCACTGTTTCTCGCCCTCTTTTCAGCCCCTCTGTTTCAGCCCCTCTGTTTCTCGCCCTCTGTTTATGCCGCTCTGTTTCAGACCAACTGTTTCAGCCTCTCTGTTTCAGCCCCTCTGTTTCTCGCCCTCTGTTTCTCGCCCTCTGTTTTAGCCCCTCTTTTTCAGCCCCTCTGTTTCAGCCCCTCTGTTTCAGCTCCTCTGTTTCAGGGCCTCTGTTTCAGCCCCTCTGTTTCTCGCCCTCTGTTTCTCGCCCTCTGTTTCTCGCTCTCTGTTTCACGCCCTCTGGTTCTCGCCCTCAGTTTCTCGCCCTCTGTTTCAGCCCCTCTGTTTCAGCCCCTCTGTTTCAGCCCCTCTCTTTCTCGCCCTCTGTTTCTCGCCCTCTGTTTCTCGCCCTCTGTTTCAGCCCCTCTGTTTCAGCCCCTCTGTTTCTCGCCCTCTGTTTCTCGCCCTCTGTTTCAGCCCCTCTGTTTCAGTCCCTCTGTTTCAGCCCCTCTGTTTCAGCCCCTCTGTTTCAGCCTCACTGTTTCTCGCCTTCTTTTCAGCCCCACTGTTTCAGCCCCTCTGTTTCTCGCCCTCTGTTTCTGCCCCTCTGATTCAGCCCCTCTGTTTCAGCCCCTCTGTTTCAGCCCCTCTGTTTCTCGCCCTCTGTTTCAGCCCCTCTGTTTCAGCCCCTCTGTTTCAGCCCCTCTGTGTCAGCCCCTCTGTTTCAGCCTCACTGTTTCTCGCCCTCTTTTCAGCCCCTCTGTTTCAGCCCCTCTGTTTCTCGCCCTCTGTTTCTGCCCCTCTGTTTCAGCCCCTCTGTTTCAGCCCCTCTGTTTCAGCCCCTCTGTTTCTCTCCCTCTGTTTCTCGCCCTCTGTTTCAGCCCCTCTTTTTCAGCACCTATGTTTCAGCCCCTCTGTTTCAGCCCCTCTGTTTCAGGCCCTCTGTTTCAGCCCCTCTGTTTCGCGCCCTCTGTTTCTCGCCCTTTGTTTCTCGCTCTCTGTTTCACGCCCTCTGTTTCTCGCCCTCTGTTTCTCGTCCTCTGTTTCAGCCAATCTGTTTCACCCCCTCTGTTTCAGCCCCTCTGTTTCTCGCCCTCTGTTTCTCGCCCTCTGTTTCTCGCCCTCTGTTTCAGCCCCTCTGTTTCAGCCCCTCTGTTTCAGCCCCTCTGTTTCACCCCCTCTGTTTCAGCCCCTCTGTTTCTCGCCCTCTGTTTCAGCCACTCTGTTTCAGCTCCTCTGTTTCAGCCCCTCTGTTTCTCGCCCTCTGTTTCAGCCCCTCTGTTTCAGCCCCTCTGTTTCACCCCCTCTGTTTCAGCCCCTCTGTTTCAGCCCCACTCTTTCTCGCCCTCTGTTTCTCGCCCTCTGTTTCTCGCCCTCTGTTTCAGCCCCTCTGTTTCAGCCCCTCTGTTTCAGACCCTCTGTTTCAGCCCCTCTGTTTCAGCCCCTCTGTTTCAGCCCCTCTGTTTCTCGCCCTCTGTTTCAGCCCCTCTGTTTCAGCCCCTCTGTTTCAGCCCCTCTGTTTCTCGCCCTCTGTTTCTCGCCCTCTATTTCAGCCCCTCTGTTTCAGCCCCTCTGTTTCAGCCACTCTGTTTCTCGCACTCTGTTTCTCGCCCTCTGTTTCTCGCCCTCTGTTTCTCGCCAACAGTTTCAGCTCCTCTGTTTCAGCCCCTCTGTTTCTCGCCCTCTGTTTCTCGCCCTCTGTTTCAGCCCCTCTGTTTCTCGCCCTCTGTTTCAGCCCCTCTGTTTCAGCCCCTCTGTTTCAGCCCATCTGTTTCAGCTCCTCTGTTTCTCGCACTCTGTTTCAGCCCCTCTCTTTCAGCCCCTCTGTTTCAGCCCCTCTGTTTCAGCCCCTCTGTTTCAGCCCCTCTGTTCCATGCCCCTCTGTTTCTCGCCCTCTGTTTCAGCCCCGCTGTTTCAGCCCCTCTGTTTCTCGCACTCTGTTTCTCGCCCTCTGTTTCTCGCCCTCTGTTTCAGCCACTCTGATTCAGCCCCTCTGTTACAGCCCCTCTGTTTCAGCCCCTCTGTTTCAGCCCCACTATTTAAGCCCCTCTGTTTCTCGCATTCTGTTTCAGCCCCTCTGTTTCTCGCCCTCTGTTTCTCGCCCTCTGTTTCAGCCCCTCTGTTTCAGCCCCTCTGTTTCAGCCCCTCTGTTTCAGCCCCTCTTTTTCAGCCACTCTGTTTCAGACCCTCTGTTTCAGCCCCTCTGTTTCAGCCCCTCTGTTTCTCGCTCTCTGTTTCTCGCCCTCTGTTTCAGCCCCTCTGTTTCTCGCCCACTGTTTCAGCCCCTCTGTTTCTCTCCCTCTGTTTCTCGCCCTCTGTTTCAGCACCTCTGTTTCAGCCCCTCTGTTTCAGCCCATCTGTTTCAGCCCCTCTGCTTCTCGCCCTCTGTTTCAGCACCTCTCTTTCAGCCCCTCTGTTTCAGCCCCTCTGTTTCTCGCCCTCTGTTTCAGCCCCTCTGTTTCAGGCCCTCTGTTTCTCGCCCTTTGTTTCAGCCCCGCTGTTTCAGCCCCTCTGTTTCAGCCACACTGTTTCTCGCACTCTGTTTCTCGCCCTCTGTTTCTCGCCCTCTGTTTCAGCCGCTCATATTCAGCCCCTCTGTTTCAGCCCCTCTGTTTCAGCCCCTCTGTTTCAGCCCCACTGTTTCAGCCCCTCTGTTTCTCGTACTCTGTTTCAGCCCCTCTGTTTCAGCTCCTCTGTTTCTCAGCCTCTGTTTCAGCCCCTCTGTTTCTCGCCCTCTGTTTCAGCCCCTCTGTTTCAGACCCTCTGTTTCAGCCCCTCTGTTTCAGCCACTCTGTTTCTCGCCCTCTGTTTCTCGCCCTCTGTTTCTCGCCCTCTGTTTCTCGCCCTCTGTTTCTCGCTCTCTGTTTCACGCCCTCTGTTTCTCGCCCTCTGTTTCTCGCCCTCTGTTTCAGCCCCTCTGTTTCACCCCCTCTGTTTCAGCCCCTCTGTTTCTCGCCCTCTGTTTCTCGCCCTCTGTTTCAACCCCTCTGTTTCAGCCCCTCTGTTTCAGCCCCTCTGTTTCTAGCCCTCTGTTTCTCGCCCTCTGTTTCAGCCCCTCTGTTTCACCCCCTCTGTTTCAGCCCCTCTGTTTCTCGCCCTCTGTTTCTCGCCCTCTGTTTCAGCCCCTCTGTTTCACCCCCTCTGTTTCTCGCCCTCTGTTTCTCGCCCTCTGTTTCAGGCCCTCTGTTTCAGCCCCTCTGTTTCTCGCCCTCTGTTTCTCATCCTCTGTTTCAGCCCCTCTGTTTCTCGCCCTCTGTTTCAGCCCCTCTGTTTCACCCCCTCTGTTTCAGCCCCTCTGTTTCTCGCCCTCTGTTTCTCGCCCTCTGTTTCTCGCCCTCTGTTTCTCGCCCTCTGTTTCAGCCACTCTTTTTCAGCACCTCTTTTTCAGACCCTCTGTTTCTCGCCCTCTGTTTCTCGCTCTCTGTTTCAGCCCCTCTGTTTCTCGCCCTCTGTTTCAGCCCCTCTGTTTCAGCTCCTCTGTTTCAGCCCCTCTGTTTCTCGCCCTCTGTTTCAGCCCCTCTGTTTCAGCCCCTCTGTTTCACCCCCTCTGTTTCAGCCACTCTGTTTCACCCCCACTCTTTCTCGCCCTCTGTTTCTCGCCCTCTGTTTCTCGCCCTCTGTTTCATCCCCTCTGTTTCAGCCCCTCTGTTTCAGACAATCTGTTTCTCGCCCTCTGTTTCAGCCCCTCTGTTTCAGCCCCTCTGTTTCAGCCCCTCTGTTTCTCGCCCTCTGTTTCTCGCCCTCTGTTTCTCGCCCTCTGTTTCAGGCCCTCTGTTTCAGCCCCTCTGGTTCTCGCCCTCTGTTTCTCGCCCTCTGTTTCAGCCCCTTTGTTTCAGCCCCTCTGTTTCAGCCCCTCTGTGTCAGCCCCTCTGTTTCAGCCTCAATGTTTCTCGCCCTCTTTTCAGCCCCTCTGTTTCAGCCCCTCTGTTTCTCGCCCTCTGTTTCTGCCCCTCTGTTTCAGCCCCTCTGTTTCAGCCCCTCTGTTTCAGCCCCTCTGTTTCTCGCCCTCTGTTTCTCGCCCTCTGTTTCTCGCCCTCTGTTTCATCCCCTCTGTTTCAGCCCCTCTGTTTCAGACCCTCTGTTTCTCGCCCTCTGTTTCAGCCCCTCTGTTTCAGCCCCTCTGTTTCAGCCCCTCTGTTTCTCGTCCTCTGTTTCTCGCCCTCTGTTTCTCGCCCTCTGTTTCAGGCCCTCTGTTTCAGCCCCTCTGTTTCTCGCCCTCTGTTTCTCGCCCTCTGTTTCAGCCCCTCTGTTTCAGCCCCTCTGTTTCAGCCCCTCTGTGTCAGCCCCTCTGTTTCAGCCTCACTGTTTCTCGCCCTCTTTTCAGCCCCTCTGTTTCAGCCCCTCTGTTTCTCGCCCTCTGATTCTGCCCCTCTGTTTCAGCCCCTCTGTTTCAGCCCCTCTGTTTCAGCCCCTCTGTTTCAGGGCCTCTGTTTCAGCCACTCTGTTTCTCGCCCTCTGTTTCTCGCCCTCTGTTTCTCGCTCTAAGTTTCACGCCCTCTGTTTCTCGCCCTCTGTTTCTCGCCCTCTGTTTCAGCCCCTCTGTTTCACCCCCTCTGTTTCAGCCCCTCTGTTTCAGCCCCTCTGTTTCAGCCCATCTGTTTCAGCTCCTCTGTTTCTCGCCCTCTGTTTCAGCCCCTCTCTTTCAGCCCCTCTGTTTCAGCCCCTCTGTTTCAGCCCCTCTGTTTCAGCCCCTCTGTTCCAGCCCCTCTGTTTCTCGCCCTCTGTTTCAGCCCCGCTGTTTCAGCCCCTCTGTTTCAGCCCCTCTGTTTCTCGCACTCTGTTTCTCGCCCTCTGTTTCTCGCCCTCTGTTTCAGCCACTCTGTTTCAGCCCCTCTGTTTCAGCCCCACTATTTAAGCCCCTCTGTTTCTCGCATTCTGTTTCAGCCCCTCTGTTTCTCGCCCTCTGTTTCTCGCCCTCTGTTTCAGCCCCTCTGTTTCAGCCCCTCTGTTTCAGCCCCTCTGTTTCTCGCCCTCTGTTTCAGCCCCGCTGTTTCAGCCCCTCTGTTTCAGCCCCTCTGTTTCAGCCCCTCTGTTTCAGCCCCTCTGTTCCAGCCCCTCTGTTTCTCGCCCTCTGTTTCAGCCCCGCTGTTTCAGCCCCTCTGTTTCAGCCCCTCTGTTTCTCGCACTCTGTTTCTCGCCCTCTGTTTCTCGCCCTCTGTTTCAGCCACTCTGTTTCAGCCCCTCTGTTTCAGCCCCACTATTTAAGCCCCTCTGTTTCTCGCATTCTGTTTCAGCCCCTCTGTTTCTCGCCCTCTGTTTCTCGCCCTCTGTTTCAGCCCCTCTGTTTCAGCCCCTCTGTTTCAGCCCCTCTGTTTCAGCCCCTCTTTTTCAGCCACTCTGTTTCAGACCCTCTGTTTCAGCCCCTCTGTTTCAGCCCCTCTGTTTCTCGCTCTCTGTTTCTCGCCCTCTGTTTCAGCCCCTCTGTTTCTCGCCCACTGTTTCAGCCCCTCTGTTTCTCGCCCTCTGTTTCAGCCCCTCTGTTTCAGCCCCTCTGTTTCAGCCCCACTGTTTCTCGCCCTCTTTTCAGCCCCTCTGTTTCAGCCCCTCTGTTTCTCGCCATCTGTTTATGCCGCTCTGTTTCACCCCCTCTGTTTCAGCCCCTCTGTTTCAGCCCCTCTGTTTCTCGCCCTCGGTTTCTCGCCCTCTGTTTTAGCCACTCTTTTTCAGCCCCTCTGTTTCAGCCCCTCTGTTTCAGCCCCTCTGTTTCAGGGCCTCTGTTTCAGCCCCTCTGTTTCTCGCCCTCTGTTTCTCGCCCTCTGTTTCTCGCCCTCTGTTTCAGCCCCTCTGTTTCACCCCCTCTGTTTCAGCCCCTCTGTTTCTCGCCCTCTGTTTCTCGCCCTCTGTTTCTCGCCCTCTGTTTCAGTCCCTCTGTTTCAGCCCCTCTGTTTCTCGCCCTCTGTTTCTCGCCCTCTGTTTCAGCCCCTCTGTTTCAGTCCCTCTGTTTCAGCCCCTCTGTTTCAGCCCCTCTGTTTCAGACAATCTGTTTCTCGCCCTCTGTTTCAGCCCCTCTGTTTCAGCCCCTCTGTTTCAGCCCCTCTGTTTCTCGCCCTCTGTTTCTCGCCCTCTGTTTCTCGCCCTCTGTTTCAGGCCCTCTGTTTCAGCCCCTCTGGTTCTCGCCCTCTGTTTCTCGCTCTCTGTTTCAGCCCCTTTGTTTCAGCCCCTCTGTTTCAGCCCCTCTGTGTCAGCCCCTCTGTTTCAGCCTCACTGTTTCTCGCCCTCTTTTCAGCCCCTCTGTTTCAGCCCCTCTGTTTCTCGCCCTCTGTTTCTGCCCCTCTGTTTCAGCCCCTCTGTTTCAGCCCCTCTGTTTCAGCCCCTCTGTTTCTCGCCCTCTGTTTCTCGCCCTCTGTTTCTCGCCCTCTGTTTCATCCCCTCTGTTTCAGCCCCTCTGTTTCAGACCCTCTGTTTCTCGCCCTCTGTTTCAGCCCCTCTGTTTCAGCCCCTCTGTTTCAGACCCTCTGTTTCTCGCCCTCTGTTTCTCGCCCTCTGTTTCTCGCCCTCTGTTTCAGGCCCTCTGTTTCAGCCCCTCTGTTTCTCGCCCTCTGTTTCTCGCCCTCTGTTTCAGCCCCTCTGTTTCAGCCCCTCTGTTTCAGCCCCTCTGTGTCAGCCCCTCTGTTTCAGCCTCACTGTTTCTCACCCTCTTTTCAGCCCCTGTTTCAGCCCCTCTGTTTCTCGCCCTCTGTTTCTGCCCCTCTGTTTCAGCCCCTCTGTTTCAGCCCCTCTGTTTCAGCCCCTCTGTTTCAGGGCCTCTGTTTCAGCCACTCTGTTTCTCGCCCTCTGTTTCTCGCCCTCTGTTTCTCGCTCTAAGTTTCACGCCCTCTGTTTCTCGCCCTCTGTTCCTCGCCCTCTGTTTCAGCCCCTCTGTTTCACCCCCTCTGTTTCAGCCCCTCTGTTTCAGCCCCTCTGTTTCAGCCCATCTGTTTCAGCTCCTCTGTTTCTCGCAATCTGTTTCAGCCCCTCTCTTTCAGCCCCTCTGTTCCAGCCCCTCTGTTTCTCGCCCTCTGTTTCAGCCCCGCTGTTTCAGCCCCTCTGTTTCAGCCCCTCTGTTTCTCGCACTCTGTTTCTCGCCCTCTGTTTCTCGCCCTCTGTTTCAGCCACTCTGTTTCAGCCCCTCTGTTTCAGCCCCACTATTTAAGCCCCTCTGTTTCTCGCATTCTGTTTCAGCCCCTCTGTTTCTCGCCCTCTGTTTCTCGCCCTCTGTTTCAGCCCCTCTGTTTCAGCCCCTCTGTTTCAGCCCCTCTGTTTCTCGCCCTCTGTTTCAGCCCCGCTGTTTCAGCCCCTCTGTTTCAGCCCCTCTCTTTCAGCCCCTCTGTTTCAGCCCCTCTGTTCCAGCCCCTCTGTTTCTCGCCCTCTGTTTCAGCCCCGCTGTTTCAGCCCCTCTGTTTCAGCCCCTCTGTTTCTCGCACTCTGTTTCTCGCCCTCTGTTTCTCGCCCTCTGTTTCAGCCACTCTGTTTCAGCCCCTCTGTTTCAGCCCCACTATTTAAGCCCCTCTGTTTCTCGCATTCTGTTTCAGCCCCTCTGTTTCTCGCCCTCTGTTTCTCGCCCTCTGTTTCAGCCCCTCTGTTTCAGCCCCTCTGTTTCAGCCCCTCTGTTTCAGCCCCTCTTTTTCAGCCACTCTGTTTCAGACCCTCTGTTTCAGCCCCTCTGTTTCAGCCCCTCTGTTTCTCGCTCTCTGTTTCTCGCCCTCTGTTTCAGCCCCTCTGTTTCTCGCCCACTGTTTCAGCCCCTCTGTTTCTCGCCCTCTGTTTCAGCCCCTCTGTTTCAGCCCCTCTGTTTCAGCCCCACTGTTTCTCGCCCTCTTTTCAGCCCCTCTGTTTCAGCCCCTCTGTTTCTCGCCATCTGTTTATGCCGCTCTGTTTCACCCCCTCTGTTTCAGCCCCTCTGTTTCAGCCCCTCTGTTTCTCGCCCTCGGTTTCTCGCCCTCTGTTTTAGCCACTCTTTTTCAGCCCCTCTGTTTCAGCCCCTCTGTTTCAGCCCCTCTGTTTCAGGGCCTCTGTTTCAGCCCCTCTGTTTCTCGCCCTCTGTTTCTCGCCCTCTGTTTCTCGCCCTCTGTTTCAGCCCCTCTGTTTCACCCCCTCTGTTTCAGCCCCTCTGTTTCTCGCCCTCTGTTTCTCGCCCTCTGTTTCTCGCCCTCTGTTTCAGTCCCTCAGTTTCAGCCCCTCTGTTTCTCGCCCTCTGTTTCTCGCCCTCTGTTTCAGCCCCTCTGTTTCAGTCCCTCTGTTTCAGCCCCTCTGTTTCAGCCCCTCTGTTTCAGCCTCACTGTTTCTCGCCCTCTTTTCAGCCCCACTGTTTCAGCCCCTCTGTTTCTCGCCCTCTGTTTCTGCCCCTCTGATTCAGCCCCTCTGTTTCAGCCCCTCTGTTTCAGCCCCTCTGTTTCTCGCCCTCTATTTCTCGCCCTCTGTTTCAGCCCCTCTTTTTCAGCACCTCTTTTTCAGCCCATCTGTTTCTCGCCCTCTGTTTCTCGCCCTCTGTTTCTCGCTCTCTGTTTCACGCCCTCTGTTTCTCGCCCTCTGTTTCTCGCCCTCTGTTTCAGCCCCTCTGTTTCAACCCCTCTGTTTCAGCCCCTCTGTTTCTCGCCCTCTGTTTCTCGCCCTCTGTTTCTCGCCCTCTGTTTCTCGCCCTTTGTTTCAGCCCCTCTTTTTCAGCACCTCTGTTTCAGCCCCTCTGTTTCTCACCCTCTGTTTCTCGCCCTCTGTTTCTCACTCTCTGTTTCAGCCCCTCTGTTTCTCGCCCTCTGTTTCAGCCCCTCTGTTTCAGCTCCTCTGTTTCAGCCCCTCTGTTTCTCGCCCTCTGTTTCAGCCCCTCTGTTTCAGTCCCTCTGTTTCACCCCCTCTGTTTCAGCCACTCTGTTTCAGCCCCACTCTTTCTCGCCCTCTGTTTCTCGCCCTCTGCTTCTCGCCCTCTGTTTCATCCCCTCTGTTTCAGCCCCTCTGTTTCAGCCCCTCTGTTTCAGCCCCTCTGTTTCAGCCCCTCTGTTTCTCGCCCTCTTTTTCTCGCCCTCTGTTTCTCGCCCTCTGTTTCAGGCCCTCTGTTTCAGCCCCTCTGTTTCTCGCCCTCTGTTTCTCGCCCTCTGTTTCAGCCCCTCTGTTTCAGCCCCTCTGTTTCAGCCCCTCTGTTTCAGCCCCTCTGTTTCTCGCACTCTGTTTCTCGCCCTCTGTTTCTCGCCCTCTGTTTCTCGCCAACTGTTTCAGCCCCTCTGTTTCAGCCCCTCTGTTTCAGCCCCTCTGTTGCTTGCCCTCTGTTTCAGCCCCTCTGTTTCAGCCCCTCAGTTTCAGCCCCTCAGTTTCAGCCCCACTGTTTCTCGCCCTCTGTTTCTCGTCCTCTGTTTCAGCCCCTCTGTTTCAGCCACTCTGTTTCTCAACCTCTGTTTCAGCCCCTCTGTTTCTCGCCCTCTGTTTCAGCCCCTCTGTTTCAGCCCCTCTGTTTCAGCCACTCTGTTTCTCGCCCTCTGTTTCTCGCCCTCGGTTTCTCGCCCTTTGCTTCTCGCCCTCTGTTTCAGCCCCTCTGTTTCAGCCCCTCTGTTTCAGCCCCTCTGTTTCAGCCCCTCTGTTTCTCGCCCTCTGTTTCAGCCCCTCTGTTTCAGCCCCTCTGTTTCAGCCCCTCTCTTTGAACCCCTCTGTTTCAGCCCCTCTGTTTCAGCCCCTCTGTTTCAGCCCCTCTGTTTCTCGCCCTCTGTTTCTCTCCCTCTGTTTCTCGCCCTCTGTTTCAGCACCTCTGTTTCAGCCCCTCTGTTTCAGCCCATCTGTTTCAGCCCCTCTGTTTCTCGCCCTCTGTTTCAGCCCCTCTCTTTCAGCCCCTCTGTTTCAGCCCCTCTGTTTCTCGCCCTCTCTTTCAGCCACTCTGTTTCAGCCCCTCTGTTTCTCGCCCTTTGTTTCAGCCCCGCTGTTTCAGCCCCTCTGTTTCAGCCCCACTGTTTCTCGCACTCTGTTTCTCGCCCTCTGTTTCTCGCCCTCTGTTTCAGCCACTCATATTCAGCCCCTCAGCTTCAGCCCCTCTGTTTCAGCCCCTCTGTTTCAGCCCCACTGTTTCAGCCCCTCTGTTTCTCGCCCTCTGTTTCTCGCCCTCTGTTTCTCGCCCTCTGTTTCAGCCCCTCTGTTTCAGCCCCTCTGTTTCTCGCCCTCTGTTTTAGCCCCTCTTTTTCAGCCCCTCTGTTTCAGCCCCTCTGTTTCAGCCCCTCTGTTTCAGGGCCTCTGCTTCAGCCCCTCTGTTTTTCGCCCTCTGTTTCTCGCCCTCTGTTTCTCGCTCTCTGTTTCACGCCCTCTGTTTCTCGCCCTCTGTTTCTCGCCCTCTGTTTCAGCCCCTATGTTTCACCCCCTCTGTTTCAGCCCCTCTGTTTCTCGCCCTCTGTTTCTCGCCCTCTGTTTCTCGCCCTCTGTTTCAGCCCCTCTGTTTCAGCCCCTCTGTTTCTCGCCCTCTGTTTCTCGCCCTCTGTTTCAGCCCCTCTGTTTCAGTCCCTCTGTTTCACCCCCTCTGTTTCAGCCACTCTGTTTCAGCCTCACTGTTTCTCGCCCTCTTTTCAGCCCCACTGTTTCAGCCCCTCTGTTTCTCGCCCTCTGTTTCTGCCCCTCTGATTCAGCCCCTCTGTTTCAGCCCCTCTGTTTCAGCCCCTCTGTTTCTCGCCCTCTGTTTCTCGCCCTCTGTTTCAGCCCCTCTTTTTCAGCACCTCTGTTTCAGCCCCTCTGTTTCTCGCCCTCTGTTTCTCGCCCTCTGTTTCTCGCTCTCTGTATCACGCCCTCTGTTTCTCGCCCTCTGTTTCTCGCCCTCTGTTTCAGCCCCTCTGTTTCAACCCCTCTGTTTCAGCCCCTCTGTTTCTCGCCCTCTGTTTCTCGCCCTCTGTTTCTCGCCCTCTGTTTCAGCCCCTCTTTTTCAGCACCTCTGTTTCAGCCCCTCTGTTTCTCGCCCTCTGTTTCTCGCCCTCTGTTTCTCACTCTCTGTTTCATGCCCTCTGTTTCTCGCCCTCTGTTTCAGCCCCTCTGTTTCAGCTCCTCTGTTTCAGCCCCTCTGTTTCTCGCCCTCTGTTTCAGCCCCTCTGTTTCAGTCCCTCTGTTTCACCCCCTCTGTTTCAGCCACTCTGTTTCAGCCCCACTCTTTCTCGCCCTCTGTTTCTCGCCCTCTGTTTCTCGCCCTCTGTTTCATCCCCTCTGTTTCAGCCCCTCTGTTTCTCGCCCTCTTTTTCTCGCCCTCTGTTTCTCGCCCTCTGTTTCAGGCCCTCTGTTTCAGCCCCTCTGTTTCTCGCCCTCTGTTTCTCGCCCTCTGTTTCAGCCCCTCTGTTTCAGCCCCTCTGTTTCAGCCCCTCTGTTTCAGCCCCTCTGTTTCTCGCACTCTGTTTCTCGCCCTCTGTTTCTCGCCCTCTGTTTCTCGCCAACTGTTTCAGCCCCTCTGTTTCAGCCCCTCTGTTTCAGCCCCTCTGTTTCTTGCCCTCTGTTTCAGCCCCTCTGTTTCAGCCCCTCAGTTTCAGCCCCTCAGTTTCAGCCCCACTGTTTCTCGCCCTCTGTTTCTCGTCCTCTGTTTCAGCCCCTCTGTTTCAGCCACTCTGTTTCTCAACCTCTGTTTCAGCCCCTCTGTTTCTCGCCCTCTGTTTCATCCCCTCTGTTTCAGCCCCTCTGTTTCAGCCACTCTGTTTCTCGCCCTCTGTTTCTCGCCCTCTGTTTCTCGCCCTCTGTTTCAGCCCCTCTGTTTCAGCCCCTCTGTTTCAGCCCCTCTGTTTCAGCTCCTCTGTTTCTCGCCCTCTCTTTCAGCCCCTCTGTTTCAGCCCCTCTGTTTCAGCCCCTCTCTTTGAACCCCTCTGTTTCAGCCCCTCTGTTTCAGCTTCTCTGTTTCAGCCCCTCTGTTTCTCGCCCTCTGTTTCTCTCCCTCTGTTAATGGCCCTCTGTTTCAGCACCTCTGTTTCAGCCCCTCTGTTTCAGCCCATCTGTTTCAGCCCCTCTGTTTCTCGCCCTCTGTTTCAGCCCCTCTCTTTCAGCCCCTCTGTTTCAGCCCCTCTGTTTCTCGCCCTCTGTTTCAGCCCCTCTGTTTCAGCCCCTCTGTTTCTCGCCCTTTGTTTCAGCCCCGCTGTTTCAGCCCCTCTGTTTCAGCCCCACTGTTTCTCGCAATCTGTTTCTCGCCCTCTGTTTCTCGCCCTCTGTTTCAGCCACTCATATGCAGCCCCTCTGTTTCAGCCCCTCTGTTTCAGCCCCTCTGTTTCATCCCCACTGTTTCAGCCCCTCTGTTTCTCGTACTCTGTTTCAGCCCCTCTATTTCAGCTCCTCTGTTTCTCAGCCTCTGTTTCAGCCCCTCTGTTTCTCGCCCTCTGTTTCAGCCCCTCTGTTTCAGCCCCTCTGTTTCAGCCCCTCTGTTTCAGCCACTCTGTTTCTCGCCCTCTGTTTCACGCCCTCTGTTTCTCGCCCTCTGTTTCTCGCCCTCTGTTTCTCGCTCTCTGTTTCACGCCCTCTGTTTCTCGCCCTCTGTTTCTCGCCCTCTGTTTCAGCCCCTCTGTTTCACCCCCTCTGTTTCAGCCCCTCTGTTTCTCGCCCTCTGTTTCTCGCCCTCTGTTTCAGCCCCTCTGTTTCAGCCCCTCTGTTTCAGCCCCTCTGTTTCTCGCCCTCTGTTTCTCGCCCTCTGTTTCAGCCCCTCTGTTTCACCCCCTCTGTTTCAGCCCCTCTGTTTCTCGCCCTCTGTTTCTCGCCCTCTGTTTCAGCCCCTCTGTTTCACCCCCTCTGTTTCAGCCCCTCTGTTTCTCGCTCTCTGTTTCTCGCCCTCTGTTTCTCGCCCTCTGTTTCAGGCCCTCTGTTTCAGCCCCTCTGTTTCTCGCCCTCTGTTTCTCGCCCTCTGTTTCAGCCCATCTGTTACTCGCCCTCTGTTTCAGCCCCTCTGTTTCACCCCCTCTGTTTCAGCCCCTCTGTTTCTCGCCCTCTGTTTCTCGCCCTCTGTTTCTCGCCCTCTGTTTCAGCCACTCTTTTTCAGCACCTCTGTTTCAGCCCCTCTGTTTCTCGCCCCCTGTTTCTCGCCCTCTGTTTCTGCCCCTCTGATTCAGCCCCTCTGTTTCACCCCTCTGTTTCAGCCCCTCTGTTTCTCGCCCTCTGTTTCTCGCCCTCTGTTTCAGCCCCTCTTTTTCAGCACCTCTGTTTCAGCCCCTCTGTTTCTCGCCCTCTGTTTCTCGCCCTCTGTTTCTCGCTCTCTGTTTCACGCCCTCTGTTTCTCGCCCTCTGTTTCTCGCCCTCTGTTTCAGCCCCTCTGTTTCAACCCCTCTGTTTCAGCCCCTCTGTTTCTCGCCCTCTGTTTCTCGCCCTCTGTTTCTCGCCCTCTGTTTCAGCCCCTCTTTTTCAGCACCTCTGTTTCAGCCCCTCTGTTTCTCGCCCTCTGTTTCTCGCCCTCTGTTTCTCACTCTCTGTTTCAGCCCCTCTGTTTCTCGCCCTCTGTTTCAGCCCCTCTGTTTCAGCTCCTCTGTTTCAGCCCCTCTGTTTCTCGCCCTCTGTTTCAGCCCCTCTGTTTCAGCCCCTCTGTTTCACCCCCTCTGTTTCAGCCACTCTGTTTCAGCCCCACTCTTTCTCGCCCTCTGTTTCTCGCCCTCTGTTTCTCGCCCTCTGTTTCATCCCCTCTGTTTCAGCCCCTCTGTTTCAGACCCTCTGTTTCAGCCCCTCTGTTTCAGCACCTCTTTTTCAGCCACTCTGTTTCTCGCCCTCTCTTTCAGCCCCTCTGTTTCAGCCCCTCTGTTTCAGCCCCTCTGTTTCTCGCCCACTGTTTCTCGCCCTCTATTTCAGCCCCTCTGTTTCACCCCCTCTGTTTCAGCCCCTCTGTTTCAGCCCCTCTGTTTCTCGCACTCTGTTTCTCGCCCTCTGTTTCTCGCCCTCTGTTTCTCGCCAACTGTTTCAGCCCCTCTGTTTCAGCCCCTCTGTTTCAGCCCCTCTGTTTCTTGCCCTCTGTTTCAGCCCCTCTGTTTCAGCCCCTCAGTTTCAGCCCCTCTGTTTCAGCCCCACTGTTTCTCGCCCTCTGTTTCTCGTCCTCTGTTTCAGCCCCTCTGTTTCAGCCACTCTGTTTCTCAACCTCTGTTTCAGCCCCTCTGTTTCTCGCCCTCTGTTTCAGCCCCTCTGTTTCAGCCCCTCTGTTTCAGCCACTCTGTTTCTCGCCCTCTGTTTCTCGCCCTCTGTTTCTCGCCCTCTGTTGCTCGCCCTCTGTTTCAGCCCCTCTGTTTCAGCCCCTCTGTTTCAGCTCCTCTGTTTCTCGCCCTCTGTTTCAGCCGCTCTGTTTCAGCCCCTCTGTTTCAACCCCTCTGTTTCAGCCCCTCTGATTCAGCCCCTCTGTTTCAGCCCCTCTGTTTCACCCCCTCTGTTTCTCGCCCTCTGTTTCTCTCCCTCTGTTTCTCGCCCTCTGTTTCAGCACCTCTGTTTCAGCCCCTCTGTTTCAGCCCATCTGTTTCAGCCCCTCTGCTTCTCGCCCTCTGTTTCAGCCCCTCTCTTTCAGCCCCTCTGTTTCAGCCCCTCTGTTTCTCGCCCTCTGTTTCAGCCCCTCTGTTTCAGCCCCTCTGTTTCTCGCCCTTTGTTTCAGCCCCGCTGTTTCAGCCCCTCTGTTTCAGCCACACTGTTTCTCGCACTCTGTTTCTCGCCCTCTGTTTCTCGCCCTCTGTTTCAGCCACTCATATTCAGCCCCTCTGTTTCAGCCCCTCTGTTTCAGCCCCTCTGTTTCAGCCCCACTGTTTCAGCCCCTCTGTTTCTCGTACTCTGTTTCAGCCCCTCTGTTTCAGCTCCTCTGTTTCTCAGCCTCTGTTTCAGCCCCTCTGTTTCTCGCCCTCTGTTTCAGCCCCTCTGTTTCAGCCCCTCTGTTTCAGCCCCTCTGTTTCAGCCACTCTGTTTCTCGCCCTCTGTTTCTCGCCCTCTGTTTCTCGCCCTCTGTTTCTCGCCCTCTGTTTCTCGCTCTCTGTTTCACGCCCTCTGTTTCTCGCCCTCTGTTTCTCGCCCTCTGTTTCAGCCCCTCTGTTTCACCCCCTCTGTTTCAGCCCCTCTGTTTCTCGCCCTCTGTTTCTCGCCCTCTGTTTCAGCCCCTCTGTTTCAGCCCCTCTGTTTCAGCCCCTCTGTTTCTAGCCCTCTGTTTCTCGCCCTCTGTTTCAGCCCCTCTGTTTCACCCCCTCTGTTTCAGCCCCTCTGTTTCTCGCCCTCTGTTTCTCGCCCTCTGTTTCAGCCCCTCTGTTTCACCCCCTCTGTTTCAGCCCCTCTGTTTCTCGCCCTCTGTTTCTCGCCCTCTGTTTCTCGCCCTCTGTTTCAGGCCCTCTGTTTCAGCCCCTCTGTTTCTCGCCCTCTGTTTCTCATCCTCTGTTTCAGCCCCTCTGCTCCTCGCCCTCTGTTTCAGCCCCTCTGTTTCACCCCCTCAGTTTCAGCCCCTCTGTTTCTCGCCCTCTGTTTCTCGCCCTCTGTTTCTCGCCCTCTGTTTCTCGCCCTCTGTTTCAGCCACTCTTTTTCAGCACCTCTTTTTCAGACCCTCTGTTTCTCGCCCTCTGTTTCTCGCCCTCTGTTTCAGCCCATCTGTTACTCGCCCTCTGTTTCAGCCCCTCTGTTTCACCCCCTCTGTTTCAGCCCCTCTGTTTCTCGCCCTCTGTTTCTCGCCCTCTGTTTCTCGCCCTCTGTTTCAGCCACTCTTTTTCAGCACCTCTGTTTCAGCCCCTCTGTTTCTCGCCCCCTGTTTCTCGCCCTCTGTTTCTGCCCCTCTGATTCAGCCCCTCTGTTTCACCCCTCTGTTTCAGCCCCTCTGTTTCTCGCCCTCTGTTTCTCGCCCTCTGTTTCAGCCCCTCTTTTTCAGCACCTCTGTTTCAGCCCCTCTGTTTCTCGCCCTCTGTTTCTCGCCCTCTGTTTCTCGCTCTCGGTTTCACGCCCTCTGTTTCTCGCCCTCTGTTTCTCGCCCTCTGTTTCAGCCCCTCTGTTTCAACCCCTCTGTTTCAGCCCCTCTGTTTCTCGCCCTCTGTTTCTCGCCCTCTGTTTCTCGCCCTCTGTTTCTCGCCCTCTGTTTCAGCCACTCTTTTTCAGCACCTCTGTTTCAGCCCCTCTGTTTCTCGCCCTCTGTTTCTCGCCCTCTGTTTCTCACTCTCTGTTTCAGCCCCTCTGTTTCTCGCCCTCTGTTTCAGCCCCTCTGTTTCAGCTCCTCTGTTTCAGCCCCTCTGTTTCTCGCCCTCTGTTTCAGCCCCTCTGTTTCAGCCCCTCTGTTTCACCCCCTCTGTTTCAGCCCCTCTGTTTCAGCCCCACTCTTTCTCGCCCTCTGTTTCTCGCCCTCTGTTTCTCGCCCTCTGTTTCATCCCCTCTGTTTCAGCCCCTCAGTTTCAGACCCTCTGTTTCAGCCCCTCTGTTTCAGCACCTCTTTTTCAGCCACTCTGTTTCTCGCCCTCTCTTTCAGCCCCTCTGTTTCAGCCCCTCTGTTTCAGCCCCTCTGTTTCTCGCCCTCTGTTTCTCGCCCTCTATTTCAGCCCCTCTGTTTCACCCCCTCTGTTTCAGCCCCTCTGTTTCAGCCCCTCTGTTTCTCGCACTCTGTTTCTCGCCCTCTGTTTCTCGCCCTCTGTTTCTCGCCAACTGTTTCAGCCCCTCTGTTTCAGCCCCTCTGTTTCAGCCCCTCTGTTTCTTGCCCTCTGTTTCAGCCCCTCTGTTTCAGCCCCTCAGTTTCAGCCCCTCTGTTTCAGCCCCACTGTTTCTCGCCCTCTGTTTCTCGTCCTCTGTTTCAGCCCCTCTGTTTCAGCCACTCTGTTTCTCAACCTCTGTTTCAGCCCCTCTGTTTCTCGCCCTCTGTTTCAGCCCCTCTGTTTCAGCCCCTCTGTTTCAGCCACTCTGTTTCTCGCCCTCTGTTTCTCGCCCTCTGTTTCTCGCCCTCTGTTGCTCGCCCTCTGTTTCAGCCCCTCTGTTTCAGCCCCTCTGTTTCAGCTCCTCTGTTTCTCGCCCTCTGTTTCAGCCGCTCTGTTTCAGCCCCTCTGTTTCAACCCCTCTGTTTCAGCCCCTCTGATTCAGCCCCTCTGTTTCAGCCCCTCTGTTTCACCCCCTCTGTTTCTCGCCCTCTGTTTCTCTCCCTCTGTTTCTCGCCCTCTGTTTCAGCACCTCTGTTTCAGCCCCTCTGTTTCAGCCCATCTGTTTCAGCCCCTCTGCTTCTCGCCCTCTGTTTCAGCCCCTCTCTTTCAGCCCCTCTGTTTCAGCCCCTCTGTTTCTCGCCCTCTGTTTCAGCCCCTCTGTTTCAGCCCCTCTGTTTCTCGCCCTTTGTTTCAGCCCCGCTGTTTCAGCCCCTCTGTTTCAGCCACACTGTTTCTCGCACTCTGTTTCTCGCCCTCTGTTTCTCGCCCTCTGTTTCAGCCACTCATATTCAGCCCCTCTGTTTCAGCCCCTCTGTTTCAGCCCCTCTGTTTCAGCCCCACTGTTTCAGCCCCTCTGTTTCTCGTACTCTGTTTCAGCCCCTCTGTTTCAGCTCCTCTGTTTCTCAGCCTCTGTTTCAGCCCCTCTGTTTCTCGCCCTCTGTTTCAGCCCCTCTGTTTCAGCCCCTCTGTTTCAGCCCCTCTGTTTCAGCCACTCTGTTTCTCGCCCTCTGTTTCTCGCCCTCTGTTTCTCGCCCTCTGTTTCTCGCCCTCTGTTTCTCGCTCTCTGTTTCACGCCCTCTGTTTCTCGCCCTCTGTTTCTCGCCCTCTGTTTCAGCCCCTCTGTTTCACCCCCTCTGTTTCAGCCCCTCTGTTTCTCGCCCTCTGTTTCTCGCCCTCTGTTTCAGCCCCTCTGTTTCAGCCCCTCTGTTTCAGCCCCTCTGTTTCTAGCCCTCTGTTTCTCGCCCTCTGTTTCAGCCCCTCTGTTTCACCCCCTCTGTTTCAGCCCCTCTGTTTCTCGCCCTCTGTTTCTCGCCCTCTGTTTCAGCCCCTCTGTTTCACCCCCTCTGTTTCAGCCCCTCTGTTTCTCGCCCTCTGTTTCTCGCCCTCTGTTTCTCGCCCTCTGTTTCAGGCCCTCTGTTTCAGCCCCTCTGTTTCTCGCCCTCTGTTTCTCATCCTCTGTTTCAGCCCCTCTGTTTCTCGCCCTCTGTTTCAGCCCCTCTGTTTCACCCCCTCAGTTTCAGCCCCTCTGTTTCTCGCCCTCTGTTTCTCGCCCTCTGTTTCTCGCCCTCTGTTTCTCGCCCTCTGTTTCAGCCACTCTTTTTCAGCACCTCTTTTTCAGACCCTCTGTTTCTCGCCCTCTGTTTCTCGCTCTCTGTTTCAGCCCCTCTGTTTCTCGCCCTCTGTTTCAGCCCCTCTGTTTCAGCTCCTCTGTTTCAGCCCCTCTGTTTCTCGCCCTCTGTTTCAGCCCCTCTGTTTCAGCCCCTCTGTTTCACCCCCTCTGTTTCAGCCACTCTGTTTCAGCCCCACTCTTTCTCGCCCTCTGTTTCTCGCCCTCTGTTTCTCGCCCTCTGTTTCATCCCCTCTGTTTCAGCCCCTCTGTTTCAGACAATCTGTTTCTCGCCCTCTGTTTCAGCCCCTCTGTTTCAGCCCCTCTGTTTCAGCCCCTCTGTTTCTCGCCCTCTGTTTCTCGCCCTCTGTTTCTCGCCCTCTGTTTCAGGCCCTCTGTTTCAGCCCCTCTGGTTCTCGCCCTCTGTTTCTCGCCCTCTGTTTCAGCCCCTTTGTTTCAGCCCCTCTGTTTCAGCCCCTCTGTGTCAGCCCCTCTGTTTCAGCCTCACTGTTTCTCGCCCTCTTTTCAGCCCCTCTGTTTCAGCCCCTCTGTTTCTCGCCCTCTGTTTCTGCCCCTCTGTTTCAGCCCCTCTGTTTCAGCCCCTCTGTTTCAGCCCCTCTGTTTCTCGCCCTCTGTTTCTCGCCCTCTGTTTCTCGCCCTCTGTTTCATCCCCTCTGTCTCAGCCCCTCTGTTTCAGACCCTCTGTTTCTCGCCCTCTGTTTCAGCCCCTCTGTTTCAGCCCCTCTGTTTCAGCCCCTCTGTTTCTCGCCCTCTGTTTCTCGCCCTCTGTTTCTCGCCCTCTGTTTCAGGCCCTCTGTTTCAGCCCCTCTGTTTCTCGCCCTCTGTTTCTCGCCCTCTGTTTCAGCCCCTCTGTTTCAGCCCCTCTGTTTCAGCCCCTCTGTGTCAGCCCCTCTGTTTCAGTCTCACTGTTTCTCGCCCTCTTTTCAGCCCCTCTGTTTCAGCCCCTCTGTTTCTCGCCCTCTGTTTCTGCCCCTCTGTTTCAGCCCCTCTGTTTCAGCCCCTCTGTTTCAGCCCCTCTGTTTCAGGGCCTCTGTTTCAGCCACTCTGTTTCTCGCCCTCTGTTTCTCGCCCTCTGTTTCTCGCTCTAAGTTTCACGCCCTCTGTTTCTCGCCCTCTGTTTCTCGCCCTCTGTTTCAGCCCCTCTGTTTCACCCCCTCTGTTTCAGCCCCTCTGTTTCTCGCCCTCTGTTTCTCGCCCTCTGTTTCTCGCCCTCTGTTTCAGCCCCTCTGTTTCAGCCCCTCTGTTTCTCGCCCTCTGTTTCTCGCCCTCTGTTTCAGCCCTCTGTTTCAGCCCCTCTGTTTCAGCCCCTCTGGTTCAGCCCCTCTGTTTCAGCCTCACTGTTTCTCGCCCTCTTTTCAGCCCCACTGTTTCAGCCCCTCTGTTTCTCGCCCTCTGTTTCTGCCCCTCTGATTCAGCCCCTCTGTTTCAGCCCCTCTGATTCTGCCCCTCTGTTTCTCGCCCTCTGTTTCTCGCCCTCTGTTTCAGCCCCTCTTTTTCAGCACCTCTGTTTCAGCCCCTCTGTTTCTCGGACTCTGTTTCTCGCCCTCTGTTTCTCGCTCTCTGTTTCACGCCCTCTGTTTCTCGCCCTCTGTTTCTCGCCCTCTGTTTCAGCCCCTCTGTTTCACCCCCTCTGTTTCAGCCCCTATGTTTCTCGCCCTCTGTTTCTCGCCCTCTGTTTCTCGCCCTCTGTTTCTCGCCCTCTGTTTCTCGCCAACTGTTTCAGCCCCTCTGTTTCAGCCCCTCTGTTTCAGCCCCTCTGTTTCTTGCCCTCTGTTTCAGCCCCTCTGTTTCAGCCCCTCAGTTTCAGCCCCTCTGTTTCAGCCCCACTGTTTCTCGCCCTCTGTTTCTCGTCCTCTGTTTCAGCCCCTCTGTTTCAGCCACTCTGTTTCTCAACCTCTGTTTCAGCCCCTCTGTTTCTCGCCCTCTGTTTCAGCCCCTCTGTTTCAGCCCCTCTGTTTCAGCCACTCTGTTTCTCGCCCTCTGTTTCTCGCCCTCTGTTTCTCGCCCTCTGTTGCTCGCCCTCTGTTTCAGCCCCTCTGTTTCAGCCCCTCTGTTTCAGCTCCTCTGTTTCTCGCCCTCTGTTTCAGCCGCTCTGTTTCAGCCCCTCTGTTTCAACCCCTCTGTTTCAGCCCCTCTGATTCAGCCCCTCTGTTTCAGCCCCTCTGTTTCACCCCCTCTGTTTCTCGCCCTCTGTTTCTCTCCCTCTGTTTCTCGCCCTCTGTTTCAGCACCTCTGTTTCAGCCCCTCTGTTTCAGCCCATCTGTTTCAGCCCCTCTGCTTCTCGCCCTCTGTTTCAGCCCCTCTCTTTCAGCCCCTCTGTTTCAGCCCCTCTGTTTCTCGCCCTCTGTTTCAGCCCCTCTGTTTCAGCCCCTCTGTTTCTCGCCCTTTGTTTCAGCCCCGCTGTTTCAGCCCCTCTGTTTCAGCCACACTGTTTCTCGCACTCTGTTTCTCGCCCTCTGTTTCTCGCCCTCTGTTTCAGCCACTCATATTCAGCCCCTCTGTTTCAGCCCCTCTGTTTCAGCCCCTCTGTTTCAGCCCCACTGTTTCAGCCCCTCTGTTTCTCGTACTCTGTTTCAGCCCCTCTGTTTCAGCTCCTCTGTTTCTCAGCCTCTGTTTCAGCCCCTCTGTTTCTCGCCCTCTGTTTCAGCCCCTCTGTTTCAG
Source organism: Stegostoma tigrinum (assembly GCF_030684315.1). Taxonomy (NCBI): domain Eukaryota; kingdom Metazoa; phylum Chordata; class Chondrichthyes; order Orectolobiformes; family Stegostomatidae; genus Stegostoma; species Stegostoma tigrinum. The sequence goes on along the minus strand of NW_026728048.1, from coordinate 668,630 downwards.
CCCCTCTGTTTCAGCCCCTCTGTTTCAGCCACTCTGTTTCTCGCCCTCTGTTTCTCGCCCTCTGTTTCTCGCCCTCTGTTTCTCGCCCTCTGTTTCTCGCTCTCTGTTTCACGCCCTCTGTTTCTCGCCCTCTGTTTCTCGCCCTCTGTTTCAGCCCCTCTGTTTCACCCCCTCTGTTTCAGCCCCTCTGTTTCTCGCCCTCTGTTTCTCGCCCTCTGTTTCAGCCCCTCTGTTTCAGCCCCTCTGTTTCAGCCCCTCTGTTTCTAGCCCTCTGTTTCTCGCCCTCTGTTTCAGCCCCTCTGTTTCACCCCCTCTGTTTCAGCCCCTCTGTTTCTCGCCCTCTGTTTCTCGCCCTCTGTTTCAGCCCCTCTGTTTCACCCCCTCTGTTTCAGCCCCTCTGTTTCTCGCCCTCTGTTTCTCGCCCTCTGTTTCTCGCCCTCTGTTTCAGGCCCTCTGTTTCAGCCCCTCTGTTTCTCGCCCTCTGTTTCTCATCCTCTGTTTCAGCCCCTCTGTTTCTCGCCCTCTGTTTCAGCCCCTCTGTTTCACCCCCTCAGTTTCAGCCCCTCTGTTTCTCGCCCTCTGTTTCTCGCCCTCTGTTTCTCGCCCTCTGTTTCTCGCCCTCTGTTTCAGCCACTCTTTTTCAGCACCTCTTTTTCAGACCCTCTGTTTCTCGCCCTCTGTTTCTCGCTCTCTGTTTCAGCCCCTCTGTTTCTCGCCCTCTGTTTCAGCCCCTCTGTTTCAGCTCCTCTGTTTCAGCCCCTCTGTTTCTCGCCCTCTGTTTCAGCCCCTCTGTTTCAGCCCCTCTGTTTCACCCCCTCTGTTTCAGCCACTCTGTTTCAGCCCCACTCTTTCTCGCCCTCTGTTTCTCGCCCTCTGTTTCTCGCCCTCTGTTTCATCCCCTCTGTTTCAGCCCCGCTGTTTCAGACAATCTGTTTCTCGCCCTCTGTTTCAGCCCCTCTGTTTCAGCCCCTCTGTTTCAGCCCCTCTGTTTCTCGCCCTCTGTTTCTCGCCCTCTGTTTCTCGCCCTCTGTTTCAGGCCCTCTGTTTCAGCCCCTCTGGTTCTCGCCCTCTGTTTCTCGCCCTCTGTTTCAGCCCCTTTGTTTCAGCCCCTCTGTTTCAGCCCCTCTGTGTCAGCCCCTCTGTTTCAGCCTCACTGTTTCTCGCCCTCTTTTCAGCCCCTCTGTTTCAGCCCCTCTGTTTCTCGCCCTCTGTTTCTGCCCCTCTGTTTCAGCCCCTCTGTTTCAGCCCCTCTGTTTCAGCCCCTCTGTTTCTCGCCCTCTGTTTCTCGCCCTCTGTTTCTCGCCCTCTGTTTCATCCCCTCTGTCTCAGCCCCTCTGTTTCAGACCCTCTGTTTCTCGCCCTCTGTTTCAGCCCCTCTGTTTCAGCCCCTCTGTTTCAGCCCCTCTGTTTCTCGCCCTCTGTTTCTCGACCTCTGTTTCTCGCCCTCTGTTTCAGGCCCTCTGTTTCAGCCCCTCTGTTTCTCGCCCTCTGTTTCTCGCCCTCTGTTTCAGCCCCTCTGTTTCAGCCCCTCTGTTTCAGCCCCTCTGTGTCAGCCCCTCTGTTTCAGTCTCACTGTTTCTCGCCCTCTTTTCAGCCCCTCTGTTTCAGCCCCTCTGTTTCTCGCCCTCTGTTTCTGCCCCTCTGTTTCAGCCCCTCTGTTTCAGCCCCTCTGTTTCAGCCCCTCTGTTTCAGGGCCTCTGTTTCAGCCACTCTGTTTCTCGCCCTCTGTTTCTCGCCCTCTGTTTCTCGCTCTAAGTTTCACGCCCTCTGTTTCTCGCCCTCTGTTTCTCGCCCTCTGTTTCAGCCCCTCTGTTTCACCCCCTCTGTTTCAGCCCCTCTGTTTCTCGCCCTCTGTTTCTCGCCCTCTGTTTCTCGCCCTCTGTTTCAGCCCCTCTGTTTCAGCCCCTCTGTTTCTCGCCCTCTGTTTCTCGCCCTCTGTTTCAGCCCTCTGTTTCAGCCCCTCTGTTTCAGCCCCTCTGGTTCAGCCCCTCTGTTTCAGCCTCACTGTTTCTCGCCCTCTTTTCAGCCCCACTGTTTCAGCCCCTCTGTTTCTCGCCCTCTGTTTCTGCCCCTCTGATTCAGCCCCTCTGTTTCAGCCCCTCTGATTCTGCCCCTCTGTTTCTCGCCCTCTGTTTCTCGCCCTCTGTTTCAGCCCCTCTTTTTCAGCACCTCTGTTTCAGCCCCTCTGTTTCTCGGACTCTGTTTCTCGCCCTCTGTTTCTCGCTCTCTGTTTCACGCCCTCTGTTTCTCGCCCTCTGTTTCTCGCCCTCTGTTTCAGCCCCTCTGTTTCACCCCCTCTGTTTCAGCCCCTATGTTTCTCGCCCTCTGTTTCTCGCCCTCTGTTTCTCGCCCTCTGTTTCTCGCCCTCTGTTTCAGCCACTCTTTTTCAGCACCTCTGATTCAGCCCCTCTGTTTCTCGCCGTCTGTTTCTCGCCCTCTGTTTCTCGCTCTCTGTTTCTGCCCCTGTGTTTCTCGCCCTCTGTTTCAGCCCCTCTGTTTCTCGCCCTCTGTTTCAGCCCCTCTGTTTCAGCCCCTCTGTTTCACCCCCTCTGTTTCAGCCCCTCTGTTTCAGCTCCACTCTTTCTCGCCCTCTGTTTCTCGCCCTCTGTTTCTCGCCCTCTGATTCATCCCCTCTGTTTCAGCCCCTCTGTTTCAGATCCTCTGTTTCTCGCCCTCTGTTTCAGCCCCTCTGTTTCAGCCCCTCTGTTTCAGCCCCTCTGTTTCTCGCCCTCTGTTTCTCGCCCTCTGTTTCAGGCCCTCTGTTTCAGCCCCTCTGTTTCTCGCCCTCTGTTTCTCGCCCTCTGTTTCAGCCCCTCTGTTTCAGCCCCTCTGTTTCTCGCCCTCTGTTTCTCGCCCTCTGTTTCAGCCCCTCTGTTTCAGCCCCTCTGTTTCAGCCCCTCTGTTTCAGCCCCTCTGTGTCAGCCCCTCTGTTTCAGCCTCACTGTTTCTCGCCCTCTTTTCAGCCCCTCTGTTTCAGCCCCTCTGTTTCTCGCCCTCTGTTTCTGCCCCTCTGTTTCAGCCCCTCTGTTTCAGCCCCTCTGTTTCAGCCCCTCTGTTTCTCGCCCTCTGTTTCTCGCCCTCTGTTTCAGCCCCTCTTTTTCAGCACCTTTGTTTCAGCCCCTCTGTTTCAGCCCCTCTGTTTCAGGCCCTCTGTTTCAGCCCCTCTGTTTCTCGCCCTCTGTTTCTCGCCCTTTGTTTCTCGCTCTCTGTTTCACGCCCTCTGTTTCTCGCCCTCTGTTTCTCGCCCTCTGTTTCAGCCAATCTGTTTCACCCTCTCTGTTTCAGCCCCTCTGTTTCTCGCCCTCTGTTTCTCGCCCTCTGTTTCTCGCCCTCTGTTTCAGCCCCTCTGTTTCAGCCCCTCTGTTTCAGCCACTCTGTTTCAGCCCCTCTGTTTCACCCCCTCTGTTTCAGCCCCTCTGTTTCTCGCCCTCTGTTTCAGCCCCTCTGTTTCAGCTCCTCTGTTTCAGCCCCTCTGTTTCTTGCCCTCTGTTTCAGCCCCTCTGATTCAGCCCCTCTGTTTCACCCCCTCTGTTTCAGCCCCTCTGTTTCAGCCCCACTCTTTCTCGCCCTCTGTTTCTCGCCCTCTGTTTCTCGCCCTCTGTTTCAGCCGATCTGTTTCAGCCCCACTGTTTCAGACCCTCTGTTTCAGCCCCTCTGTTTCAGCCCCTCTGTTTCAGCCCCTCTGTTTCGCGCCCTCTGTTTCAGCCCCTCTGTTTCAGCCTCTCTGTTTCAGCCCCTCTGTTTCAGCCCCTCTGTTTCTCGCCCTCTGTTTCTCGCCCTCTATTTCAGCCCCTCTGTTTCAGCCCCTCTGTTTCAGCCCCTCTGTTTCTCGCACTCTGTTTCTCGCCCTCTGTTTCTCGCCCTCTGTTTCTCGCCAACAGTTTCAGCCCCTCTGTTTCAGCCCCTCTGTTTCTCGCCCTCTGTTTCTCGCCCTCTGTTTCAGCCCCTCTGTTTCTCGCCCTCTGTTTCAGCACCTCTGTTTCAGCCCCTCTGTTTCAGCCCATCTGTTTCAGCCCCTCTGTTTCACGCCCTCTGTTTCAGCCCCTCTCTTTCAGCCCCTCTGTTTCAGCCCCTCTGTTTCAGCCCCTCTGTTTCAGCCCCTCTGTTCCAGCCCCTCTGTTTCTCGCCCTCTGTTTCAGCCCCGCTGTTTCAGCCACTCTGTTTCAGCCCCTCTGTTTCTCGCCCTCTGTTTCTCGCCCTCTGTTTCTCGCCCTCTGTTTCAGCCACTCTGATTCAGCCCCTCTGTTACAGCCCCTCTGATTCAGCCCCTCTGTTTCAGCCCCACTATTTAAGCCCCTCTGTTTGTCGTCCTCTGTTTCAGCCGCTCTGTTTCTCGCCCTCTGTTTCTCGCCCTCTGTTTCAGCCCCTCTGTTTCAGACCCTCTGTTTCAGCCCCTCTGTTTCACCCCCTCTGTTTCAGCCCCTCTGTTTCTCGCCCTCTGTTTCAGCCCCTCTTTTTCAGCACCTCTGCTTCAGCCCCTCTGTTTCAGCCCCTCTGTTTCAGGCCCTCTGTTTCAGCCCCTCTGTTTCACCCCCTCTGTTTCAGCCCCTCTGTTTCAGCCCCACTCTTTCTCGCCCGCTGTTTCTCGCCCTCTGTTTCTCGCCCTCTGTTTCAGCCCCTCTGTTTCAGCCCCTCTGTTTCAGACCCTCTGTTTCAGCCCCTCTGTTTCAGCCCCTCTGTTTCAGCCCCTCTGTTTCTCGCCCTCTGTTTCAGCCCCTCTGTTTCAGCCCCTCTGTTTCAGCCCCTCTGTTTCTCGCCCTCTGTTTCTCGCCCACTATTTCAGCCCCTCTGTTTCAGCCCCTCTGTTTCAGCCCCTCTGTTTCTCGCACTCTGTTTCTCGCCCTCTGTTTCTCGCCCTCTGTTGCTCGCCAACAGTTTCAGCCCCTCTGTTTCAGCCCCTCTGTTTCTCGCCCTCTGTTTCTCGCCCTCTGTTTCAGCCCCTCTGTTTCTCGCCCTCTGTTTCAGCCCCTCTGTTTCAGCCCCTCTGTTTCAGCCCATCTGTTTCAGCCCCTCTGTTTCTCGCCCTCTGTTTCAGCCCCTCTCTTTCAGCCCCTCTGTTTCAGCCCCTCTGTTTCAGCCCCTCTGTTTCAGCCCCTCTGTTCCAGCCCCTCTGTTTCTCGCCCTCTGTTTCAGCCCCGCTGTTTCAGCCCCTCTGTTTCAGCCCCTGTGTTTCTCGCACTCTCTTTCTCGCCCTCTGTTTCTCGCCCTCTGTTTCAGCCACTCTGATTCAGCCCCTCTGTTACAGCCCCTCTGTTTCAGCCCCTCTGTTTCAGCCCCACTATTTAAGCCCTTCAGTTTCTCGCCCTCTGTTTCAGCCCCTCTGTTTCTCGCCCTCTGTTTCTCGCCCTCTGTTTCAGCCCCTCTGCTTCAGCCCCTCTGTTTCAGCCCCTCTGTTTCAGCCCCTCTTTTTCAGCCACTCTGTTTCTCGCCCTCTGTTTCAGCCCCTCTGTTTCAGCCCCTCTGTTTCTCGCTCTCTGTTTCACGCCCTCTGTTTCTCGCCCTCTGTTTATCGCCCTCTGTTTCAGCCAATCTGTTTCACCCCCTCTGTTTCAGCCCCTATGTTTCTCGCCCTCTGTTTCTCGCCCTCTGTTTCTCGCCCTCTGTTTCAGCCCCTCTGTTTCAGCCCCTCTGTTTCTCGCCCTCTGTTTCTCGCCCTCTGTTTCAGCCGCTCTGATTCAGCCCCTCTGTTACAGCCCCTCTGTTTCAGCCCCTCTGTTTCAGCCCCACTATTTAAGCCCCACTGTTTCTCAGCCTCTGTTTCAGCCCCTTTGTTTCACCCCCTCTGTTTCAGCCCCTCTGTTTCAGCCCCACTCTTTCTCGCCCTCTGTTTCTCGCCCTCTGTTTCTCGCCCTCTGTTTCAGCCCCTCTGTTTCAGCCCCTCTGTTTCAGACCCTCTGTTTCACCCCCTCTGTTTCAGCCCCTCTGTTTCAGCCCCACTCTTTCTCGCCCGCTGTTTCTCGCCCTCTGTTTCAGCCCCTCTGTTTCAGCCCCTCTGTTTCAGACCCTCTGTTTCACCCCCTCTGTATCAGCACCTCTGTTTCAGCCCCTCTGTTTCAGCCCCTCTGTTTCAGGCCCTCTGTTTCAGCCCCTCTGTTTCACCCCCTCTGTTTCAGCCCCTCTGTTTTAGCCCCACTCTTTCTCGCCCGCTGTTTCTCGCCCTCTGTTTCTCGCCCTCTGTTTCAGCCCCTCTGTTTCAGCCCCTCAGTTTCAGCCCCTCAGTTTCAGCCCCACTGTTTCTCGCCCTCTGTTTCTCGTCCTCTGTTTCAGCCCCTCTGTTTCAGCCACTCTGTTTCTCAACCTCTGTTTCAGCCCCTCTGTTTCTCGCCCTCTGTTTCAGCCCCTCTGTTTCAGCCCCTCTGTTTCAGCCACTCTGTTTCTCGCCCTCTGTTTCTCGCCCTCTGTTTCTCGCCCTTTGCTTCTCGCCCTCTGTTTCAGCCCCTCTGTTTCAGCCCCTCTGTTTCAGCCCCTCTGTTTCAGCCCCTCTGTTTCTCGCCCTCTGTTTCAGCCCCTCTGTTTCAGCCCCTCTGTTTCAGCCCCTCTCTTTGAACCCCTCAGTTTCAGCCCCTCTGTTTCAGCCCCTCTGTTTCAGCCCCTCTGTTTCTCGCCCTCTGTTTCTCTCCCTCTGTTTCTCGCCCTCTGTTTCAGCACCTCTGTTTCAGCCCCTCTGTTTCAGCCCATCTGTTTCAGCCCCTCTGTTTCTCGCCCTCTGTTTCAGCCCCTCTCTTTCACACCCTCTGTTTCAGCCCCTCTGTTTCTCGCCCTCTCTTTCAGCCCCTCTGTTTCAGCCCCTCTGTTTCTCGCCCTTTGTTTCAGCCCCGCTGTTTCAGCCCCTCTGTTTCAGCCCCACTGTTTCTCGCACTCTGTTTCTCGCCCTCTGTTTCTCGCCCTCTGTTTCAGCCACTCATATTCAGCCCCTCAGCTTCAGCCCCTCTGATTCAGCCCCTCTGTTTCAGCCCCACTGTTTCAGCCCCTCTGTTTCTCGCCCTCTGTTTCTCGCCCTCTGTTTCTCGCCCTCTGTTTCAGCCCCTCTGTTTCAGCCCCTCTGTTTCTCGCCCTCTGTTTTAGCCCCTCTTTTTCAGCCCCTCTGTTTCAGCCCCTCTGTTTCAGCCCCTCTGTTTCAGGGCCTCTGTTTCAGCCCCTCTGTTTTTCGCCCTCTGTTTCTCGCCCTCTGTTTCTCGCTCTCTGTTTCACGCCCTCTGTTTCTCGCCCTCTGTTTCTCGCCCTCTGTTTCAGCCCCTATGTTTCACCCCCTCTGTTTCAGCCCCTCTGTTTCTCGCCCTCTGTTTCTCGCCCTCTGTTTCTCGCCCTCTGTTTCAGCCCCTCTGTTTCAGCCCCTCTGTTTCTCGCCCTCTGTTTCTCGCCCTCTGTTTCAGCCCCTCTGTTTCAGTCCCTCTGTTTCACCCCCTCTGTTTCAGCCCCTCTGTTTCAGCCTCACTGTTTCTCGCCCTCTTTTCAGCCCCACTGTTTCAGCCCCTCTGTTTCTCGCCCTCTGTTTCTGCCCCTCTGATTCAGCCCCTCTGTTTCAGCCCCTCTGTTTCAGCCCCTCTGTTTCTCGCCCTCTGTTTCTCGCCCTCTGTTTCAGCCCCTCTTTTTCAGCACCTCTGTTTCAGCCCCTCTGTTTCAGCCCCACTGTTTCTCGCACTCTGTTTCTCGCCCTCTGTTTCTCGCCCTCTGTTTCAGCCACTCATATTCTGCCCCTCAGCTTCAGCCCCTCTGTTTCAGCCCCTCTGTTTCAGCCCCACTGTTTCAGCCCCTCTGTTTCTCGCCCTCTGTTTCTCGCCCTCTGTTTCTCGCCCTCTGTTTCAGCCCCTCTGTTTCAGCCCCTCTGTTTCTCGCCCTCTGTTTTAGCCCCTCTTTTTCAGCCCCTCTGTTTCTCGCCCTCTGTTTCTCGCCCTCTGTTTCAGCCCCTCTGTTTCAGCCCCTCTGTTTCAGCCCCTCTGTTTCTCGCCCTCTGTTTCTCGCCCTCTGTTTCAGCCCCTCTGTTTCACCCCCTCTGTTTCAGCCCCTCTGTTTCTCGCCCTCTGTTTCTCGCCCTCTGTTTCAGCCCCTCTGTTTCACCCCCTCTGTTTCAGCCCCTCTGTTTCTCGCCCTCTGTTTCTCGCCCTCTGTTTCTCGCCCTCTGTTTCTCGCCCTCTGTTTCTCGCCCTCTGTTTCAGCCCCTCTGTTTCAGCCCCTCTGTTTCAGCCCCTCTGTTTCAGCTCCTCTGTTTCTCGCCCTCTCTTTCAGCCCCTCTGTTTCAGCCCCTCTGTTTCAGCCCCTCTCTTTGAACCCCTCTGTTTCAGCCCCTCTGTTTCAGCTTCTCTGTTTCAGCCCCTCTGTTTCTCGCCCTCTGTTTCTCTCCCTCTGTTTCTCGCCCTCTGTTTCAACCCCTCTGTTTCAGCCCCTCTGTTTCTCGCCCTCTGTTTCTCGCCCTCTGTTTCTCGCCCTCTGTTTCAGCCCCTCTTTTTCAGCACCTCTGTTTCAGCCCCTCTGTTTCTCGCCCTCTGTTTCTCGCCCTCTGTTTCTCACTCTCTGTTTCATGCCCTCTGTTTCTCGCCCTCTGTTTCAGCCCCTCTGTTTCAGCTCCTCTGTTTCAGCCCCTCTGTTTCTCGCCCTCTGTTTCAGCCCCTCTGTTTCAGTCCCTCTGTTTCACCCCCTCTGTTTCAGCCACTCTGTTTCAGCCCCACTCTTTCTCGCCCTCTGTTTCTCGCCCTCTGTTTCTCGCCCTCTGTTTCATCCCCTCTGTTTCAGCCCCTCTGTTTCTCGCCCTCTTTTTCTCGCCCTCTGTTTCAGGCCCTCTGTTTCAGCCCCTCTGTTTCTCGCCCTCTGTTTCTCGCCCTCTGTTTCAGCCCCTCTGTTTCAGCCCCTCTGTTTCAGCCCCTCTGTTTCAGCCCCTCTGTTTCTCGCACTCTGTTTCTCGCCCTCTGTTTCTCGCCCTCTGTTTCTCGCCAACTGTTTCAGCCCCTCTGTTTCAGCCCCTCTGTTTCAGCCCCTCTGTTTCTTGCCCTCTGTTTCAGCCCCTCTGTTTCAGCCCCTCAGTTTCAGCCCCTCAGTTTCAGCCCCACTGTTTCTCGCCCTCTGTTTCTCGTCCTCTGTTTCAGCCCCTCTGTTTCAGCCACTCTGTTTCTCAACCTCTGTTTCAGCCCCTCTGTTTCTCGCCCTCTGTTTCATCCCCTCTGTTTCAGCCCCTCTGTTTCAGCCACTCTGTTTCTCGCCCTCTGTTTCTCGCCCTCTGTTTCTCGCCCTCTGTTTCTCGCCCTCTGTTTCAGCCCCTCTGTTTCAGCCCCTCTGTTTCAGCCCCTCTGTTTCAGCTCCTCTGTTTCTCGCCCTCTCTTTCAGCCCCTCTGTTTCAGCCCCTCTGTTTCAGCCCCTCTCTTTGAACCCCTCTGTTTCAGCCCCTCTGTTTCAGCTTCTCTGTTTCAGCACCTCTGTTTCTCGCCCTCTGTTTCTCTCCCTCTGTTTCTCGCCCTCTGTTTCAGCACCTCTGTCTCAGCCCCTCTGTTTCAGCCCATCTGTTTCAGCCCCTCTGTTTCTCGCCCTCTGTTTCAGCCCCTCTCTTTCAGCCCCTCTGTTTCAGCCCCTCTGTTTCTCGCCCTCTGTTTCAGCCCCTCTGTTTCAGCCCCTCTGTTTCTCGCCCTTTGTTTCAGCCCCGCTGTTTCAGCCCCTCTGTTTCAGCCCCACTGTTTCTCGCACTCTGTTTCTCGCCCTCTGTTTCTCGCCCTCTGTTTCAGCCACTCATATTCAGCCCCTCTGTTTCAGCCCCTCTGTTTCAGCCCCTCTGTTTCAGCCCCACTGTTTCAGCCCCTCTGTTTCTCGTACTCTGTTTCAGCCCCTCTGTTTCACCTCCTCTGTTTCTCAGCCTCTGTTTCAGCCCCTCTGTTTCTCGCCCTCTGTTTCAGCCCCTCTGCTTCAGCCCCTCTGTTTCAGCCCCTCTGTTTCAGCCACTCTGTTTCTCGCCCTCTGTTTCACGCCCTCTGTTTCTCGCCCTCTGTTTCTCGCCCTCTGTTTCTCGCTCTCTGTTTCACGCCCTCTGTTTCTCGCCCTCTGTTTCTCGCCCTCTGTTTCAGCCCCTCTGTTTCACCCCCTCTGTTTCAGCCCCTCTGTTTCTCGCCCTCTGTTTCTCGCCCTCTGTTTCAGCCCCTCTGTTTCAGCCCCTCTGTTTCAGCCCCTCTGTTTCTCGCCCTCTGTTTCTCGCCCTCTGTTTCAGCCCCTCTGTTTCACCCCCTCTGTTTCAGCCCCTCTGTTTCTCGCCCTCTGTTTCTCGCCCTCTGTTTCAGCCCCTCTGTTTCACCCCCTCTGTTTCAGCCCCTCTGTTTCTCGCCCTCTGTTTCTCGCCCTCTGTTTCTCGCCCTCTGTTTCAGGCCCTCTGTTTCAGCCCCTCTGTTTCTCGCCCTCTGTTTCTCGCCCTCTGTTTCAGCCCATCTGTTACTCGCCCTCTGTTTCAGCCCCTCTGTTTCACCCCCTCTGTTTCAGCCCCTCTGTTTCTCGCCCTCTGTTTCTCGCCCTCTGTTTCTCGCCCTCTGTTTCAGCCACTCTTTTTCAGCACCTCTGTTTCAGCCCCTCTGTTTCTCGCCCCCTGTTTGTCGCCCTCTGTTTCTGCCCCTCTGATTCAGCCCCTCTGTTTCACCCCTCTGTTTCAGCCCCTCTGTTTCTCGCCCTCTGTTTCTCGCCCTCTGTTTCAGCCCCTCTTTTTCAGCACCTCTGTTTCAGCCCCTCTGTTTCTCGCCCTCTGTTTCTCGCCCTCTGTTTCTCGCTCTCTGTTTCACGCCCTCTGTTTCTCGCCCTCTGTTTCTCGCCCTCTGTTTCAGCCCCTCTGTTTCAACCCCTCTGTTTCAGCCCCTCTGTTTCTCGCCCTCTGTTTCTCGCCCTCTGTTTCTCGCCCTCTGTTTCTCGCCCTCTGTTTCAGCCCCTCTTTTTCAGCACCTCTGTTTCAGCCCCTCTGTTTCTCGCCCTCTGTTTCTCGCCCTCTGTTTCTCACTCTCTGTTTCAGCCCCTCTGTTTCTCGCCCTCTGTTTCAGCCCCTCTGTTTCAGCTCCTCTGTTTCAGCCCCTCTGTTTCTCGCCCTCTGTTTCAGCCCCTCTGTTTCAGCCCCTCTGTTTCACCCCCTCTGTTTCAGCCACTCTGTTTCAGCCCCACTCTTTCTCGCCCTCTGTTTCTCGCCCTCTGTTTCTCGCCCTCTGTTTCATCCCCTCTGTTTCAGCCCCTCTGTTTCAGACCCTCTGTTTCAGCCCCTCTGTTTCAGCCCCTCTTTTTCAGCCACTCTGTTTCTCGCCCTCTCTTTCAGCCCCTCTGTTTCAGCCCCTCTGTTTCAGCCCCTCTGTTTCTCGCCCTCTGTTTCTCGCCCTCTATTTCAGCCCCTCTGTTTCACCCCCTCTGTTTCAGCCCCTCTGTTTCAGCCCCTCTGTTTCTCGCACTCTGTTTCTCGCCCTCTGTTTCTCGCCCTCTGTTTCTCGCCAACTGTTTCAGCCCCTCTGTTTCAGCCCCTCTGTTTCAGCCCCTCTGTTTCTTGCCCTCTGTTTCAGCCCCTCTGTTTCAGCCCCTCAGTTTCAGCCCCTCAGTTTCAGCCCCACTGTTTCTCGCCCTCTGTTTCTCGTCCTCTGTTTCAGCCCCTCTGTTTCAGCCACTCTGTTTCTCAACCTCTGTTTCAGCCCCTCTGTTTCTCGCCCTCTGTTTCAGCCCCTCTGTTTCAGCCCCTCTGTTTCAGCCACTCTGTTTCTCGCCCTCTGTTTCTCGCCCTCTGTTTCTCGCCCTCTGTTTCTCGCCCTCTGTTTCAGCCCCTCTGTTTCAGCCCCTCTGTTTCAGCCCCTCTGTTTCAGCTCCTCTGTTTCTCGCCCTCTGTTTCAGCCGCTCTGTTTCAGCCCCTCTGTTTCAACCCCTCTGTTTCAGCCCCTCTGATTCAGCCCCTCTGTTTCAGCCCCTCTGTTTCACCCCCTCTGTTTCTCGCCCTCTGTTTCTCTCCCTCTGTTTCTTGCCCTCTGTTTCAGCACCTCTGTTTCAGCCCCTCTGTTTCAGCCCATCTGTTTCAGCCCCTCTGCTTCTCGCCCTCTGTTTCAGCCCCTCTCTTTCAGCCCCTCTGTTTCAGCCCCTCTGTTTCTCGCCCTCTGTTTCAGCCCCTCTGTTTCAGCCCCTCTGTTTCTCGCCCTTTGTTTCAGCCCCGCTGTTTCAGCCCCTCTGTTTCAGCCACACTGTTTCTCGCACTCTGTTTCTCGCCCTCTGTTTCTCGCCCTCTGTTTCAGCCACTCATATTCAGCCCCTCTGTTTCAGCCCCTCTGTTTCAGCCCCTCTGTTTCAGCCCCACTGTTTCAGCCCCTCTGTTTCTCGTACTCTGTTTCAGCCCCTCTGTTTCAGCTCCTCTGTTTCTCAGCCTCTGTTTCAGCCCCTCTGTTTCTCGCCCTCTGTTTCAGCCCCTCTGTTTCAGCCCCTCTGTTTCAGCCCCTCTGTTTCAGCCACTCTGTTTCTCGCCCTCTGTTTCTCGCCCTCTGTTTCTCGCCCTCTGTTTCTCGCCCTCTGTTTCTCGCTCTCTGTTTCACGCCCTCTGTTTCTCGCCCTCTGTTTCTCGCCCTCTGTTTCAGCCCCTCTGTTTCACCCCCTCTGTTTCAGCCCCTCTGTTTCTCGCCCTCTGTTTCTCGCCCTCTGTTTCAGCCCCTCTGTTTCAGCCCCTCTGTTTCAGCCCCTCTGTTTCTAGCCCTCTGTTTCTCGCCCTCTGTTTCAGCCCCTCTGTTTCACCCCCTCTGTTTCAGCCCCTCTGTTTCTCGCCCTCTGTTTCTCGCCCTCTGTTTCAGCCCCTCTGTTTCACCCCCTCTGTTTCAGCCCCTCTGTTTCTCGCCCTCTGTTTCTCGCCCTCTGTTTCTCGCCCTCTGTTTCAGGCCCTCTGTTTCAGCCCCTCTGTTTCTCGCCCTCTGTTTCTCATCCTCTGTTTCAGCCCCTCTGTTTCTCGCCCTCTGTTTCAGCCCCTCTGTTTCACCCCCTCTGTTTCAGCCCCTCTGTTTCTCGCCCTCTGTTTCTCGCCCTCTGTTTCTCGCCCTCTGTTTCTCGCCCTCTGTTTCAGCCACTCTTTTTCAGCACCACTTTTTCAGACCCTCTGTTTCTCGCCCTCTGTTTCTCGCTCTCTGTTTCAGCCCCTCTGTTTCTCGCCCTCTGTTTCAGCCCCTCTGTTTCAGCTCCTCTGTTTCAGCCCCTCTGTTTCTCGCCCTCTGTTTCAGCCCCTCTGTTTCAGCCCCTCTGTTTCACCCCCTCTGTTTCAGCCACTCTGTTTCAGCCCCACTCTTTCTCGCCCTCTGTTTCTCGCCCTCTGTTTCTCGCCCTCTGTTTCATCCCCTCTGTTTCAGCCCCTCTGTTTCAGACAATCTGTTTCTCGCCCTCTGTTTCAGCCCCTCTGTTTCAGCCCCTCTGTTTCAGCCCCTCTGTTTCTCGCCCTCTGTTTCTCGCCCTCTGTTTCTCGCCCTCTGTTTAAGGCCCTCTGTTTCAGCCCCTCTGGTTCTCGCCCTCTGTTTCTCGCCCTCTGTTTCAGCCCCTTTGTTTCAGCCCCTCTGTTTCAGCCCCTCTGTGTCAGCCCCTCTGTTTCAGCCTCACTGTTTCTCGCCCTCTTTTCAGCCCCTCTGTTTCAGCCCCTCTGTTTCTCGCCCTCTGTTTCTGCCCCTCTGTTTCAGCCCCTCTGTTTCAGCCCCTCTGTTTCAGCCCCTCTGTTTCTCGCCCTCTGTTTCTCGCCCTCTGTTTCTCGCCCTCTGTTTCATCCCCTCTGTTTCAGCCCCTCTGTTTCAGACCCTCTGTTTCTCGCCCTCTGTTTCAGCCCCTCTGTTTCAGCCCCTCTGTTTCAGCCCCTCTGTTTCTCGCCCTCTGTTTCTCGCCCTCTGTTTCAGGCCCTCTGTTTCAGCCCCTCTGTTTCTCGCCCTCTGTTTCTCGCCCTCTGTTTCAGCCCCTCTGTTTCAGCCCCTCTGTTTCAGCCCCTCTGTGTCAGCCCCTCTGTTTCAGCCTCACTGTTTCTCGCCCTCTTTTCAGCCCCTCTGTTTCAGCCCCTCTGTTTCTCGCCCTCTGTTTCTGCCCCTCTGTTTCAGCCCCTCTGTTTCAGCCCCTCTGTTTCAGCCCCTCTGTTTCAGGGCCTCTGTTTCAGCCACTCTGTTTCTCGCCCTCTGTTTCTCGCCCTCTGTTTCTCGCTCTAAGCTTCACGCCCTCTGTTTCTCGCCCTCTGTTTCTCGCCCTCTGTTTCAGCCCCTCTGTTTCACCCCCTCTGTTTCAGCCCCTCTGTTTCAGCCCCTCTGTTTCAGCCCATCTGTTTCAGCTCCTCTGTTTCTCGCCCTCTGTTTCAGCCCCTCTCTTTCAGCCCCTCTGTTTCAGCCCCTCTGTTTCAGCCCCTCTGTTTCAGCCCCTCTGTTCCAGCCCCTCTGTTTCTCGCCCTCTGTTTCAGCCCCGCTGTTTCAGCCCCTCTGTTTCAGCCCCTCTGTTTCTCGCACTCTGTTTCTCGCCCTCTGTTTCTCGCCCTCTGTTTCAGCCACTCTGTTTCAGCCCCTCTGTTTCAGCCCCACTATTTAAGCCCCTCTGTTTCTCGCATTCTGTTTCAGCACCTCTGTTTCTCGCCCTCTGTTTCTCGCCCTCTGTTTCAGCCCCTCTGTTTCAGCCCCTCTGTTTCAGCCCCTCTGTTTCAGCCCCTCTTTTTCAGCCACTCTGTTTCAGACCCTCTGTTTCAGCCCCTCTGTTTCAGCCCCTCTGTTTCTCGCTCTCTGTTTCTCGCCCTCTGTTTCAGCCCCTCTGTTTCTCGCCCACTGTTTCAGCCCCTCTGTTTCTCGCCCTCTGTTTCAGCCCCTCTGTTTCAGCCCCTCTGTTTCAGCCCCACTGTTTCTCGCCCTCTTTTCAGCCCCTCTGTTTCAGCCCCTCTGTTTCTCGCCATCTGTTTATGCCGCTCTGTTTCACCCCCTCTGTTTCAGCCCCTCTGTTTCAGCCCCTCTGTTTCTCGCCCTCTGTTTCTCGCCCTCTGTTTTAGCCACTCTTTTTCAGCCCCTCTGTTTCAGCCCCTCTGTTTCAGCCCCTCTGTTTCAGGGCCTCTGTTTCAGCCCCTCTGTTTCTCGCCCTCTGTTTCTCGCCCTCTGTTTCTCGCCCTCTGTTTCAGCCCCTCTGTTTCACCCCCTCTGTTTCAGCCCCTCTGTTTCTCGCCCTCTGTTTCTCGCCCTCTGTTTCTCGCCCTCTGTTTCAGTCCCTCTGTTTCAGCCCCTCTGTTTCTCGCCCTCTGTTTCTCGCCCTCTGTTTCAGCCCCTCTGTTTCAGTCCCTCTGTTTCAGCCCCTCTGTTTCAGCCCCTCTGTTTCAGCCTCACTGTTTCTCGCCCTCTTTTCAGCCCCACTGTTTCAGCCCCTCTGTTTCTCGCCCTCTGTTTCTGCCCCTCTGATTCAGCCCCTCTGTTTCAGCCCCTCTGTTTCAGCCCCTCTGTTTCTCGCCCTCTGTTTCTCGCCCTCTGTTTCAGCCCCTCTTTTTCAGCACCTCTGTTTCAGCCCCTCTGTTTCTCGCCCTCTGTTTCTCGCCCTCTGTTTCTCGCTCTCTGTTTCACGCCCTCTGTTTCTCGCCCTCTGTTTCTCGCCCTCTGTTTCAGCCCCTCTGTTTCAACCCCTCTGTTTCAGCCCCTCTGTTTCTCGCCCTCTGTTTCTCGCCCTCTGTTTCTCGCCCTCTGTTTCTCGCCCTTTGTTTCAGCCCCTCTTTTTCAGCACCTCTGTTTCAGCCCCTCTGTTTCTCGCCCTCTGTTTCTCGCCCTCTGTTTCTCACTCTCTGTTTCAGCCCCTCTGTTTCTCGCCCTCTGTTTCAGCCCCTCTGTTTCAGCTCCTCTGTTTCAGCCCCTCTGTTTCTCGCCCTCTGTTTCAGCCCCTCTGTTTCAGTCCCTCTGTTTCACCCCCTCTGTTTCAGCCACTCTGTTTCAGCCCCACTCTTTCTCGCCCTCTGTTTCTCGCCCTCTGTTTCTCGCCCTCTGTTTCATCCCCTCTGTTTCAGCCCCTCTGTTTCAGCCCCTCTGTTTCAGCCCCTCTGTTTCAGCCCCTCTGTTTCTCGCCCTCTTTTTCTCGCCCTCTGTTTCTCGCCCTCTGTTTCAGGCCCTCTGTTTCAGCCCCTCTGTTTCTCGCCCTCTGTTTCTCGCCCTCTGTTTCAGCCCCTCTGTTTCAGCCCCTCTGTTTCAGCCCCTCTGTTTCAGCCCCTCTGTTTCTCGCACTCTGTTTCTCGCCCTCTGTTTCTCGCCCTCTGTTTCTCGCCAACTGTTTCAGCCCCTCTGTTTCAGCCCCTCTGTTTCAGCCCCTCTGTTTCTTGCCCTCTGTTTCAGCCCCTCTGTTTCAGCCCCTCAGTTTCAGCCCCTCAGTTTCAGCCCCACTGTTTCTCGCCCTCTGTTTCTCGTCCTCTGTTTCAGCCCCTCTGTTTCAGCCACTCTGTTTCTCAACCTCTGTTTCAGCCCCTCTGTTTCTCGCCCTCTGTTTCAGCCCCTCTGTTTCAGCCCCTCTGTTTCAGCCACTCTGTTTCTCGCCCTCTGTTTCTCGCCCTCTGTTTCTCGCCCTTTGCTTCTCGCCCTCTGTTTCAGCCCCTCTGTTTCAGCCCCTCTGTTTCAGCCCCTCTGTTTCAGCCCCTCTGTATCAGCACCTCTGTTTCAGCCCCTCTGTTTCAGCCCCTCTGTTTCAGCCCCTCTCTTTGAACCCCTCTGTTTCAGCCCCTCTGTTTCAGCCCCTCTGTTTCAGCCCCTCTGTTTCTCGCCCTCTGTTTCTCTCCCTCTGTTTCTCGCCCTCTGTTTCAGCACCTCTGTTTCAGCCCCTCTGTTTCAGCCCATCTGTTTCAGCCCCTCTGTTTCTCGCCCTCTGTTTCAGCCCCTCTCTTTCAGACCCTCTGTTTCAGCCCCTCTGTTTCTCGCCCTCTCTTTCAGCCCCTCTGTTTCAGCCCCTCTGTTTCTCGCCCTTTGTTTCAGCCCCGCTGTTTCAGCCCCTCTGTTTCAGCCCCACTGTTTCTCGCACTCTGTTTCTCGCCCTCTGTTTCTCGCCCTCTGTTTCAGCCACTCATATTCAGCCCCTCAGCTTCAGCCCCTCTGTTTCAGCCCCTCTGTTTCAGCCCCACTGTTTCAGCCCCTCTGTTTCTCGCCCTCTGTTTCTCGCCCTCTGTTTCTCGCCCTCTGTTTCAGCCCCTCTGTTTCAGCCCCTCTGTTTCTCGCCCTCTGTTTTAGCCCCTCTTTTTCAGCCCCTCTGTTTCAGCCCCTCTGTTTCAGCCCCTCTGTTTCAGGGCCTCTGTTTCAGCCCCTCTGTTTTTCGCCCTCTGTTTCTCGCCCTCTGTTTCTCGCTCTCTGTTTCACGCCCTCTGTTTCTCGCCCTCTGTTTCTCGCCCTCTGTTTCAGCCCCTATGTTTCACCCCCTCTGTTTCAGCCCCTCTGTTTCTCGCCCTCTGTTTCTCGCCCTCTGTTTCTCGCCCTCTGTTTCAGCCCCTCTGTTTCAGCCCCTCTGTTTCTCGCCCTCTGTTTCTCGCCCTCTGTTTCAGCCCCTCTGTTTCAGTCCCTCTGTTTCACCCCCTCTGTTTCAGCCCCTCTGTTTCAGCCTCACTGTTTCTCGCCCTCTTTTCAGCCCCACTGTTTCAGCCCCTCTGTTTCTCGCCCTCTGTTTCTGCCCCTCTGATTCAGCCCCTCTGTTTCAGCCCCTCTGTTTCAGCCCCTCTGTTTCTCGCCCTCTGTTTCTCGCCCTCTGTTTCAGCCCCTCTTTTTCAGCACCTCTGTTTCAGCCCCTCTGTTTCTCGCCCTCTGTTTCTCGCCCTCTGTTTCTCGCTCTCTGTATCACGCCCTCTGTTTCTCGCCCTCTGTTTCTCGCCCTCTGTTTCAGCCCCTCTGTTTCAACCCCTCTGTTTCAGCCCCTCTGTTTCTCGCCCTCTGTTTCTCGCCCTCTGTTTCTCGCCCTCTGTTTCAGCCCCTCTTTTTCAGCACCTCTGTTTCAGCCCCTCTGTTTCTCGCCCTCTGTTTCTCGCCCTCTGTTTCTCACTCTCTGTTTCATGCCCTCTGTTTCTCGCCCTCTGTTTCAGCCCCTCTGTTTCAGCTCCTCTGTTTCAGCCCCTCTGTTTCTCGCCCTCTGTTTCAGCCCCTCTGTTTCAGTCCCTCTGTTTCACCCCCTCTGTTTCAGCCACTCTGTTTCAGCCCCACTCTTTCTCGCCCTCTGTTTCTCGCCCTCTGTTTCTCGCCCTCTGTTTCATCCCCTATGTTTCAGCCCCTCTGTTTCTCGCCCTCTTTTTCTCGCCCTCTGTTTCTCGCCCTCTGTTTCAGGCCCTCTGTTTCAGCCCCTCTGTTTCTCGCCCTCTGTTTCTCGCCCTCTGTTTCAGCCCCTCTGTTTCAGCCCCTCTGTTTCAGCCCCTCTGTTTCAGCCCCTCTGTTTCTCGCACTCTGTTTCTCGCCCTCTGTTTCTCGCCCTCTGTTTCTCGCCAACTGTTTCAGCCCCTCTGTTTCAGCCCCTCTGTTTCAGCCCCTCTGTTTCTTGCCCTCTGTTTCAGCCCCTCTGTTTCAGCCCCTCAGTTTCAGCCCCTCAGTTTCAGCCCCACTGTTTCTCGCCCTCTGTTTCTCGTCCTCTGTTTCAGCCCCTCTGTTTCAGCCACTCTGTTTCTCAACCTCTGTTTCAGCCCCTCTGTTTCTCGCCCTCTGTTTCATCCCCTCTGTTTCAGCCCCTCTGTTTCAGCCACTCTGTTTCTCGCCCTCTGTTTCTCGCACTCTGTTTCTCGCCCTATGTTTCTCGCCCTCTGTTTCAGCCCCTCTGTTTCAGCCCCTCTGTTTCAGCCCCTCTGTTTCAGCTCCTCTGTTTCTCGCCCTCTCTTTCAGCCCCTCTGTTTCAGCCCCTCTGTTTCAGCCCCTCCCTTTGAACCCCTCTGTTTCAGCCCCTCTGTTTCAGCTTCTCTGTTTCAGCCCCTCTGTTTCTCGCCCTCTGTTTCTCTCCCTCTGTTAATGGCCCTCTGTTTCAGCACCTCTGTTTCAGCCCCTCTGTTTCAGCCCATCTGTTTCAGCCCCTCTGTTTCTCGCCCTCTGTTTCAGCCCCTCTCTTTCAGCCCCTCTGTTTCAGCCCCTCTGTTTCTCGCCCTCTGTTTCAGCCCCTCTGTTTCAGCCCCTCTGTTTCTCGCCCTTTGTTTCAGCCCCGCTGTTTCAGCCCCTCTGTTTCAGCCCCACTGTTTCTCGCCCTCTGTTTCTCGCCCTCTGTTTCAGCCACTCATATTCAGCCCCTCTGTTTCAGCCCCTCTGTTTCAGCCCCTCTGTTTCAGCCCCACTGTTTCAGCCCCTCTGTTTCTCGTACTCTGTTTCAGCCCCTCTGTTTCAGCTCCTCTGTTTCTCAGCCTCTGTTTCAGCCCCTCTGTTTCTCGCCCTCTGTTTCAGCCCCTCTGTTTCAGCCCCTCTGTTTCAGCCCCTCTGTTTCAGCCACTCTGTTTCTCGCCCTCTGTTTCACGCCCTCTGTTTCTCGCCCTCTGTTTCTCGCCCTCTGTTTCTCGCTCTCTGTTTCACGCCCTCTGTTTCTCGCCCTCTGTTTCTCGCCATCTGTTTCAGCCCCTCTGTTTCACCCCCTCTGTTTCAGCCCCTGTGTTTCTCGCCCTCTGTTTCTCGCCCTCTGTTTCAGCCCCTCTGTTTCAGCCCCTCTGTTTCAGCCCCTCTGTTTCTCGCCCTCTGTTTCTCGCCCTCTGTTTCAGCCCCTCTGTTTAACCCCCTCTGTTTCAGCCCCTCTGTTTCTCGCCCTCTGTTTCTCGCCCTCTGTTTCAGCCCCTCTGTTTCACCCCCTCTGTTTCAGCCCCTCTGTTTCTCGCCCTCTGTTTCTCGCCCTCTGTTTCAGGCCCTCTGTTTCAGCCCCTCTGTTTCTCGCCCTCTGTTTCTCGCCCTCTGTTTCTCGCCCTCTGTTTCAGCCGCTCTGTTTCAGCCCCTCTGTTTCACCCCCTCTGTTTCAGCCCCTCTGTTTCTCGCCCTCTGTTTCTCGCCCTCTGTTTCTCGCCCTCTGTTTCAGCCACTCTTTTTCAGCACCTCTGTTTCAGCCCCTCTGTTTCTCGCCCCCTGTTTCTCGCCCTCTGTTTCTGCCCCTCTGATTCAGCCCCTCTGTTTCACCCCTCTGTTTCAGCCCCTCTGTTTCTCGCCCTCTGTTTCTCGCCCTCTGTTTCAGCCCCTCTTTTTCAGCACCTCTGTTTCAGCCCCTCTGTTTCTCGCCCTCTGTTTCTCGCCCTCTGTTTCTCGCTCTCTGTTTCACGCCCTCTGTTTCTCGCCCTCTGTTTCTCGCCCTCTGTTTCAGCCCCTCTGTTTCAACCCCTCTGTTTCAGCCCCTCTGTTTCTCGCCCTCTGTTTCTCGCCCTCTGTTTCTCGCCCTCTGTTTCTCGCCCTCTGTTTCAGCCCCTCTTTTTCAGCACCTCTGTTTCAGCCCCTCTGTTTCTCGCCCTCTGTTTCTCGCCCTCTGTTTCTCACTCTCTGTTTCAGCCCCTCTGTTTCTCGCCCTCTGTTTCAGCCCCTCTGTTTCAGCTCCTCTGTTTCAGCCCCTCTGTTTCTCGCCCTCTGTTTCAGCCCCTCTGTATCAGCCCCTCTGTTTCACCCCCTCTGTTTCAGCCACTCTGTTTCAGCCCCACTCTTTCTCGCCCTCTGTTTCTCGCCCTCTGTTTCTCGCCCTCTGTTTCATCCCCTCTGTTTCAGCCCCTCTGTTTCAGACCCTCTGTTTCAGCCCCTCTGTTTCAGCCCCTCTTTTTCAGCCACTCTGTTTCTCGCCCTCTCTTTCAGCCCCTCTGTTTCAGCCCCTCTGTTTCAGCCCCTCTGTTTCTCGCCCTCTGTTTCTCGCCCTCTATTTCAGCCCCTCTGTTTCACCCCCTCTGTTTCAGCCCCTCTGTTTCAGCCCCTCTGTTTCTCGCACTCTGTTTCTCGCCCTCTGTTTCTCGCCCTCTGTTTCTCGCCAACTGTTTCAGCCCCTCTGTTTCAGCCCCTCTGTTTCAGCCCCTCTGTTTCTTGCCCTCTGTTTCAGCCCCTCTGATTCAGCCCCTCAGTTTCAGCCCCTCAGTTTCAGCCCCACTGTTTCTCGCCCTCTGTTTCTCGTCCTCTGTTTCAGCCCCTCTGTTTCAGCCACTCTGTTTCTCAACCTCTGTTTCAGCCCCTCTGTTTCTCGCCCTCTGTTTCAGCCCCTCTGTTTCAGCCCCTCTGTTTCAGCCACTCTGTTTCTCGCCCTATGTTTCTCGCCCTCTGTTTCTCGCCCTCTGTTGCTCGCCCTCTGTTTCAGCCCCTCTGTTTCAGCCCCTCTGTTTCAGCCCCTCTGTTTCAGCTCCTCTGTTTCTCGCCCTCTGTTTCAGCCGCTCTGTTTCAGCCCCTCTGTTTCAACCCCTCTGTTTCAGCCCCTCTGATTCAGCCTCTCTGTTTCAGCCCCTCTGTTTCACCCCCTCTGTTTCTCGCCCTCTGTTTCTCTCCCTCTGTTTCTCGCCCTCTGTTTCAGCACCTCTGTTTCAGCCCCTCTGTTTCAGCCCATCTGTTTCAGCCCCTCTGCTTCTCGCCCTCTGTTTCAGCCCCTCTCTTTCAGCCCCTCTGTTTCAGCCCCTCTGTTTCTCGCCCTCTGTTTCAGCCCCTCTGTTTCAGCCCCTCTGTTTCTCGCCCTTTGTTTCAGCCCCGCTGTTTCAGCCCCTCTGTTTCAGCCACACTGTTTCTCGCACTCTGTTTCAGCCACTCATATTCAGCCCCTCTGTTTCAGCCCCTCTGTTTCAGCCCCTCTGTTTCAGCCCCACTGTTTCAGCCCCTCTGTTTCTCGTACTCTGTTTCAGCCCCTCTGTTTCAGCTCCTCTGTTTCTCAGCCTCTGTTTCAGCCCCTCTGTTTCTCGCCCTCTGTTTCAGCCCCTCTGTTTCCGCCCCTCTGTTTCAGCCCCTCTGTTTCAGCCACTCTGTTTCTCGCCCTCTGTTTCTCGCCCTCTGTTTCTCGCCCTCTGTTTCTCGCCCTGTGTTTCTCGCTCTCTGTTTCACGCCCTCTGTTTCTCGCCCTCTGTTTCTCGCCCTCTGTTTCAGCCCCTCTGTTTCACCCCCTCTGTTTCAGCCCCTCTGTTTCTCGCCCTCTGTTTCTCGCCCTCTGTTTCAGCCCCTCTGTTTCAGCCCCTCTGTTTCAGCCCCTCTGTTTCTAGCCCTCTGTTTCTCGCCCTCTGTTTCAGCCCCTGTGTTTCACCCCCTCTGTTTCAGCCCCTCTGTTTCTCGCCCTCTGTTTCTCGCCCTCTGTTTCAGCCCCTATGTTTCACCCCCTCTGTTTCAGCCCCTCTGTTTCTCGCCCTCTGTTTCTCGCCCTCTGTTTCTCGCCCTCTGTTTCAGGCCCTCTGTTTCAGCCCCTCTGTTTCTCGCCCTCTGTTTCTCATCCTCTGTTTCAGCCCCTCTGTTTCTCGCCCTCTGTTTCAGCCCCTCTGTTTCACCCCCTCTGTTTCAGCCCCTCTGTTTCTCGCCCTCTGTTTCTCGCCCTCTGTTTCTCGCCCTCTGTTTCTCGCCCTCTGTTTCAGCCACTCTTTTTCAGCACCTCTTTTTCAGACCCTCTGTTTCTCGCCCTCTGTTTCTCGCTCTCTGTTTCAGCCCCTCTGTTTCTCGCCCTCTGTTTCAGCCCCTCTGTTTCAGCTCCTCTGTTTCAGCCCCTCTGTTTCTCGCCCTCTGTTTCAGCCCCTCTGTTTCAGCCCCTCTGTTTCACCCCCTCTGTTTCAGCCACTCTGTTTCAGCCCCACTCTTTCTCGCCCTCTGTTTCTCGCCCTCTGTTTCTCGCCCTCTGTTTCATCCCCTCTGTTTCAGCCCCTCTGTTTCAGACAATCTGTTTCTCGCCCTCTGTTTCAGCCCCTCTGTTTCAGCCCCTCTGTTTCAGCCCCTCTGTTTCTCGCCCTCTGTTTCTCGCCCTCTGTTTCTCGCCCTCTGTTTCAGGCCCTCTGTTTCAGCCCCTCTGGTTCTCGCCCTCTGTTTCTCGCCCTCTGTTTCAGCCCCTTTGTTTCAGCCCCTCTGTTTCAGCCCCTCTGTGTCAGCCCCTCTGTTTCAGCCTCACTGTTTCTCGCCCTCTTTTCAGCCCCTCTGTTTCAGCCCCTCTGTTTCTCGCCCTCTGTTTCTGCCCCTCTGTTTCAGCCCCTCTGTTTCAGCCCCTCTGTTTCAGCCCCTCTGTTTCTCGCCCTCTGTTTCTCGCCCTCTGTTTCTCGCCCTCTGTTTCATCCCCTCTGTTTCAGCCCCTCTGTTTCAGACCCTCTGTTTCTCGCCCTCTGTTTCAGCCCCTCTGTTTCAGCCCCTCTGTTTCAGCCCCTCTGTTTCTCGCCCTCTGTTTCTCGCCCTCTGTTTCTCGCCCACTGTTTCAGGCCCTCTGTTTCAGCCCCTCTGTTTCTCGCCCTCTGTTTCTCGCCTCTGTTTCAGCCCCTCTGTTTCAGCCCCTCTGTTTCAGCCCCTCTGTGTCAGCCCCTCTGTTTCAGCCTCACTGTTTCTCGCCCTCTTTTCAGCCCCTCTGTTTCAGCCCCTCTGTTTCTCGCCCTCTGTTTCTGCCCCTCTGTTTCAGCCCCTCTGTTTCAGCCCCTCTGTTTCAGCCCCTCTGTTTCAGGGCCTCTGTTTCAGCCACTCTGTTTCTCGCCCTCTGTTTCTCGCCCTCTGTTTCTCGCTCTAAGTTTCACGCCCTCTGTTTCTCGCCCTCTGTTTCTCGCCCTCTGTTTCAGCCCCTCTGTTTCACCCCCTCTGTTTCAGCCCCTCTGTTTCTCGCCCTCTGTTTCTCGCCCTCTGTTTCTCGCCCTCTGTTTCAGCCCCTCTGTTTCAGCCCCTCTGTTTCTCGCCCTCTGTTTCTCGCCCTCTGTTTCAGCCCTCTGTTTCAGCCCCTCTGTTTCAGCCCCTCTGGTTCAGCCCCTCTGTTTCAGCCTCACTGTTTCTCGCCCTCTTTTCAGCCCCACTGTTTCAGCCCCTCTGTTTCTCGCCCTCTGTTTCTGCCCCTCAGATTCAGCCCCTCTGTTTCAGCCCCTCTGATTCTGCCCCTCTGTTTCTCGCCCTCTGTTTCTCGCCCTCTGTTTCAGCCCCTCTTTTTCAGCACCTCTGTTTCAGCCCCTCTGTTTCTCGCACTCTGTTTCTCGCCCTCTGTTTCTCGTTCTCTGTTTCACGCCCTCTGTTTCTCGCCCTCTGTTTCTCGCCCTCTGTTTCAGCCCCTCTGTTTCACCCCCTCTGTTTCAGCCCCTATGTTTCTCGCCCTCTGTTTCTCGCCCTCTGTTTCTCGCCCTCTGTTTCTCGCCCTCTGTTTCAGCCAATCTTTTTCAGCACCTCTGATTCAGCCCCTCTGTTTCTCGCCGTCTGTTTCTCGCCCTCTGTTTCTCGCTCTCTGTTTCTGCCCCTGTGTTTCTCGCCCTCTGTTTCAGCCCCTCTGTTTCTCGCCCTCTGTTTCAGCCCCTCTGTTTCAGCCCCTCTGTTTCACCCCCTCTGTTTCAGCCCCTCTGTTTCAGCTCCACTCTTTCTCGCCCTCTGTTTCTCGCCCTCTGTTTCTCGCCCTCTGATTCATCCCCTCTGTTTCAGCCCCTCTGTTTCAGATCCTTTGTTTCTCGCCCTCTGTTTCAGCCCCTCTGTTTCAGCCCCTCTGTTTCAGCCCCTCTGTTTCTCGCCCTCTGTTTCTCGCCCTCTGTTTCAGGCCCTCTGTTTCAGCCCCTCTGTTTCTCGCCCTCTGTTTCTCGCCCTCTGTTTCAGCCCCTCTGTTTCAGCCCCTCTGTTTCTCGCCCTCTGTTTCTCGCCCTCTGTTTCAGCCCCTCTGTTTCAGCCCCTCTGTTTCAGCCCCTCTGTTTCAGCCCCTCTGTGTCAGCCCCTCTGTTTCAGCCTCACTGTTTCTCGCCCTCTTTTCAGCCCCTCTGTTTCAGCCCCTCTGTTTCTCGCCCTCTGTTTCTGCCCCTCTGTTTCAGCCCCTCTGTTTCAGCCCCTCTGTTTCAGCCCCTCTGTTTCTCGCCCTCTGTTTCTCGCCCTCTGTTTCAGCCCCTCTTTTTCAGCACCTCTGTTTCAGCCCCTCTGTTTCAGCCCCTCTGTTTCAGGCCCTCTGTTTCAGCCCCTCTGTTTCTCGCCCTCTGTTTCTCGCCCTTTGTTTCTCGCTCTCTGTTTCACGCCCTCTGTTTCTCGCCCTCTGTTTCTCGCCCTCTGTTTCAGCCAATCTGTTTCACCCTCTCTGTTTCAGCCCCTCTGTTTCTCGCCCTCTGTTTCTCGCCCTCTGTTTCTCGCCCTCTGTTTCAGCCCCTCTGTTTCAGCCCCTCTGTTTCAGCCACTCTGTTTCAGCCCCTCTGTTTCACCCCCTCTGTTCCAGCCCCTCTGTTTCTCGCCCTCTGTTTCAGCCCCTCTGTTTCAGCTCCTCTGTTTCAGCCCCTCTGTTTCTTGCCCTCTGTTTCAGCCCCTCTGATTCAGCCCCTCTGTTTCACCCCCTCTGTTTCAGCCCCTCTGTTTCAGCCCCACTCTTTCTCGCCCTCTGTTTCTCGCCCTCTGTTTCTCGCCCTCTGTTTCAGCCCCTCTGTTTCAGCCCCACTGTTTCAGACCCTCTGTTTCAGCCCCTCTGTTTCAGCTCCTCTGTTTCAGCCCCTCTGTTTCGCGCCCTCTGTTTCAGCCCCTCTGTTTCAGCCTCTCTGTTTCAGCCCCTCTGTTTCAGCCCCTCTGTTTCTCGCCCTCTGTTTCTCGCCCTCTATTTCAGCCCCTCTGTTTCAGCCCCTCTGTTTCAGCCCCTCTGTTTCTCGCACTCTGTTTCTCGCCCTCTGTTTCTCGCCCTCTGTTTCTCGCCAACAGTTTCAGCCCCTCTGTTTCAGCCCCTCTGTTTCTCGCCCTCTGTTTCTCGCCCTCTGTTTCAGCCCATCTGTTTCAGCCCCTCTGTTTCACGCCCTCTGTTTCAGCCCCTCTCTTTCAGCCCCTCTGTTTCAGCCCCTCTGTTTCAGCCCCTCTGTTTCAGCCCCTCTGTTCCAGCCCCTCTGTTTCTCGCCCTCTGTTTCAGCCCCGCTGTTTCAGCCACTCTGTTTCAGCCCCTCTGTTTCTCGCCCTCTGTTTCTCGCCCTCTGTTTCTCGCCCTCTGTTTCAGCCACTCTGATTCAGCCCCTCTGTTACAGCCCCTCTGATTCAGCCCCTCTGTTTCAGCCCCACTATTTAAGCCCCTCTGTTTCTCGCCCTCTGTTTCAGCCGCTCTGTTTCTCGCCCTCTGTTTCTCGCCCTCTGTTTCAGCCCCTCTGTTTCAGCCCCTCTGTTTCAGCCCCTCTGTTTCACCCCCTCTGTTTCAGCCTCTCTGTTTCTCGCCCTCTGTTTCAGCCCCTCTTTTTCAGCACCTCTGCTTCAGCCCCTCTGTTTCAGCCCCTCTGTTTCAGGCCCTCTGTTTCAGCCCCTCTGTTTCACCCCCTCTGTTTCAGCCCCTCTGTTTCAGCCCCACTCTTTCTCGCCCGCTGTTTCTCGCCCTCTGTTTCTCGCCCTCTGTTTCAGCCCCTCTGTTTCAGCCCCTCTGTTTCAGACCCTCTGTTTCAGCCCCTCTGTTTCAGCCCCTCTGTTTCAGCCCCTCTGTTTCTCGCCCTCTGTTTCAGCCCCTCTGTTTCAGCCCCTCTGTTTCAGCCCCTCTGTTTCTCGCCCTCTGTTTCTCGCCCACTATTTCAGCCCCTCTGTTTCAGCCCCTCTGTTTCAGCCCCTCTGTTTCTCGCACTCTGTTTCTCGCCCTCTGTTTCTCGCCCTCTGTTGCTCGCCAACAGTTTCAGCCCCTCTGTTTCAGCCCCTCTGTTTCTCGCCCTCTGTTTCTCGCCCTCTGTTTCAGCCCCTCTGTTTCTCGCCCTCTGTTTCAGCCCCTCTGTTTCAGCCCCTCTGTTTCAGCCCATCTGTTTCAGCCCCTCTGTTTCTCGCCCTCTGTTTCAGCCCCTCTCTTTCAGCCCCTCTGTTTCAGCCCCTCTGTTTCAGCCCCTCTGTTTCAGCCCCTCTGTTCCAGCCCCTCTGTTTCTCGCCCTCTGTTTCAGCCCCGCTGTTTCAGCCCCTCTGTTTCAGCCCCTCTGTTTCTCGCACTCTGTTTCTCGCCCTCTGTTTCTCGCCCTCTGTTTCAGCCACTCTGATTCAGCCCCTCTGTTACAGCCCCTCTGTTTCAGCCCCTCTGTTTCAGCCCCACTATTTAAGCCCTTCAGTTTCTCGCCCTCTGTTTCAGCCCCTCTGTTTCTCGCCCTCTGTTTCTCGCCCTCTGTTTCAGCCCCTCTGCTTCAGCCCCTCTGTTTCAGCCCCTCTGTTTCAGCCCCTCTTTTTCAGCCACTCTGTTTCTCGCCCTCTGTTTCAGCCCCTCTGTTTCAGCCCCTCTGTTTCTCGCTCTCTGTTTCACGCCCTCTGTTTCTCGCCCTCTGTTTATCGCCCTCTGTTTCAGCCAATCTGTTTCACCCCCTCTGTTTCAGCCCCTATGTTTCTCGCCCTCTGTTTCTCGCCCTCTGTTTCTCGCCCTCTGTTTCAGCCCCTCTGTTTCAGCCCCTCTGTTTCTCGCCCTCTGTTTCTCGCCCTCTGTTTCAGCCGCTCTGATTCAGCCCCTCTGTTACAGCCCCTCTGTTTCAGCCCCTCTGTTTCAGCCCCACTATTTAAGCCCCACTGTTTCTCAGCCTCTGTTTCAGCCCCTTTGTTTCACCCCCTCTGTTTCAGCCCCTCTGTTTCAGCCCCACTCTTTCTCGCCCTCTGTTTCTCGCCCTCTGTTTCTCGCCCTCTGTTTCAGCCCCTCAGTTTCAGCCCCTCTGTTTCAGACCCTCTGTTTCACCCCCTCTGTTTCAGCCCCTCTGTTTCAGCCCCACTCTTTCTCGCCCGCTGTTTCTCGCCCTCTGTTTCAGCCCCTCTGTTTCAGCCCCTCTGTTTCATACCCTCTGTTTCACCCCCTCTGTATCAGCACCTCTGTTTCAGCCCCTCTGTTTCAGCCCCTCTGTTTCAGGCCCTCTGTTTCAGCCCCTCTGTTTCACCCCCTCTGTTTCAGCCCCTCTGTTTTAGCCCCACTCTTTCTCGCCCGCTGTTTCTCGCCCTCTGTTTCTCGCCCTCTGTTTCAGCCCCTCTGTTTCAGCCCCTCTGTTTCAGACCCTCTGTTTCAGCCCCTCTGTTTCAGCCCCTCTGTTTCAGCCCCTCTGTTTCTCGCCCGCTGTTTCAGCCCCTCTGATTCAGCCCCTCTGTTTCAGCCCCTCTGTTTCTCGCCCTCTGTTTCTCGCCCACTATTTCAGCCCCTCTGTTTCAGCCCCTCTGTTTCTCGCACTCTGTTTCTCGCCCTCTGTTTCTCGCCCTCTGTTGCTCGCCAACAGTTTCAGCCCCTCTGTTTCAGCCCCTCTGTTTCTCGCCCTCTGTTTCTCGCCCTCTGTTTCAGCCCCTCTGTTTCTCGCCCTCTGTTTCAGCCCCTCTGTTTCAGCCCCTCTGTTTCAGCCCATCTGTTTCAGCCCCTCTGTTTCTCGCCCTCTGTTTCAGCCCCTCTCTTTCAGCCCCTCTGTTTCAGCCCCTCTGTTTCAGCCCCTCTGTTTCAGCCCCTCTGTTCCAGCCCCTCTGTTTCTCGCCCTCTGTTTCAGCCCCGCTGTTTCAGCCCCTCTGTTTCAGCCCCTCTGTTTCTCGCACTCTGTTTCTCGCCCTCTGTTTCTCGCCCTCTGTTTCAGCCACTCTGATTCAGCCCCTCTGTTACAGCCCCTCTGTTTCAGCCCCTCTGTTTCAGCCCCACTATTTAAGCCCTTCAGTTTCTCGCCCTCTGTTTCAGCCCCTCTGTTTCTCGCCCTCTGTTTCTCGCCCTCTGTTTCAGCCCCTCTGCTTCAGCCCCTCTGTTTCAGCCCCTCTGTTTCAGCCCCTCTTTTTCAGCCACTCTGTTTCTCGCCCTCTGTTTCAGCCCCTCTGTTTCAGCCCCTCTGTTTCTCGCTCTCTGTTTCACGCCCTCTGTTTCTCGCCCTCTGTTTATCGCCCTCTGTTTCAGCCAATCTGTTTCACCCCCTCTGTTTCAGCCCCTATGTTTCTCGCCCTCTGTTTCTCGCCCTCTGTTTCAGCCCCTCTGTTTCAGCCCCTCTGTTTCTCGCCCTCTGTTTCTCGCCCTCTGTTTCAGCCCCTCTGTTTCAGCCCCTCTGTTTCAGCCCCTCTGTTTCAGACCCTATGTTTCACCCCCTCTGTTTCAGCCCCTCTGTTTCAGCCCCACTCTTTCTCGCCCGCTGTTTCTCGCCCTCTGTTTCAGCCCCTCTGTTTCAGCCCCTCTGTTTCAGACCCTCTGTTTCACCCCCTCTGTATCAGCACCTCTGTTTCAGCCCCTCTGTTTCAGCCCCTCTGTTTCAGGCCCTCTGTTTCAGCCCCTCTGTTTCACCCCCTCTGTTTCAGCCCCTCTGTTTTAGCCCCACTCTTTCTCGCCCGCTGTTTCTCGCCCTCTGTTTCTCGCCCTCTGTTTCAGCCCCTCTGTTTCAGCCCCTCTGTTTCAGACCCTCTGTTTCAGCCCCTCTGTTTCAGCCCCTCTGTTTCAGCCCCTCTGTTTCTCGCCCTCTGTTTCAGCCCCTCTGTTTCAGCCCCTCTGTTTCAGCCCCTCTGTTTCTCGCCCTCTGTTTCTCGCCCACTATTTCAGCCCCTCTGTTTCAGCCCCTCTGTTTCAGCCCCTCTGTTTCTCGCACTCTGTTTCTCGCCCTCTGTTTCTCGCCCTCTGTTGCTCGCCAACAGTTTCAGCCCCTCTGTTTCAGCCCCTCTGTTTCTCGCCCTCTGTTTCTCGCCCTCTGTTTCAGCCCCTCTGTTTCTCGCCCTCTGTTTCAGCCCCTCTGTTTCAGCCCCTCTGTTTCAGCCCATCTGTTTCAGCCCCTCTGTTTCTCGCCCTCTGTTTCAGCCCCTCTGTTCCAGCCCCTCTGTTTCAGCCCCTCTGTTTCAGCCCCGCTGTTTCAGCCCCTCTGTTTCAGCCCCTCTGTTTCTCGCACTCTGTTTCTCGCCCTCTGTTTCTCGCCCTCTGTTTCAGCCACTCTGATTCAGCCCCTCTGTTACAGCCCCTCTGTTTCAGCCCCTCTGTTTCAGCCCCACTATTTAAGCCCTTCAGTTTCTCGCCCTCTGTTTCAGCCCCTCTGTTTCTCGCCCTCTGTTTCTCGCCCTCTGTTTCAGCCCCTCTGCTTCAGCCCCTCTGTTTCAGCCCCTCTGTTTCAGCCCCTCTTTTTCAGCCACTCTGTTTCTCGCCCTCTGTTTCAGCCCCTCTGTTTCAGCCCCTCTGTTTCTCGCTCTCTGTTTCACGCCCTCTGTTTCTCGCCCTCTGTTTATCGCCCTCTGTTTCAGCCAATCTGTTTCACCCCCTCTGTTTCAGCCCCTATGTTTCTCGCCCTCTGTTTCTCGCCCTCTGTTTCTCGCCCTCTGTTTCAGCCCCTCTGTTTCAGCCCCTCTGTTTCTCGCCCTCTGTTTCTCGCCCTCTGTTTCAGCCACTCTGATTCAGCCCCTCTGTTACAGCCCCTCTGTTTCAGCCCCTCTGTTTCAGCCCCACTATTTAAGCCCCACTGTTTCTCAGCCTCTGTTTCAGCCCCTCTGTTTCACCCCCTCTGTTTCAGCCACTCTGTTTCAGCCCCACTCTTTCTCGCCCTCTGTTTCTCGCCCTCTGTTTCTCGCCCTCTGTTTCAGCCCCTCTGTTTCAGCCCCTCTGTTTCAGACCCTCTGTTTCAGCCCCGCTGTTTCAGCCCCTCTGTTTCAGCCCCTCTGTTTCTCGCCCTCTGTTTCAGCCCCTCTGTTTCAGCCCCTCTGTTTCAGCCCCTCTGTTTCTCGCCCTCTGTTTCGCGCCCTCTATTTCAGCCCCTCTGTTTCAGCCCCTCTGTTTCAGCCCCTCTGTTTCTCGCACTCTGTTTCTCGCCCTCTGTTTCTCGCCCTCTGTTGCTCGCCAACAGTTTCAGCCCCTCTGTTTCAGCCCCTCTGTTTCTCGCCCTCTGTTTCTCGCCCTCTGTTTCAGCCCCTCTGTTTCTCGCCCTCTGTTTCAGCCCCTCTGTTTCAGCCCCTCTGTTTCAGCCCATCTGTTTCAGCCCCTCTGTTTCTCGCCCTCTGTTTCAGCCCCTCTGTTTCAGCCCCTCTGTTTCTCGCCCTCTGTTTCAGCCCCTCTGTTTCAGCCCCTCTGTTTCAGCCCCTCTGTTTCAGCCCCTCTGTTCCAGCCCCTCTGTTTCTCGCCCTCTGTTTCAGACCCGCTGTTTCAGCCCCTCTGTTTCAGCCCCTCTGTTTCTCGCACTCTGTTTCTAGCCCTCTGTTTCTCGCCCTCTGTTTCAGCCACTCTGATTCAGCCCCTCTGTTACAGCCCCTCTGTTTCAGCCCCTCTGTTTCAGCCCCACTATTTAAGCCCCTCTGTTTCTCGCCCTCTGTTTCAGCCCCTCTGTTTCTCGCCCTCTGTTTCTCGCCCTCTGTTTCAGCCCCTCTGTTTCAGCCCCTCTGTTTCAGCCCCTCTGTTTCAGCCCCTCTTTTTCAGCCACTCTGTTTCAGCCCCTCTGTTTCAGCCCCTCTGTTTCAGCCCCTCTGTTTCTCGCTCTCTGTTTCTCGCCCTCTGTTTCAGCCCCTCTGTTTCTCGCCCACTGTTTCAGCCCCTCTGTTTCTCGCCCTCTGTTTCAGCCCCTCTGTTTCAGCCCCTCTGTTTCAGCCCCTATGTTTCAGCCCCACTGTTTCTCGCCCTCTTTTCAGCCCCTCTGTTTCAGCCCCTCTGTTTCTCGCCCTCTGTTTATGCCCCTCTGTTTCAGCCCCTCTGTTTCAGCCCCTCTGTTTCAGCCCCTCTGTTTCTCGCCCTCTGTTTCTCGCCCTCTGTTTCAGCCCCTCTTTTTCAGCCCCTCTGTTTCAGCCCCTCTGTTTCAGCCCCTCTGTTTCAGGGCCTCTGTTTCAGCCACTCTGTTTCTCGCCCTCTGTTTCTCGCCCTCTGTTTCTCGCTCTCTGTTTCACGCCCTCTGTTTCTCGCCCTCTGTTTCTCGCCCTCTGTTTCAGCCCCTCTGTTTCACCCCCTCTGTTTCAGCCCCTCTGTTTCTCGCCCTCTGTTTCTCGCCCTCTGTTTCTCGCCCTCTGTTTCAGCCCCTCTGTTTCAGCCTCTCTGTTTCTCGCCCTCTGTTTCTCGCCCTCTGTTTCAGCCCCTCTGTTTCAGCCCCTCTGTTTCAGCCCCTCTGTTTCAGCCCCTCTGTTTCAGCCACTCTGTTTCTCGCCCTCTTTTCAGCCCCACTGTTTCAGCCCCTCTGTTTCTCGCCCTCTGTTTCTGCCCCTCTGATTCAGCCCCTCTGTTTCAGCCCCTCTGTATCTGCCCCTCTGTTTCTCGCCCTCTGTTTCTCGCCCTCTGTTTCAGCCCCTCTTTTTCAGCACCTCTGTTTCAGCCCCTCTGTTTCTCGCCCTCTGTTTCAGCCCCTCTGTTCCAGCCCCTCTGTTTCTCGCCCTCTGTTTCAGACCCGCTGTTTCAGCCCCTCTGTTTCAGCCCCTCTGTTTCTCGCACTCTGTTTCTAGCCCTCTGTTTCTCGCCCTCTGTTTCAGCCACTCTGATTCAGCCCCTCTGTTACAGCCCCTCTGTTTCAGCCCCTCTGTTTCAGCCCCACTATTTAAGCCCCTCTGTTTCTCGCCCTCTGTTTCAGCCCCTCTGTTTCTCGCCCTCTGTTTCTCGCCCTCTGTTTCAGCCCCTCTGTTTCAGCCCCTCTGTTTCAGCCCCTCTGTTTCAGCCCCTCTTTTTCAGCCACTCTGTTTCAGCCCCTCTGTTTCAGCCCCTCTGTTTCAGCCCCTCTGTTTCTCGCTCTCTGTTTCTCGCCCTCTGTTTCAGCCCCTCTGTTTCTCGCCCACTGTTTCAGCCCCTCTGTTTCTCGCCCTCTGTTTCAGCCCCTCTGTTTCAGCCCCTCTGTTTCAGCCCCTATGTTTCAGCCCCACTGTTTCTCGCCCTCTTTTCAGCCCCTCTGTTTCAGCCCCTCTGTTTCTCGCCCTCTGTTTATGCCCCTCTGTTTCAGCCCCTCTGTTTCAGCCCCTCTGTTTCAGCCCCTCTGTTTCTCGCCCTCTGTTTCTCGCCCTCTGTTTCAGCCCCTCTTTTTCAGCCCCTCTGTTTCAGCCCCTCTGTTTCAGCCCCTCTGTTTCAGGGCCTCTGTTTCAGCCACTCTGTTTCTCGCCCTCTGTTTCTCGCCCTCTGTTTCTCGCTCTCTGTTTCACGCCCTCTGTTTCTCGCCCTCTGTTTCTCGCCCTCTGTTTCAGCCCCTCTGTTTCACCCCCTCTGTTTCAGCCCCTCTGTTTCTCGCCCTCTGTTTCTCGCCCTCTGTTTCTCGCCCTCTGTTTCAGCCCCTCTGTTTCAGCCTCTCTGTTTCTCGCCCTCTGTTTCTCGCCCTCTGTTTCAGCCCCTCTGTTTCAGCCCCTCTGTTTCAGCCCCTCTGTTTCAGCCACTCTGTTTCTCGCCCTCTTTTCAGCCCCACTGTTTCAGCCTCTCTGTTTCTCGCCCTCTGTTTCTGCCCCTCTGATTCAGCCCCTCTGTTTCAGCCCCTCTGTTTCTGCCCCTCTGTTTCTCGCCCTCTGTTTCTCGCCCTCTGTTTCAGCCCCTCTTTTTCAGCACCTCTGTTTCAGCCCCTCTGTTTCTCGCCCTCTGTTTCTCACCCTCTGTTTCTCGCTCTCTGTTTCACGCCCTCTGTTTCTCGCCCTCTGTTTCTCGCCCTCTGTTTCAGCCCCTCTGTTTCACCCCCTCTGTTTCAGCCCCTCTGTTTCTCGCCCTCTGTTTCTCGCCCTCTGTTTCTCGCTCTCTGTTTCAGCCCCTCTGTTTCTCGCCCTCTGTTTCAGCCCCTCTGTTTCAGCTCCTCTGTTTCAGCCCCTCTGTTTCTCGCCCTCTGTTTCAGCCCCTCTGTTTCAGCCCCTCTGTTTCACCCCCTCTGTTTCAGCCACTCTGATTCAGCCTCACTCTTTCTCGCCCTCTGTTTCTCGCCCTCTGTTTCTCGCCCTCTGTTTCATCCCCTCTGTTTCAGCCCCTCTGTTTCAGACCCTCTGTTTCAGCCCCTCTGTTTCAGCCCCTCTTTTTCAGCCCCTCTGTTTCTCGCCCTCTGTTTCAGCCCCTCTGTTTCAGCCCCTCTGTTTCAGCCCCTCTGTTTCTCGCCCTCTGTTTCTCGCCCTCTATTTCAGCCCCTCTGATTCAGCCCCTCTGTTTCAGCCCCTCTGTTTCAGCCCCTCTGTTTCTCGCCCTCTGTTTCTCGCCCTCTGTTTCTCGCCAACTGTTTCAGCCCCTCTGTTTCAGCCCCTCTGTTTCAGCCCCTCTGTTTCTTGCCCTCTGTTTCAGCCCCTCTGTTTCAGCCCCTCAGTTTCAGCCCCTCAGTTTCAGCCCCACTGTTTCTCGCCCTCTGTTTCGCGTCCTCTGTTTCAGCCCCTCTATTGCAGCCACTCTGTTTCTCAACCTCTGTTTCAGCCCCTCTCTTTCTCGCCCTCTGTTTCAGCCCCTCTGTTTCAGCCCCTCTGTTTCAGCCACTCTGTTTCTCGCCCTCTGTTTCTCGCCCTCTGTTTCTCGCCATCTGTTTCTCGCCCTCTGTTTCAGCCCCTCTGTTTCAGCCCCTCTGTTTCAGCCCCTCTGTTTCAGCTCCTCTGTTTCTCGCCCTCTGTTTCAGCCCCTCTGTTTCAGCCCCTCTGTTTCAACCCCTCTGTTTCAGCCCCTCTGTTTCAGCCCCTCTGTTTCACCCCCTCTGTTTCTCGCCCACTGTTTCTCTCCCTCTGTTTCTCGCCCTCTGTTTCAGCACCTCTGTTTCAGCCCCTCTGTTTCAGCCCATCTGTTTCAGCCCCTCTGTTTCTCGCCCTCTGTTTCAGCCCCTCTCTTTCAGCCCCTCTGTTTCAGCCCCTCTGTTTCTCGCCCTCTGTTTCAGCCCCTCTGTTTCAGCCCCTCTGTTTCTCGCCCTTTGTTTCATCCCCGCTGTTTCAGCCCCTCTGTTTCAGCCCCTCTGTTTTTCGCACTCTGTTTCTCGCCCTCTGTTTCTCGCCCTCTGTTTCAGCCACTCATATTCTGCCCAACTGTTTCAGCCCCTCTGTTTCAGCCCCTCTGTTTCAGCCCCACTGTTTCAGCCCCTCTGTTTCTCGTACTCTGTTTCAGCCACTCTGTTTCAGCTCCTCTGTTTCTCAGCCTCTGTTTCAGCCCCTCTGTTTCTCGCCCTCTGTTTCAGCCCCTCTGTTTCACCCCATCTGTTTCAGCCCCTCTGTTTCTCGCCCTCTGTTTCTCGCCCTCTGTTTCTCGCCCTCTGTTTCAGGCCCTCTGTTTCAGCCCCTCTGTTTCAGCCCCTCTGTTTCAGCTCCTCTGTTTCTCGCCCTCTGTTTCAGCCCCTCTGTTTCAGCCCCTCTGTTTCAACCCCTCTGTTTCAGCCCCTCTGTTTCAGCCCCTCTGTTTCACCCCCTCTGTTTCTCGCCCACTGTTTCTCTCCCTCTGTTTCTCGCCCTCTGTTTCAGCACCTCTGTTTCAGCCCCTCTGTTTCAGCCCCTCTGTTTCAGCCCCTCTGTTTCTTGCCCTCTGTTTCAGCCCCTCTGTTTCAGCCCCTCAGTTTCAGCCCCTCAGTTTCAGCCCCACTGTTTCTCGCCCTCTGTTTCGCGTCCTCTGTTTCAGCCCCTCTATTGCAGCCACTCTGTTTCTCAACCTCTGTTTCAGCCCCTCTCTTTCTCGCCCTCTGTTTCAGCCCCTCTGTTTCAGCCCCTCTGTTTCAGCCACTCTGTTTCTCGCCCTCTGTTTCTCGCCCTCTGTTTCTCGCCATCTGTTTCTCGCCCTCTGTTTCAGCCCCTCTGTTTCAGCCCCTCTGTTTCAGCCCCTCTGTTTCAGCTCCTCTGTTTCTCGCCCTCTGTTTCAGCCCCTCTGTTTCAGCCCCTCTGTTTCAACCCCTCTGTTTCAGCCCCTCTGTTTCAGCCCCTCTGTTTCACCCCCTCTGTTTCTCGCC
This sequence comes from Stegostoma tigrinum, assembly GCF_030684315.1. Classification (NCBI taxonomy): domain Eukaryota; kingdom Metazoa; phylum Chordata; class Chondrichthyes; order Orectolobiformes; family Stegostomatidae; genus Stegostoma; species Stegostoma tigrinum. The sequence continues at coordinate 632,908 of NW_026728048.1, read as the reverse complement.
CACTGTTTCTCTCCCTCTGTTTCTCGCCCTCTGTTTCAGCACCTCTGTTTCAGCCCCTCTGTTTCAGCCCATCTGTTTCAGCCCCTCTGTTTCTCGCCCTCTGTTTCAGCCCCTCTCTTTCAGCCCCTCTGTTTCAGCCCCTCTGTTTCTCGCCCTCTGTTTCAGCCCCTCTGTTTCAGCCCCTCTGTTTCTCGCCCTTTGTTTCATCCCCGCTGTTTCAGCCCCTCTGTTTCAGCCCCTCTGTTTTTCGCACTCTGTTTCTCGCCCTCTGTTTCTCGCCCTCTGTTTCAGCCACTCATATTCTGCCCAACTGTTTCAGCCCCTCTGTTTCAGCCCCTCTGTTTCAGCCCCACTGTTTCAGCCCCTCTGTTTCTCGTACTCTGTTTCAGCCACTCTGTTTCAGCTCCTCTGTTTCTCAGCCTCTGTTTCAGCCCCTCTGTTTCTCGCCCTCTGTTTCAGCCCCTCTGTTTCACCCCATCTGTTTCAGCCCCTCTGTTTCTCGCCCTCTGTTTCTCGCCCTCTGTTTCTCGCCCTCTGTTTCAGGCCCTCTGTTTCAGCCCCTCTGTTTCTCGCCCTCTGTTTCTCGCCCTCTGTTTCAGCCCCTCTGTTTCAGCCCCTCTGTTTCAGCCCCTCTGTGTCAGCCCCTCTGTTTCAGCCTCACTGTTTCTCGCCCTCTTTTCAGCCCCTCTGTTTCAGCCCCTCTGTTTCTCGCCCTCTGTTTCTGCCCCTCTGTTTCGGCCCCTCTGTTTCAGCCCCTCTGTTTCAGCCCCTCTGTTTTTCGCACTCTGTTTCTCGCCCTCTGTTTCTCGCCCTCTGTTTCAGCCACTCATATTCTGCCCAACTGTTTCAGCCCCTCTGTTTCAGCCCCTCTGTTTCAGCCCCACTGTTTCAGCCCCTCTGTTTCTCGTACTCTGTTTCAGCCACTCTGTTTCAGCTCCTCTGTTTCTCAGCCTCTGTTTCAGCCCCTCTGTTTCTCGCCCTCTGTTTCAGCCCCTCTGTTTCACCCCATCTGTTTCAGCCCCTCTGTTTCTCGCCCTCTGTTTCTCGCCCTCTGTTTCTCGCCCTCTGTTTCAGGCCCTCTGTTTCAGCCCCTCTGTTTCTCGCCCTCTGTTTCTCGCCCTCTGTTTCAGCCCCTCTGTTTCAGCCCCTCTGTTTCAGCCCCTCTGTGTCAGCCCCTCTGTTTCAGCCTCACTGTTTCTCGCCCTCTTTTCAGCCCCTCTGTTTCAGCCCCTCTGTTTCTCGCCCTCTGTTTCTGCCCCTCTGTTTCAGCCCCTCTGTTTCAGCCCCTCTGTTTCAGCCCCTCTGTTTCTCGCCCTCTGTTTCTCGCCCTCTGTTTCAGCCCCTCTTTTTCAGCACCTCTGTTTCAGCCCCTCTGTTTCAGCCCCTCTGTTTCAGGCCCACTGTTTCAGCTCCTCTGTTTCTCGCCCTCTGTTTCTCGCCCTTTGTTTCTCGCTCTCTGTTTCACGCCCTCTGTTTCTCGCCCTCTGTTTCTCGCCCTCTGTTTCAGCCAATCTGTTTCACCCCCTCTGTTTCAGCCACTCTGTTTCTCGCCCTCTGTTTCTCGCCCTCTGTTTCTCGCCCTCTGTTTCAGCCCCTCTGTTTCAGCCCCTCTGTTTCAGCCCCTCTGTTTCAGCCCCTCTGTTTCACCCCCTCTGTTTCAGCCCCTCTGTTTCTCGCCCTCTGTTTCAGCCCCTCTGTTTCAGCTCCTCTGTTTCAGCCCCTCTGTTTCTCGCCCTCTGTTTCAGCCCCTCTGATTCAGCCCCTCTGTTTCACCCCAACTGTTTCAGCCCCTCTGTTTCAGCCCCACTCTTTCTCGCCCTCTGTTTCTCGCCTTCTGTTTCTCGCCCTCTGTTTCAGCCCCTCTGTTTCAGCCCCTCTGTTTCAGACCCTCTGTTTCAGCCCCTCTGTTTCAGCCCCTCTGTTTCAGCCCCTCTGTTTCTCGTCCTCTGTTTCAGCCCCTCTGTTTCAGCCCCTCCGTTTCAGCCCCTCTGTTTCAGCCCCTCTGTTTCTCGCCCTCTGTTTCTCGCCCTCTATTTCAGCCCCTCTGTTTCAGCCCCTCTGTTTCAGCCCCTCTGTTTCTCGCACTCTGTTTCTCGCCCTCTGTTTCTCGCCCTCTGTTTCTCGCCAACAGTTTCAGCCCCTCTGTTTCAGCCCCTCTGTTTCTCGCCCTCTGTTTCTCGCCCTCTGTTTCAGCCCCTCTGTTTCTCGCCCTCTGTTTCAGCCCCTCTGTTTCAGCCCCTCTGTTTCAGCCCATCTGTTTCAGCCCCTCTGTTCCTCGCCCTCTGTTTCAGCCGCTCTCTTTCAGCCCCTCTGTTTCAGCCCCTCTGTTTCAGCCCCTCTGTTTCAGCCCCTCTGTTCCAGCCCCTCTGTTTCTCGCCCTCTGTTTCAGCCCCGCTGTTTCAGCCCCTCTGTTTCAGCCCCTATGTTTCTAGCACTCTGTTTCTCGCCCTCTGTTTCTCGCCCTCTGTTTCAGCCACTCTGATTCAGCCCCTCTGTTACAGCCCCTCTGTTTCAGCCCCTCTGTTTCAGCCCCACTATTTAAGCCCCTCTGTTTCTCTCCCTCTGTTTCAGCCCCTCTGTTTCTCGCAATCTGTTTCTCGCCCTCTGTTTCAGCCCCTCTGTTTCAGCCCCTCTGTTTCAGCCCCTCTGTTTCACCCCCTCTGATTCAGCCCCTCTGTTTCTCGCCCTCTGTTTCAGCCCCTCTTTTCCAGCACCTCTGTTTCAGCCCCTCTGTTTCAGCCCCTCTGTTTCAGGCCCTCTGTTTCAGCCCCTCTGTTTCTCGCCCTCTGTTTCTCGCCCTTTGTTTCTCGCTCTCTGTTTCACGCCCTCTGTTTCTCGCCCTCTGTTTCTCGCCCTCTGTTTCAGCCAATCTGTTTCACCCCCTCTGTTCCAGCCCCTCTGTTTCTCGCCCTCTGTTTCTCGCCCTCTGTTTCTCGCCCTCTGTTTCAGCCCCTCTGTTTCAGCCCCTCTGTTTCAGCCCCTCTGTTTCACACCCTCTGTTTCAGCCCCTCTGTTTCTCGCCCTCTGTTTCAGCCCCTCTGTTTCAGCTCCTCTGTTTCTCGCACTCTGTTTCTCGCCCTCTGTTTCAGCCCCTCTGTTTCAGCCCCTCTGTTTCACCCCCTCTGTTTCAGCCCCTCTGTTTCAGCCCCACTCTTTCTCGCCCTCTGTTTCTCGCCCTCTGTTTCTCGCCCTCTGTTTCAGCCCCTCTGTTTCAGCCATTCTGTTTCAGACCCTCTGTTTCAGCCCCTCTGTTTCAGCCCCTCTGTTTCAGCCCCTCTGTTTCTCGCCCTCTGTTTCAGCCCCTCTGTTTCAGCCCCTCTGTTTCAGCCCCTCTGTTTCTCGCCCTCTGTTTCTCGCCCTCTATTTCAGCCCCTCTGTTTCAGCCCCTCTGTTTCATCCCCTCTGTTTCTCGCACTCTGTTTCTCGCCCTCTGTTTCTCGCCCTCTGTTGCTCGCCAACAGTTTCAGCCCCTCTGTTTCAGCCCCTCTGTTTCTCGCCCTCTGTTTCTCGCCCTCTGTTTCAGCCCCCCTGTTTCTCGCCCTCTGTTTCAGCCCCTCTGTTTCAGCCCCTCTGTTACAGCCCATCTGTTTCAGCCCCTCTATTTCTCGCCCTCTGTTTCAGCCCCTCTCTTTCAGCCCCTCTGTTTCAGCCCCTCTGTTTCAGCCCCTCTGTTCCAGCCCGTCTGTTTCTCGCCCTCTGTTTCAGCCCCGCTGTTTCAGCCCCTCTGTTTCAGCCCGTCTGTTTCTCGCCCTCTGTTTCAGCCCCTCTGTTTCTCGCCCTCTGTTTCAGCCCCTCTGATTCAGCCCCTCTGTTTCACCCCAACTGTTTCAGCCCCTCTGTTTCAGCCCCACTCTTTCTCGCCCTCTGTTTCTCGCCTTCTGTTTCTCGCCCTCTGTTTCAGCCCCTCTGTTTCAGCCCCTCTGTTTCAGACCCTCTGTTTCAGCCCCTCTGTTTCAGCCCCTCTGTTTCAGCCCCTCTGTTTCTCGTCCTCTGTTTCAGCCCCTCTGTTTCAGCCCCTCCGTTTCAGCCCCTCTGTTTCAGCCCCTCTGTTTCTCGCCCTCTGTTTCTCGCCCTCTATTTCAGCCCCTCTGTTTCAGCCCCTCTGTTTCAGCCCCTCTGTTTCTCGCACTCTGTTTCTCGCCCTCTGTTTCTCGCCCTCTGTTTCTCGCCAACAGTTTCAGCCCCTCTGTTTCAGCCCCTCTGTTTCTCGCCCTCTGTTTCTCGCCCTCTGTTTCAGCCCCTCTGTTTCTCGCCCTCTGTTTCAGCCCCTCTGTTTCAGCCCCTCTGTTTCAGCCCATCTGTTTCAGCCCCTCTGTTCCTCGCCCTCTGTTTCAGCCGCTCTCTTTCAGCCCCTCTGTTTCAGCCCCTCTGTTTCAGCCCCTCTGTTTCAGCCCCTCTGTTCCAGCCCCTCTGTTTCTCGCCCTCTGTTTCAGCCCCGCTGTTTCAGCCCCTCTGTTTCAGCCCCTATGTTTCTAGCACTCTGTTTCTCGCCCTCTGTTTCTCGCCCTCTGTTTCAGCCACTCTGATTCAGCCCCTCTGTTACAGCCCCTCTGTTTCAGCCCCTCTGTTTCAGCCCCACTATTTAAGCCCCTCTGTTTCTCTCCCTCTGTTTCAGCCCCTCTGTTTCTCGCAATCTGTTTCTCGCCCTCTGTTTCAGCCCCTCTGTTTCAGCCCCTCTGTTTCAGCCCCTCTGTTTCACCCCCTCTGATTCAGCCCCTCTGTTTCTCGCCCTCTGTTTCAGCCCCTCTTTTCCAGCACCTCTGTTTCAGCCCCTCTGTTTCAGCCCCTCTGTTTCAGGCCCTCTGTTTCAGCCCCTCTGTTTCTCGCCCTCTGTTTCTCGCCCTTTGTTTCTCGCTCTCTGTTTCACGCCCTCTGTTTCTCGCCCTCTGTTTCTCGCCCTCTGTTTCAGCCAATCTGTTTCACCCCCTCTGTTCCAGCCCCTCTGTTTCTCGCCCTCTGTTTCTCGCCCTCTGTTTCTCGCCCTCTGTTTCAGCCCCTCTGTTTCAGCCCCTCTGTTTCAGCCCCTCTGTTTCAGCCCCTCTGTTTCACCCCCTCTGTTTCAGCCCCTCTGTTTCTCGCCCTCTGTTTCAGCCCCTCTGTTTCAGCTCCTCTGTTTCTCGCACTCTGTTTCTCGCCCTCTGTTTCAGCCCCTCTGTTTCAGCCCCTCTGTTTCACCCCCTCTGTTTCAGCCCCTCTGTTTCAGCCCCACTCTTTCTCGCCCTCTGTTTCTCGCCCTCTGTTTCTCGCCCTCTGTTTCAGCCCCTCTGTTTCAGCCATTCTGTTTCAGACCCTCTGTTTCAGCCCCTCTGTTTCAGCCCCTCTGTTTCAGCCCCTCTGTTTCTCGCCCTCTGTTTCAGCCCCTCTGTTTCAGCCCCTCTGTTTCAGCCCCTCTGTTTCTCGCCCTCTGTTTCTCGCCCTCTATTTCAGCCCCTCTGTTTCAGCCCCTCTGTTTCAGCCCCTCTGTTTCTCGCACTCTGTTTCTCGCCCTCTGTTTCTCGCCCTCTGTTGCTCGCCAACAGTTTCAGCCCCTCTGTTTCAGCCCCTCTGTTTCTCGCCCTCTGTTTCTCGCCCTCTGTTTCAGCCCCCCTGTTTCTCGCCCTCTGTTTCAGCCCCTCTGTTTCAGCCCCTCTGTTACAGCCCATCTGTTTCAGCCCCTCTATTTCTCGCCCTCTGTTTCAGCCCCTCTCTTTCAGCCCCTCTGTTTCAGCCCCTCTGTTTCAGCCCCTCTGTTCCAGCCCGTCTGTTTCTCGCCCTCTGTTTCAGCCCCGCTGTTTCAGCCCCTCTGTTTCAGCCCCTCTGTTTCTCGCACTCTGTTTCTCGCCCTCTGTTTCTCGCCCTCTGTTTCAGCCACTCTGATTCAGCCCCTCTGTTACAGCCCCTCTGTTTCAGCCCCTCTGTTTCAGCCCAACTATTTAAGCCCCTCTGTTTCTCGCCCTCTGTTTCAGCCCCTCTGTTTCTCGCCCTCTGTTTCTCGCCCTCTGTTTCAGCCCCTCTGCTTCAGCCCCTCTGTTTCAGCCCCTCTGTTTCAGCCCCTCTTTTTCAGCCACTCTGTTTCAGCCCCTCTGTTTCAGCCCCTCTGTTTCAGCCCCTCTGTTTCTCGCTCTCTGTTTCTCGCCCTCTGTTTCAGCCCCTCTGTTTCTCGCCCACTGTTTCAGCCCCTCTGTTTCTCGCACTCTGTTTCAGCCCCTCTGTTTCAGCCCCTCTGTTTCAGCCCCTATGTTTCAGCTCCACTGTTTCTCGCCCTCTTTTCAGCCCCTCTGTTTCAGCCCCTCTGTTTCTCGCCCTCTGTTTATGCCCCTCTGTTTCAGCCCCTCTGTTTCAGCCCCTCTGTTACAGCCCCTCTGTTTCTCGCCCTCTGTTTCTCGCCCTCTGTTTCAGCCCCTCTTTTTCAGCCCCTCTGTTTCAGCCCCTCTGTTTCAGCCCCAATGTTTCAGGGCCTCTGTTTCAGCCACTCTGTTTCTCGCCCTCTGTTTCTCGCCCTCTGTTTCTCGCTCTCTGTTTCACGCCCTCTGTTTCTCGCCCTCTGTTTCTCGCCCTCTGTTTCAGCCCCTCTGTTTCACCCCCTCTGTTTCAGCCCCTCTGTTTCTCGCCCTCTGTTTCTCGCCCTCTGTTTCTCGCCCTCTGTTTCAGCCCCTCTTTTAGAGCCCCTCTGTTTCTCGCCCTCTGTTTCTCGCCCTCTGTTTCAGCCCCTCTGTTTCAGCCCCTCTGTTTCAGCCCCTCTGTTTCAGCCTCACTGTTTCTCGCCCTCATTTCAGCCCCACTGTTTCAGCCCCTCTGTTTCTCGCCCTCTGTTTCAGCCCCTCTGATTCAGCCCCTCTGTTACAGCCCCTCTGTTTCTGCCCCTCTGTTTCTCGCCCTCTGTTTCTCGCCCTCTGTTTCAGCCCCTCTTTTTCAGCACCTCTGTTTCAGCCCCTCTGTTTCTGGCCCTCTGTTTCTCGCCCTCTGTTTCTCGCTCTCTGTTTCACGCCCTCTGTTTCCCGCCCTCTGTTTCTCGCCCTCTGTTTCAGCCCCTCTGTTTCACGCCCTCTGTTTCAGCCCCTCTGTTTCTCGCCCTCTGTTTCTCGCCCTCTGTTTCTCGCCCTCTGTTTCAGCCACTCATTTTTCAGCACCTCTGTTTCAGCCCCTCTGTTTCTCTCCCTCTGTTTCAGCCCCTCTGTTTCAGCCCCTCTGTTTCACCCCCTCTGTTTCAGCCACTCTGTTTCAGCCCCACTCTTTCTCGCCCTCTGTTTCTCGCCCTCTGTTTCTCGCCCTCTGTTTCATCCCCTCTGTTTCAGCCCCTCTGTTTCAGACCCTCTGTTTCTCGCCCTCTGTTTCAGCCCCTCTGTTTCAGCCCCTCTGTTTCAGCCCCTCTGTTTCTCGCCCTCTGTTTCTCGCCCTCTGTTTCTCGCCCTCTGTTTCTCGCCCTCTGTTTCTCGCCCTCTGTTTCAGCCCCTCTGTTTCAGCCCCTCTGTGTCAGCCCCTCTGTTTCAGCCTCACTGTTTCTCGCCCTCTTTTCAGCCCCTCTGTTTCAGCCCCTCTGTTTCTCGCCCTCTGTTTCTGCCCCTCTGTTTCAGCCCCTCTGTTTCAGCCCCTCTGTTTCTCGCCCTCTGTTTCTCGCCCTCTGTTTCAGCCCCTCTTTTTCAGCACCTCTGTTTCAGCCCCTCTGTTTCAGCCCCTCTGTTTCAGGCCCTCTGTTTCAGCCCCTCTGTTTCTCGCCCTCTGTTTCTCGCCCTTTGTTTCTCGCTCTCTGTTTCACGCCCTCTGTTTCTCGCCCTCTGTTACTCGCCCTCTGTTTCAGCCAATCTGTTTAACCCCCTCTGTTTCACCCCCTCTGTTTCTCGCCCTCTGTTTCTCGCCCTCTGTTTCTCGCCCTCTGTTTCAGCCCCTCTGTTTCAGCCCCTCTGTATCAGCCCCTCTGTTTCAGCCCCTCTGTTTCACCCCCTCTGTTTCAGCCCCTCTGTTTCTCGCCCAATGTTTCAGCCCCTCTGTTTCAGCTCCTCTGTTTCAGCCACTCTGTTTCTCGCCCTCTGTTTCAGCCCCTCTGTTTCAGCCCCTCTGTTTCACCCCCTCTGTTTCAGCCCCTCTGTTTCAGCCCCACTCTTTCTCGCCCTCTGTTTCTCGCCCTCTGTTTCTCGCCCTCTGTTTCAGCCCCTCTGTTTCAGCCCCTCTGTTTCAGACCCTCTGTTTCAGCCCCTCTGTTTCAGCCCCTCTGTTTCAGCCCCTCTGTTTCTCGCCCTCTGTTTCAGCCCCTCTGTTTCTCGCCCTCTGTTTCTCGCCCTCTGTTTCTCGCCCTCTGTTTCAGCCCCTCTGTTTCTGCCCCTCTGATTCAGCCCCTCTGTTTCAGCCCCTCTGTTTCAGCCCCTCTGTTTCTCGCCCTCTGTTTCTCGCCCTCTGTTTCAGCCCCTCTTTTTCAGCACCTCTGTTTCAGCCCCTCTGTTTCTCGCCCTCTGTTTCTCGCCCTCTGTTTCTCGCTCTCTGTTTCACGCCCTCTGTTTCTCGCCCTCTGTTTCTCGCCCTCTGTTTCAGCCCCTCTGTTTCAACCCCTCTGTTTCAGCCCCTCTGTTTCTCGCCCTCTGTTTCTCGCCCTCTGTTTCTCGCCCTCTGTTTCAGCCCCTCTTTTTCAGCACCTCTGTTTCGGCCCCTCTGTTTCTCGCCCTCTGTTTCTCGCCCTCTGTTTCTCACTCTCTGTTTCAGCCCCTCTGTTTCTCGCCCTCTGTTTCAGCCCCTCTGTTTCAGCTCCTCTGTTTCAGCCCCTTTGTTTCTCGCCCTCTGTTTCAGCCCCTCTGTTTCAGCCCCTCTGTTTCACCCCCTCTGTTTCAGCCACTCTGTTTCAGCCACTCTGTTTCTCGCCCTCTGTTTCAGCCCCTCTGTTTCAGCCCCTCTGTTTCAGCCCCTCTGTTTCTCGCCCTCTGTTTCTCGCCCTCTATTTCAGCCCCTCTGTTTCACCCCCTCTGTTTCAGCCCCTCTGTTTCAGCCCCTCTGTTTCTCGCACTCTGTTTCTCGCCCTCTGTTTCTCGCCCTCTGTTTCTCGCCAACTGTTTCAGCCCCTCTGTTTCAGCCCCTCTGTTTCAGGCCCTCTGTTTCTTTACCTCTGTTTCAGCCCCTCTGATTCAGCCCCTCAGTTTCAGCCCCTCAGTTTCAGCCCCACTGTTTCTCGCCCTCTGTTTCTCGTCCTCTGTTTCAGCCCCTCTGTTGCAGCCACTCTGTTTCTCAACCTCTGTTTCAGCCCCTCTGTTTCTCGCCCTCTGTTTCAGCACCTCTGTTTCAGCCCCTCTGTTTCAGCCACTCTGTTTCTCGCCCTCTGTTTCTCGCCCTCTGTTTCTCGCCCTCTGTTTCTCGCCCTCTGTTTCAGCCCCTCTGTTTCAGCCCCTCTGTTTCAGCCCCTCTGTTTCAGCTCCTCTGTTTCTCGCCCTCTGTTTCAGCCCCTGTGTTTCAGCACCTCTGTTTCAACCCCTCTGTTTCAGCCCCTCTGTTTCAGCCCCTCTGTTTCAGCCCCTCTGTTTCACCCCCTCTGTTTCTCGCCCTCTGTTTCTCTCCCTTTGTTTCTCGCCCTCTGTTTCAGCACCTCTGTTTCAGCCCCTCTGTTTCAGCCCATCTGTTTCAGCCCCTCTGTTTCTCGCCCTCTGTTTCAGCCCCTCTCTTTCAGCCCCTCTGTTTCAGCCCCTCTGTTTCTCGCCCTCTGTTTCAGCCCCTCTGTTTCAGCACCTCTGTTTCTCGCCCTTTGTTTCAGCCCCGCTGTTTCAGCCCCTCTGTTTCAGCCCCACTGTTTCTCGCACTCTGTTTCTCGCCCTCTGTTTCTCGCCCTCTGTTTCAGCCACTCATATTCAGTCCCTCTGTTTCAGCCCCTCTGTTTCAGCCCCTCTGTTTCAGCCCCACTGTTTCAGCCCCTCTGTTTCTCGTACTCTGTTTCAGCCCCTCTGTTTCAGCTCCTCTGTTTCTCAGCCTCTGTTTCAGCCCCTCTGTTTCTCGCCCTCTGTTTCAGCCCCTCTGTTTCAGCCCCTCTGTTTCAGCACCTCTGTTTCAGCCACTCTGTTTCTCGCACTCTGTTTCTCGCCCTCTGTTTCTCGCCCACTGTTTCTCGCTCTCTGTTTCACGCCCTCTGTTTCTCGCCCTCTGTATCTCGCCCTCTGTTTCAGCCCCTCTGTTTCACCCCCTCTGTTTCAGCCCCTCTGTTTCTCGCCCTCTGTTTCTCGCCCTCTGTTTCAGCCCCTCTGTTTCAGCCCCTCTGTTTCAGCCCCTCTGTTTCTTGCCCTCTGTTTCTCGCCCTCTGTTTCAGCCCCTCTGTTTCACCCCCTCTGTTTCAGCCCCTCTGTTTCTCGCCCTCTGTTTCTCGCCCTCTGTTTCAGCCCCTCTGTTTCACCCCCTCTGTTTCAGCCCCTCTGTTTCTCGCCCTCTGTTTCTCGCCCTCTGTTTCTCGCCCTCTGTTTCAGGCCCTCTGTTTCAGCCCCTCTGTTTCTCGCCCTCTGTTTCTCGCCCTCTGTTTCAGCCCCTCTGTTTCTCGCCCTCTGTTTCAGCCCCTCTGTTTCACCCCCTCTGTTTCAGCCCCTCTGTTTCTCGCCCTCTGTTTCACGCCCTCTGTTTCTCGCCCTCTGTTTCTCGCCCTCTGTTTCAGCCACTCTTTTTCAGCACCTCTGTTTCAGCACCTCTGTTTCTCGCCCTCTGTTTCTCGCCCTCTGTTTCTCGCTCTCTGTTTCAGCCCCTCTGTTTCTCGCCCTCTGTTTCAGCCCCTCTGTTTCAGCTCCTCTGTTTCAGCCCCTCTGTTTCTCGACCTCTGTTTCAGCCCCTCTGTTTCAGCTCCTCTGTTTCACCCCCTCTGTTTCAGCCACTCTGTTTCAGTCCCATTCTTTCTCGCCCTCTGTTTCTCGCCCTCTGTTTCTCGTCCTCTGTTTCATCCCCTCTGTTTCAGCCCCTCTGTTTCAGACCCTCTGTTTCTCGCCCTCTGTTTCAGCCCCTCTGTTTCAGCCCCTCTGTTTCAGCCCCTCTGTTTCTCGCCCTCTGTTTCTCGCCCTCTGTTTCTCGCCCTCTGTTTCAGGCCCTCTGTTTCAGCCCCTCTGTTTCTCGTCCTCTGTTTCTCGCCCTCTGTTTCAGCCCCTCTGTTTCAGCCCCACTGTTTCAGCCCCTCTGTGTCAGCCCCTCTGTTTCAGCCTCACTGTTTCAGCCCCTCTGTTTCAGCCCCTCTGTTTCAGCCCCTCTGTTTCTCGCCCTCTGTTTCTGCCCCTCTGTTTCAGCCCCTCTGTTTCAGCCCCTCTGTTTCAGCCCCTCTGTTTCTCGCCCTCTGTTTCTCGCCCTCTGTTTCTCGCCCTCTGTTTCTCGCCCTCTGTTTCATCCCCTCTGTTTCAGCCCCTCTGTTTCAGACCCTCTGTTTCTCGCCCACTGTTTCAGCCCCTCTGTTTCAGCCCCTCTGTTTCAGCCCCTCTGTTTCTCGCCCTCTGTTTCTCTCCCTTTGTTTCTCGCCCTCTGTTTCAGCACCTCTGTTTCAGCCCCTCTGTTTCAGCCCATCTGTTTCAGCCCCTCTGTTTCTCGCCCTCTGTTTCAGCCCCTCTCTTTCAGCCCCTCTGTTTCAGCCCCTCTGTTTCTCGCCCTCTGTTTAGGCCCCTCTGTTTCAGCACCTCTGTTTCTCGCCCTTTGTTTCAGCCCCGCTGTTTCAGCCCCTCTGTTTCAGCCCCACTGTTTCTCGCACTCTGTTTCTCGCCCTCTGTTTCTCGCCCTCTGTTTCAGCCACTCATATTCAGTCCCTCTGTTTCAGCCCCTCTGTTTCAGCCCCTCTGTTTCAGCCCCACTGTTTCAGCCCCTCTGTTTCTCGTACTCTGTTTCAGCCCCTCTGTTTCAGCTCCTCTGTTTCTCAGCCTCTGTTTCAACACCTCTGTTTCTCGCCCTCTGTTTCAGCCCCTCTGTTTCAGCCCCTCTGTTTCAGCACCTCTGTTTCAGCCACTCTGTTTCTCGCCCTCTGTTTCTCGCCCTCTGTTTCTCGCCCACTGTTTCTCGCTCTCTGTTTCACGCCCTCTGTTTCTCGCCCTCTGTATCTCGCCCTCTGTTTCAGCCCCTCTGTTTCACCCCCTCTGTTTCAGCCCCTCTGTTTCTCGCCCTCTGTTTCTCGCCCTCTGTTTCAGCCCCTCTGTTTCAGCCCCTCTGTTTCAGCCCCTCTGTTTCTCGCCCTCTGTTTCTCGCCCTCTGTTTCAGCCCCTCTGTTTCACCCCCTCTGTTTCAGCCCCTCTGTTTCTCGCCCTCTGTTTCTCGCCCTCTGTTTCAGCCCCTCTGTTTCACCCCCTCTGTTTCAGCCCCTCTGTTTCTCGCCCTCTGTTTCTCGCCCTCTGTTTCTCGCCCTCTGTTTCAGGCCCTCTGTTTCAGCCCCTCTGTTTCTCGCCCTCTGTTTCTCGCCCTCTGTTTCAGCCCCTCTGTTTCTCGCCCTCTGTTTCATCCCCTCTGTTTCACCCCCTCTGTTTCAGCCCCTCTGTTTCTCGCCCTCTGTTTCACGCCCTCTGTTTCTCGCCCTCTGTTTCTCGCCCTCTGTTTCAGCCACTCTTTTTCAGCACCTCTGTTTCAGCCCCTCTGTTTCTCGCCCTCTGTTTCTCGCCCTCTGTTTCTCGCTCTCTGTTTCAGCCCCTCTGTTTCTCGCCCTCTGTTTCAGCCCCTCTGTTTCAGCTCCTCTGTTTCAGCCCCTCTGTTTCTCGCCCTCTGTTTCAGCCCCTCTGTTTCAGCCCCTCTGTTTCACCCCCTCTGTTTCAGCCACTCTGTTTCAGTCCCATTCTTTCTCGCCCTCTGTTTCTCGCCCTCTGTTTCTCGTCCTCTGTTTCATCCCCTCTGTTTCAGCCCCTCTGTTTCAGACCCTCTGTTTCTCGCCCTCTGTTTCAGCCCCACTGTTTCAGCCCCTCTGTTTCAGCCCCTCTGTTTCTCGCCCTCTGTTTCTCGCCCTCTGTTTCTCGCCCTCTGTTTCAGGCCGTCTGTTTCAGCCCCTCTGTTTCTCGCCCTCTGTTTCTCGCCCTCTGTTTCAGCCCCTCTGTTTCAGCCCCACTGTTTCAGCCCCTCTGTGTCAGCCCCTCTGTTTCAGCCTCACTGTTTCAGCCCCTCTGTTTCAGCCCCTCTGTTTCAGCCCCTCTGTTTCTCGCCCTCTGTTTCTGCCCCTCTGTTTCAGCCCCTCTGTTTCAGCCCCTCTGTTTCAGCCCCTCTGTTTCTCGCCCTCTGTTTCTCGCCCTCTGTTTCTCGCCCTCTGTTTCTCGCCCTCTGTTTCATCCCCTCTGTTTCAGCCCCTCTGTTTCAGACCCTCTGTTTCTCGCCCACTGTTTCAGCCCCTCTGTTTCAGCCCCTCTGTTTCAGCCCCTCTGTTTCTCGCCCTCTGTTTCTCGCCCTCTGTTTCTGCCCCTCTGTTTCAGCCCCTCTGTTTCAGCCCTTCTGTTTCAGCCCCTCTGTTTCTCGCCCTCTGTTTCTCGCCCTCTGTTTCTCGCCCTCTGTTTCTCGCCCTCTGTTTCATCCCCTCTGTTTCAGCCCCTCTGTTTCAGACCCTATGTTTCTCGCTCTCTGTTTCATCCCCTCTGTTTCAACCCCTCTGTTTCAGCCCCTCTGTTTCTCGCCCTCTGTTTCTCGCCCTCTGTTTCTCGCCCTCTGTTTCAGGCCCTCTGTTTCAGCCCCTCTGTTTCTCGCCCTCTGTTTCTCGCCCTCTGTTTCAGCCCCTCTGTTTCAGCCCCACTGTTTCAGCCCCTCTGTGTCAGCCCCTCTGTTTCAGCCTCACTGTTTCTCGCCCTCTTTTCAGCCCCTCTGTTTCAGCCCCTCTGTTTCTCGCCCTCTGTTTCTGCCCCTCTGTTTCAGCCCCTCTGTTTCAGCCCCTCTGTTTCAGCCCCTCTGTTTCAGCCACTCTGTTTCAGCCACTCTGTTTCTCGCCCTCTGTTTCTCGCCCTCTGTTTCTCGCTCTCTGTTTCACGCCCTCTGTTTCTCGCCCTCTGTTTCTCGCCCTCTGTTTCAGCCCCTCTGTTGCACCCCCTCTGTTTCAGCCCCTCTGTTTCTCGCCCTCTGTTTCTCGCCCTCTGTTTCTCGCCCTCTGTGTCAGCCCCTCTGTTTCAGCCCCTCTGTTTCTCGCCCTCTGTTTCTCGCCCTCTGTTTCAGCCCCTCTGTTTCAGCCCCTCTGTTTCATCCCCTCTGTTTCAGCCCCTCTGTTTCAGCCTCACTGTTTCTCGCCCTCTTTTCAGCCCCACTGTTTCAGCCCCTCTGTTTCTCGCCCTCTGTTTCTGCCCCTCTGATTCAGCCTCTCTGTTTCAGCCCCTCTGTTTCTGCCCCTCTGTTTCTCGCCCTCTGTTTCTCGCCCTCTGTTTCATCCCCTCTTTTTCAGCACCTCTGTTTCAGCCCCTCTGTTTCTCGCCCTCTGTTTCTCGCCCTCTGTTTCTCGCTCTCTGTTTCACGCCCTCTGTTTCTCCCCCTCTGTTTCTCGCCCTCTGTTTCAGCCCCTCTGTATCACCCACTCTGTTTCATCCCCTCTGTTTCTCGCCCTCTGTTTCTCGCCCTCTGTTTCTCGCCCTCTGTTTCTCGCCCTCTGTTTCAGCCACTCTTTTTCAGAACCTCTGTTTCAGCCCCTCTGTTTCTCGCCCTCTGTTTCTCGCCCTCTGTTTCTCGCTCTCTGTTTCAGCCCCTCTGTTTCTCGCCCTCTGTTTCAGCCCCTCTTTTTCAGGTCCTCTGTTTCAGCCCCTCTGTTTCTCGCCCTCTGTTTCAGCCCCTCTGTTTCAGCCCCTCTGTTTCACCCCCTCTGTTTCAGCCACTCTGTTTCAGCCCCACTCTTTCTCGCCCTCTGTTTCTCGCCCTCTGTTTCTCGCCCTCTGTTTCATCCCCTCTGTTTCAGCCCCTCTGTTTTAGACCCTCTGTTTCTCGCCCTCTGTTTCAGCCCCTCTGTTTCAGCACCTCTGTTTCAGCCCCTCTGTTTCTCGCCCTCTGTTTCTCGCCCTCTGTTTCAGGCCCTCTGTTTCAGCCCCTCTGTTTCTCGCCCTCTGTTTCTCGCCCTCTGTTTCAGCCCCTCTGTTTCAGCCCCTCTGTTTCAGCCCCTCTGTGTCAGCCCCTCTGTTTCAGCCTCACTGTTTCTCGCCCTCTTTTCAGCCCCTCTGTTTCAGCCCCTCTGTTTCTCGCCCTCTGTTTCTGCCCCTCTTTTTCAGCCTCTGTTTCAGCCCCTCTGTTTCAGCCCCTCTGTTTCTCGCCCTCTGTTTCTCGACCTCTGTTTCAGCCGCTCTTTTTCAGCACCTCTGTTTCAGCCCCTCTGTTTCAGCCCCTCTGTTTCAGGCCCTCTGTTTCAGCCCCTCTGTTTCTCGACCTCTGTTTCTCGCCCTTTGTTTCTCGCTCTCTGTTTCACGCCCTCTGTTTCTCGCCCTCTGTTTCTCGCCCTCTGTTTCAGCCAATCTGTTTCACCCCCTCTGTTTCAGCCCCTCTGTTTCTCGCCCTCTGTTTCTCGCCCTCTGTTTCTCGCCCTCTGTTTCAGCCCCTCTGTTTCAGCCCCTCTGTTTCAGCCCCTCTGTTTCAGCCATTCTGTTTCACCCCCTCTGTTTCAGCCCCTCTGTTTCTCGCCCTCTGTTTCAGCCCCTCTGTTTCAGCTCCTCTGTTTCAGCCCCTCTGTTTCTTGCCCTCTGTTTCAGCCCCTCTGATTCAGCCCCTCTGTTTCACCCCCTCTGTTTCAGCCCCTCTGTTTCAGCCCCACTCTTTCTCGCCCTCTGTTTCTCGCCCTCTGTTTCTCGCCCTCTGTTTCAGCCCCTCTGTTTCAGCCCCTCTGTTTCAGACCCTCTGTTTCAGCCCCTCTATTTCAGCCCCTCCGTTTCAGCCCCTCTGTTTCTCGCCCTCTGTTTCAGCCCCTCTGTTTCAGCCCCTCTGTTTCAGCCCCTCTGTATCAGCCCCTCTGTTTCAGCCCCACTGTTTCTCGCCCTCTGTTTCTCGCCCTCTATTTCAGCCCTTCTGTTTCAGCCCCTCTGTTTCAGCCCCTCTGTTTCTCGCACTCTGTTTCTCGCCCTCTGTTTCTCGACCTCTGTTTCTCGCCAACAGTTTCAGCCCCTCTGTTTCAGCCCCTCTGTTTCTCGCCCTCTGTTTCTCGCCCTCTGTTTCAGCCCCTCTGTTTCTCGCCCTCTGTTTCAGCCCCTCTGTTTCAGCCCCTCTGTTTCAGCCCATCTGTTTCAGCCCCACTTTTCTCGCCCTCTGTTTCAGCCCCTCTCTTTCAGCCCCTCTGTTTCAGCCCCTCTGTTTCAGCCCCTCTGTTTCAGCCCCTCTGTTCCAGCCCCTCTGTTTCTCGCCCTCTGTTTCAGCCCCGCTGTTTCAGCCCCTCTGTTTCAGCCCCTCTGTTTCTCGCACTCTGTTTCTCGCCCTCTGTTTCTCGCCCTCTGTTTCAGCCACTCTGATTCAGCCCCTCTGTTACAGCCCCTCTGTTTCAGCCCCTCTGTTTCAGCCCCACTATTTAAGCCCCTCTGTTTCTCGCCCTCTGTTTCAGCCCCTCTGTTTCTCGCCCTCTGTTTCTCGCCCTCTGTTTCAGCCCCTCTGTTTCAGCCCCTCTGTTTCAGCCCCTCTGTTTCAGCCACTCTGTTTCTCGCCCTCTGTTTCTCGCCCTCTGTTTCTCGCCCACTGTTTCTCGCTCTCTGTTTCACGCCCTCTGTTTCTCGCCCTCTGTATCTCGCCCTCTGTTTCAGCCCCTCTGTTTCACCCCCTCTGTTTCAGCCCCTCTGTTTCTCGCCCTCTGTTTCTCGCCCTCTGTTTCAGCCCCTCTGTTTCAGCCCCTCTGTTTCAGCCCCTCTGTTTCTCGCCCTCTGTTTCTCGCCCTCTGTTTCAGCCCCTCTGTTTCACCCCCTCTGTTTCAGCCCCTCTGTTTCTCGCCCTCTGTTTCTCGCCCTCTGTTTCAGCCCCTCTGTTTCACCCCCTCTGTTTCAGCCCCTCTGTTTCTCGCCCTCTGTTTCTCGCCCTCTGTTTCTCGCCCTCTGTTTCAGGCCCTCTGTTTCAGCCCCTCTGTTTCTCGCCCTCTGTTTCTCGCCCTCTGTTTCAGCCCCTCTGTTTCTCGCCCTCTGTTTCAGCCCCTCTTTTTCACCCCCTCTGTTTCAGCCGCTCTGTTTCTCGCCCTCTGTTTCTCGCCCTCTGTTTCTCGCCCTCTGTTTCTCGCCCTCTGTTTCAGCCACTCTTTTTCAGCACCTCTGTTTCAGCCCCTCTGTTTCTCGCCCTCTGTTTCTCGCCCTCTGTTTCTCGCTCTCTGTTTCAGCCCCTCTGTTTCTCGCCCTCTGTTTCAGCCCCTCTGTTTCAGCTCCTCTGTTTCAGCCCCTCTGTTTCTCGCCCTCTGTTTCAGCCCCTCTGTTTCAGCCCCTCTGTTTCACCCCCTCTGTTTCAGCCACTCTGTTTCAGTCCCACTCTTTCTCGCCCTCTGTTTCTCGCCCTCTGTTTCTCGCCCTCTGTTTCATCCCCTCTGTTTCAGCCCCTCTGTTTCAGACCCTCTGTTTCTCGCCCTCTGTTTCAGCCCCTCTGTTTCAGCCCCTCTGTTTCAGCCCCTCTGTTTCTCGCCCTCTGTTTCTCGCCCTCTGTTTCTCGCCCTCTGTTTCAGGCCCTCTGTTTCAGCCCCTCTGTTTCTCGCCCTCTGTTTCTCGCCCTCTGTTTCAGCCCCTCTGTTTCAGCCCCACTGTTTCAGCCCCTCTGTGTCAGCCCCTCTGTTTCAGCCTCACTGTTTCTCGCCCTCTTTTCAGCCCCTCTGTTTCAGCCCCTCTGTTTCTCGCCCTCTGTTTCTGCCCCTCTGTTTCAGCCCCTCTGTTTCAGCCCCTCTGTTTCAGCCCCTCTGTTTCTCGCCCTCTGTTTCTCGCCCTCTGTTTCTCGCCCTCTGTTTCTCGCCCTCTGTTTCATCCCCTCTGTTTCAGCCCCTCTGTTTCAGACCCTCTGTTTCTCGCCCACTGTTTCAGCCCCTCTGTTTCAGCCCCTCTGTTTCAGCCCCTCTGTTTCTCGCCCTCTGTTTCTCGCCCTCTGTTTCTGCCACTCTGTTTCAGCCCCTCTGTTTCAGCCGTTCTGTTTCAGCCCCTCTGTTTCTCGCCCTCTGTTTCTCGCCCTCTGTTTCTCGCCCTCTGTTTCTCGCCCTCTGTTTCATCCCCTCTGTTTCAGCCCCTCTGTTTCAGACCCTATGTTTCTCGCTCTCTGTTTCATCCCCTCTGTTTCAACCCCTCTGTTTCAGCCCCTCTGTTTCTCGCCCTCTGTTTCTCGCCCTCTGTTTCTCGCCCTCTGTTTCAGGCCCTCTGTTTCAGCCCCTCTGTTTCTCGCCCTCTGTTTCTCGCCCTCTGTTTCAGCCCCTC